>NC_083401.1:130245819-130549910 GCF_020745735.1 Hemiscyllium ocellatum
AGATCAGGAGCGTGGGACTGAAGTGCAACCAAAAGCAGAGGAGGAGGTTTTAAAGAAAATCAAAAAGGGAGTGCAAGCGCCCACACCCAATATACACATGGTCCACGGACTCCACAGCGCCACAGAACAAGCAGTTGGGCTGGGAGTCCGTGAACCACCGCAATCTGCGGTTGCAGGGGACTGCTGCGTGCAACACCCTCCACCCCAGATCCCCGAGAGAAAGGGGGAGGACTCCAGCGTAGAGGGCCCTCCTCTGGGGATCCCCACCGTCCGGTGGCAAATGGGCACGCCAGGGCGTGTCCGGGCGGTGGATGAGGGAGAAGAGGTGGACCGTGTGCAGCAGCAGTCGCTATAGGGCCCTCCTTTTTATGTCCTTAAAAGGGACAATCCCCTGTTTTTTTTTCTCTTTTGAGTCAGGATGTTTGACATTCCTGTTTATTTTTAACCCCGATTTTTTTTCTTTTTTGCATTCCTGTTCTTTTTTTCTCTCTCTTAACCCCCCACACTACCGCCTAACTGCGGTAGTGCTTCCCCTGTTTATTGTTTTATTTATTTTATTTTTTTCTTTTTTCTTTTTTCTTTTTTTTGACACGCAGTGCCCTTAATCCCCCATTTATTTATTTTTTCCTTTTTTTTCAAACCCCACACTACCGCCTAACTGCGGTAGTGCTTCCCCTGTTTTTTTTTAAACTGAGGAGACTCTGAATCTCCTGGTTATATTTTATTAAACAAATACAAAACAGTTTACAAAAAACAGTTACAGCTGTAAAGAAGACAGCAATTTTGCAAGGGAGAGGAGCAGCAAAGCTAGGCCCCAAACCCTACCGTTCAACCATTTTACAGAGAATGAGGACCAACCTCAAATCCCAGTTCCACATTTAACAAGACAGTGACAATGACATTTGTACATTCAACAATACGGTTACATACAAAAGTGCAGACAATACAGACCCAGCAAGCCCCCACCCCTCCCACCTTCCGACCACTCTAAGGCAGCCCGCCCCTACCCACCTTCCCCTGTTTATATAATTTTTTTTTTCTTTTTTTTGTCTTCTTTTCTTTTTCTTGAGAGACACAAAGTGCACGAATCGTTATTTAATTTCCACCACCAGAAAAATAGAAAAACACCCGAATGGCCAGTGACAAGCAGTGCCCTTCACATCAAAGGGCAATGCTGTGTGATCACACTCCTGTTTATATTTTTTTTCTTGTTTTGCTGCGACACTCCTGTTTATTTTTTTTTTCTTTTTTTTTTCTTTTTTTTAAACCCCCACACTACCGCCTAACTGCGGTAGTGCTTATTATTTTTAACCCCAGCACCCATGGTGTGTGTGTGTGTGTGCAGCTGTGAGACACAGTGAGAGACATAAAGTGCACAAATCTTTATTTAATTTCCACCACCAGGAAAAGTAGGAAAACACCCGAGTGGCCTGTGACGAGCAGTGCCCTTCACATCAAAGGGCAATGCTGTGTGATCAAAACAGTGAAGGGGAGGGCAGGGACTAAATCAAAATAGAGTTGGAGGGGGAAATGATGCACTCCACTCCCTGCGGCGCCCACCTCTCCCTGAACAACTCCAGGGTGTTGGTGGACACCGCGTGCTCCTTCTCCAAGGACACCCGGGCCCTAACGTAACCGCGGAAGAGGGGCAGGCAGTCGGCCCTAACGACCCCCTCCACGGCCCGCTGCCTGGACCTGTTTATGGCCAGTTTGGCCAGGCCCAGGAGCAGACCCACGAGGAGGTCTTCAGACCTGCCCTCCCTCCTCCGCACCGGGTGCCCGAAGATCAGGAGCGTGGGACTGAAGTGCAACCAAAAGCAGAGGAGAAGGTTTTTCAGAAGATCAAAAAGGGAGTGCAAGCGCCCACACCCAATATATACATGGTCTACGGACTCCACAGCACCACAGAACAAGCAGATGGGCTGGGAGTCCGTGAACCACCGCAATCTGCGGTTGCAGGGGACTGCTGCGTGCAACACCCTCCACCCCAGATCCCCGAGAGAAAGGGGGAGGACTCCAGCGTAGAGGGCCCTCCACTGGGGATCCCCACCGCCCGGTGGCAAATGGGCACGCCAGGGCGTGTCCGGGCGGTGGATGAGGGAGAAGAGGTGGACCGTGTGCAGCAGCAGTCGCTATAGGGCCCTCCTTTTTATGTCCTTAAAAGGGACAATCCCCTGTTTTTTTTTCTCTTTTGAGTCAGGATGTTTGACATTCCTGTTTATTTTTAACCCCGATTTTTTTTCTTTTTTGCATTCCTGTTCTTTTTTTCTCTCTCTTAACCCCCCACACTACCGCCTAACTGCGGTAGTGCTTCCCCTGTTTATTGTTTTATTTATTTTATTTTTTTCTTTTTTTTGACACGCAGTGCCCTTAATCCCCCATTTATTTATTTTTTCCTTTTTTCAAACCCCACACTACCGCCTAACTGCGGTAGTGCTTCCCCTGTTTTTTTTTAAACTGAGGAGACTCTGAATCTCCTGGTTATATTTTATTAAACAAATACAAAACAGTTTACAAAAAACAGTTACAGCTGTAAAGAAGACAGCAATTTTGCAAGGGAGAGGAGCAGCAAAGCTAGGCCCCAAACCCTACCGTTCAACCATTTTACAGAGAATGAGGACAAACCTCAAATCCCAGTTCCACATTTAACAAGACAGTGACAATGACATTTGTACATTCAACAATACGGTTACATACAAAAGTGCAGACAATACAGACCCAGCAAGCCCCCACCCCTCCCACCTTCCGACCACTCTAAGGCAGCCCGCCCCTACCCACCTTCCCCTGTTTATTTTTTTTTCCCCTAAACTGAGGAGATGCTGAATCTCCTGTTTATTTAAAAAAATTACAAAACAGTTTACAATAAACATTTACAGCTGTACAAGAGACAGCAATTTTACAAGGGAGAGGAGCAGCAAAGCCAGGCCCCAAACCCTACCATTCAACCATTTTACAGAGAATGAGGACAAACCTCAAATCCCAGTTCCACATTTAACAAGACAGTGACAATGAAATTTGTACATTAAACAAAACGGTTACATACAAAAGTGCAGACAATACAGACCCAGCAAGCCCCCACCTTCCGACCACTCTAAGGCAGCCCGCCCCTACCCACCTTCCCCTGTTTATTTTGGTCAATGAAGGCTTCCTGATTGGTCCATGTTAACAACCCCAATCAACGATCTCAAAAGCAATGAGCTCTGCTTAGTTCCAATCACTGTATCTCTCCCTAGTCTGGGGATGTAGGCCTGGACCTTCTCTGGTAGCTTTTTCTGTGATGTTTTCAACCCCCCAGTCTGGTTCCTCTGATTTGGACTCTGACATGGGTGATGTATACCAGTCCATTGCCTGCCTCTTGCAACCAGAGCATTTTGGCAAAGTTTGCTCCTCTTCTTCCCATTGTAAAGGTATGGAGACTGCATTCATCTCAGACTCTGAAGGTTTCTCAACACTAGATGGAGGGAAAGAACCTAGAGTTTCTGCTGGGCCTTCTGGCTGTTCTGAGAGGCCAGACATGTTTTGCTCCTGCCTCATTTGCAAGGTGACAGGTGATCCAAATGATTGTTGAGGACTGCCTCACCGACCCAAACTTTGTAAGTCATGGGACCTGACCTCGCACCAACCTCACCTCATATCCACACAGGACCATTTCCTTGGTTCCCGCACAAAATCTCATCCCCAGAATTAAACTGTTTCTCTCACTTAGAGGAGGCATGTGGCTGGCATTGACATTCCTGCTGATATTTCACCCTCCCCTTCAGATCTGGTAACATCAGATTTAACGTTGTGCAGAATCTTCTTTCCATCGGTAACTCCTGGAACTATTCCTATTGTTGCATGATCGATGGTCCTAGAATGAAACAGCAACCAGAACAGATTGGTATTGAGTGATGCTGTAGGCTGCCTCTCAAGCCTGCTTTCAACATTTGGACTACTCTTTTTGCCAGGCCATTGGATGATGTTTGGTATGGAGCCGTCCTCATGTGCTGAATGCCATTCGACTTCAGGAAATGCTCAAATTTCCCGCTGGTAAATGATGTCCCATTGTCCATGACCCATACTGTTGGGAGTCTGTGAATCACAAATGATGCTCACAGCTTCTCATTTATCATCCCTGAGTTTGCCAAATGTACTTTATGCACATCCAACCACTTTGAGTGAGCATCCACAATGACCAGGAACATTGAGCCCATTAAAGAACTGGCATAGTCAACGTGGAACCTAGTCCAGGGTTTACTCAGCCATTCCCATGAATATGGGGTCATTGCCAGTGGCAGGTTTTGACCTTGTTGGCACTCTGGACACTGCCCCATTAACGCAGTAATGTTGGCATCCAATCCTGGCCACCAGACATAGCATCCTGCTAGCATCTTCATCTTGGAAACACCTGGATGACCCTGTTGGATTTCAGCCAGTATGTGGCAACAACCTTTACTCAGGACAATCACTTTTGCTCCCCACAATAATATGCTGTCCTCTATGGTGATCTGGTCTTGCTGGGTGTAGAAAGATTTCCGTCTGGGTTGCAATAACTTGTCTGTATCCCCCATTACCACCAGCTTTTTGAGCATTGTTAGGACAGGACCTTTGTCCAGGAAGTTTAAAACCAAAATGGACAATTTGATGGGAGACAACCCAAGGCACCCACATTAGTTACTTGGCTTCCTGAACGATGCTTTAACTTGTATCTGTATGTGCTGAGAATAAGAGCCCAATGCTGAATTTCCCCAGAAGCTATGGGCAGCATCAGCTTATTTTCCTTCGATAGCCCTAGCAAGTGAACTGTTACTATGACAAATTCCCATCTGTAAAGATATTGAAGGGACTTCCTCACACCAAGGATGACCACCAAATTTTCCTTCTCTATCTGAGCATACTTGCATTCGGGATCAGCCAAAGTCCAGGAAGCATTTGCCATTGCATTCCTCTCTATTGGGCAACTGGTGAGCCAACACAACCCTGATACAGTATGGGGAGGCATCACATGGATCGTAGTGGGCTAACATCTTAGATGATGATAACTGCTTATTCACTTCCCTAAAAGCTATGTCTTGGCTATATGACCATTTCAAATGTCGACACTTTTTTCAATAGCAGGTGTTAAGGCGCCAAGGTGGGGGCACTAATAATTCACTAACCCAAGGAAAGACCTGAGCTCCGGTATAGACATATGAGCCAGGGTTCCTTTGATCATCCTCATATCATCATCCGACAGGTATAACTTGGTTTTCTCCAGTCTGTAACTCAAGTAGGTCACTTAGACCACCTGCAACACACATTTTTCCATTCTAAGGCATACCCCAGCCTGCGAGAGACATTTAAGTACTACTTCCAAGTTCTCCAGTGCTCTTTATTGGTCTTCCCAGTTATTAGCATATCATCCAGATAAATGGCAACCTGTGGTAGCCCTTGTAAAATGTTCTCCATGGCCCACTGGAAAAGGACTGATGATACCCTAAATGGCAGTGTTGTATATTAGTATAACTCCTTATGACTATTAACTGTACTGAACTTCTGGGACTCCTCATCCAGTTGCAATTGCAGGTAGACCTGGCTCGCGTTCAGCTTTGTAAAGGGCAACTCTCCCATCAACTTTGCGAGCAAGTCCTCTGTGCGAGATTTATCCAGCTGCAAGAAATTGTTTACCATTTGCTTAAAGTCTCCACAAAGGGAGACGAAGCCATCAAGCTTCACAATCAGTATGACCAGTGCTGCCCATTCCGTAAACTGCACTGGTTCGATGCACAAGTAGCTAAAGGGTGACTTGGTGGCAGGATACCAGCCTGGTTTGGTTGAGTGATGGTTTTCTTTCACTCTCCAGCCTCCTGCTTTCTGCCTCTGCTTTTGCCTGTAAGGGAAATGGCACCATGCGAGCCTTGAAAAATCGTGGAATTGCTTCCTGATCAACATGTAAAGCAGCTTTGCCCCAAGTCCTTCCTGCGAACCTCCTGGGTATTTCATTGAGGCAGCCATTTTCTAATCGAAAACTGTTGAGCCAATCTGGGTGAATCTTTCTCAACCAATTCCACCCCAATAGACTTGGGCTTGAGCCACTTCTTACCATCAGCAGTAACTATACCAACTGCTTCTTATAGGAGACCAGAACTGAAGTCATACCCTTAATTATCAACGGTTTCCCAGTGTTTGTTCTCAATCTGGCTGAGGTCTTGCACAAACTTAAGGGTTGAAGACCTAAATGAATCTTGTTAAAGACAGGTTCTGTAACCAGAGATGCAGCAGTATTGGCCTCCATGGGAATAGGGTGACTACTTAACCAAGCATAAATTTTAACTGGTTCTGATTTGGATGTCACTAAGCAAATTAATTGTTCCAACCCACATCTAAGATGACATTCCAGGGTGTGCATTCTCCTGGGTAATGACCTATGAGTTTTCTTACTCAAGTCAGGCCATGTAGGACTCCTTTGCTGTCTTGAGTCCGCGTACTGGCCGCAACTACAATGGCTTGCCAACCCAGATCATGAAGAGCTTTTCAGCCATTGGGCTGAGGCTCGGCATTTTTCAGGGGTTCTGCTGTAAGTTGGCCGAGGGTGCATCTGCTCAGGATATGCCTGATTTGAACTCTGCAATTGCAAACCCAAGTGGTGTTCCCCAAGCTCAGTCAGATGGGGTATCCACTTCCATTGGGGTGCCCTGTAGCTCCCATGCTCCATTTGTTGATTGTCTAATGACAAAGCCAGTTGAAATGCCTGTTCGAAGTTCAATTGGGCTTCAGCTAGTAGGTGTTCTTGCATGATTATGATATTAATCCTACTCTTAATGCCACTGAAATAACTGCACAGTGACCAGTATCCTGCCACCAAGTCACCCTTCAGTTACTTATGCACCTTATGTGCCAGCCAGCTCAGAGTCTGTGCCTTGAACTGGTCTCTGTTTATACTTTTTTTTATTTTCCCCCACACCACCACTTAACTGTGGTCGTGCTTAATTTCCCAGCACCCATGTCATGTATGTGCAGATGTAGGACACAGTGAAGAACAACAACTTTATTTATATTCTACCTCCAGGAAGAAAGGAAACACCAGAGTGGCCAGTGACATGCAATGCCCTTCACATCAACAGGCAATATTCTCTGTTTGTATTGGTCAGTCAGAGCTTCCTGATTGGCCATGTCAACAACCCAAATCAAGGATCTCATAGTCATCGAGATCCACCTGGTTCCAATCACTACATTCACCATAATTATTTTTCTTTTTAACTGAAATAAACTAGTCCAAAAATAACAATAGCACCCAATGTTTCATATTCTACAGTTAGAATAGCCTAACTCATAGAGTCATAGAGATGTACATCATGGAAACAGACCCTTCGGTCCAACCCGTCTATACCGACCAGATATCCCAACCCAATCTAATCCCATCTGCCAGCACCTGGCCCATATCCCTCCAAACCCTTCCTATTCATATACCATCCAAATGCCTCTTAAATGTTGCAATTGTACTAGCCTCCACCACATCCTCTGGCAGCTCATTCCATACACGTACTACCCTCTCAGTTCTATTCATTCCCAAACAATCACGATTACTTTTCTACTAGGCTTCTGACTTCATATGTTTTTAAATATAACAATTACAATGTGTCTAATTTCATCTCTGTCTCTTAAAAAAAACCTTTATAAAAGCTGAGTGCTTCATACACCATTTTATGTCATTAAAGGAAATGGTTTGGGCAGCAGTATTTTCACTGGCACCCTTTGTACCATTGCAAGTATGATACAACCAGATTTCTACTGCTACCTTATTACCATGTCTCATATTTAAAACAAAAATGTTATCCATCTACATCTACCTGGAGTAAAATATGAGAGGTTCCTACTGTGACACTGCTGCTCCTTTAATGAGGTTAGGTTGTCCTTGGGTTTTGTTTCAGAGGGGTTGTAAAGACAGAGGCTCCATTTTGTCTGTGTCTATAAGTTTTTAAGTTTAAAAAACACTTGTACAATGAAAGAGGAGTGGCCACTTCTTCCAGCTCAGCTTTTCTTCTGGTTTAGTTTGGTTTGGTTTGGTTTTAGCAGTCTGACTGTTCTGCACAAGCAGTCAGTTTTTAAGGCTGCTGGTCAAAGTAACAGCTAGATGGAAGAACCTCTCTGACATTTCTCTCTCCTGTAAGACTCTGTGTTTGATTTTACCTTTTTTGCCAAGGGGTGTTTATGGGGATTGTTGCGGGAACTTGGAACAGCATGATTAAGTTGGGATAACCTGTTGGGTTTTCAGATAGGTTAAGTTATTCTGTATTCGGCTCTCACTTTCTTGTGTTTCATTCGGTACTCTGTAAATAAATGCAGTTTTGTTTGAAACTATAGGGTTTTGACCAGCTGCATCATTCCTGGAATATCCACTTTACTGAAAACAATTAGAAATGTTCGGGTCTGGGCTACCTTCCTGAGATGTTTTGAAGGGGTTTAGCCTGGTCCAGCATTCAAACAACAAGGAGTATTCAGGGAGGATAAACCATTGACTGTTTGGAATAAAGGTCTTGAAAAGGGAAATATTTTAAAAGCCTCTTTCTGTTAGACCAAAAATTGAACAGTTATGAAAACTTTTAGGATTTATTACTATTTAACTCTTACCAAATAGGGCAGCACAGTGGCTTAGTAGTTCGCACTGCTGTCTCACATTACCAGGGACCTGGGTTTGATTGACTTGAATGACTGTGTGGAGTTTCCTACGCTCACGTGTCTGCCTGGGTTTCCTCCTGGTGCTCTTTTCCCTTCCACAGTCCAAAAATGTGCAGATTAAGTAGATTGGCATGGTAAAATGTTAAAAATCTCACAACACCAGGTTATAATCCAATGGATTTATTTGGAAGTACAAGCTTTTGAAGCACTAATCCTTCATCAGGTAACTCGTGGGGGAAGAACCATAGGACATGGAATTTATGGTAAAAGATCAAAGTGTCAATCAACTGATGCAATGTATTGAACAAACCTAGATTGTTGTTAAGTCTTAATCGCTTAGAATGGGTTGCAGGTTTCAATTCATTAACACTTAAATCCCAGAACTTCTTTCAAGTCACATTCCCAAGATAACTTAAAGTTTAATAAAAAAGTGACATCTCATCTCTGACAATGCATTAAAGGTGTGAGGTTAGAGTCTGTATTCCAACCTTGAGTCAGACTGGTTCTGTTTCCAAAATAGGAATTTATAAAATGTTACATGGACACTCTGCCAACAGCTTATGTGCTTTTGTAATAAAATAGAATGTATCAGCAAATATAAATCTGCATTTTTAACTTTGTCCACCCCAGTCCAACACCAAACCAACATCTCCACATCATGGTAAAATGTGGGGATATGGAAATAGGGTTGATGATCTACAGAGGGTCTGTACTGACTCAATGGGCCAAATGGCCTCTTCCTGCATTGTCAGGATTTTATGAAATGGTCCATTTGTATTACTGACTTAGGCTGTGATTTAAAAATGCTTGACAAGTTTGCAACCATTCATGTCACAAGCATCTAATTAGTGTGTTACTAACAGCGCTACAGTTCCCTGGTTGTGCAGATAGCCAAGGATTTCAGCAGTGGAGATTCTGCCTACCTGGAATCCTTGTTCCCAGGGAAGATTTGATGCTGCTTGCAAGTGCCCAGTGGGGATTTAATATGATGGCTCTTCCTCAAAGCCGGCAGTGCAACACTCCCAGTGGCTCACCAACTGGCAGGCAAGGTCATCACTGTCTGGATTAAATTCGGTCCAGAGGAGGCATAATAGGATCCTAAGCTTGACACGTGACTGTCATCCAAACTTATTAAGGAATTTGAGGCAAAAGCAAGCATAGTCAGTTGAGCAGTAGACCATCAATGATCATCTTGATGAGTAGAAAAGGCCTTCTCCTGTTCCTTAGCTCATAAAGAGGAAAGCTCACTCTTAACAACTATCAGGGAGATTTTGTCAAGGAAACATTGTAGTCCTTTGGGAAAAAAAATACCATTGTTCTTTTTTAAAAGCTAAAACTTCACATCAGACTACTTGGATGCTGAGGTCGTTCTTGACTCCTGTGATCCACAGCCTGCTGATCAACATGCAAGAAGTAGAAAATTATTTAAACAATGAATGCAAAGATCTCAACTGGACAGTGGTAAAACCACCAGGTCTTCAGAAGGCACCAAGAACAGGTAAAAATGTACAATTTTACATTCTTCCTTTCTCTGCATCTTTACTCAAGCATTTACTGTAATGAGCATTTGCTTTCCATCCAGGAATGGAGGTCCTCTTGTAAATTCATATATATTTGAATACTTAAACATAAAGAAAATAATTGTGCTTTTGACATCATTACTTGGAATAGTTTTGATTTTGAGTACTTATGTAAAATGCACAATTTTGATTCAGCCCAATACATCTATCATGATTTTCACCCCAAAATTCACTACACCACCCACCCCCCATCCCCAACAACCACCACCCACCACCCTATCTATCAATGGGTGCTCACTCCTGTTTCATTTTTCCAGTTTGTTCCTGATGTCTTAGGATTTCTCTCCTGGTACTTGGCTGCATTGATGGCTCCGTTCTGGATCCCCATCCATTTTAATTCATCTTTGCATGTGCACATGCTGCCAGCAGTGATCAGCATAATAATATCTTTGAGGTAACTAATATAGAAAAAAAAAGCTAAAATGAAATAAATAAATCTAATTATCCATTAAATTGGATAATACTTCAAATAATGGAAAAGGAATAATTCAATAACCATATAATCTGTAGCTCATCATAAGGGTTAATTTTGTTTGTGGTTGGTAACTCCTCTGAGTGATCTACTCAGAGTAAAACATTTTTCTCTAATTATTCATCTTTAGATTTTGCCCATTAAGAACAATGACAACACATAAGACATTACATTCTGCACCCTTCATAGCAAATGAATTATAATATAGAGAAGGTGATGGAAGTGTATTGACATAACTGCTAAGATATGCAAAGTGTGTGTGCAGGCAGTAATTCAATATGGCATGGGAAGATATGTCTGTGTGTCATTGTGAAATGTGCCTGTAATTAAACCAACCTGTTGGGAAACTTAGTAGATTGTCCACTTGGTTTACCCAGTTATTCCATTTGTTGTTCTCTTTGGGCACTAAATAAGAATAGCGTGTTAAATAAAATCTAGCCACCAACATGACACACCTCTGAAACAGGTGGATCTTGATTCTCAGCCTTGTTACCCTGAGGACAGGGGAGGAATCGAGGCACAACCACTGCTTCAGGGAGCAACAAATTCAATGTTATCAGTTTCATACCAGTGAGTAGTTTAAAATAACCACCAAAGCCAACAGATTGATTTGTTGGTGTACTATACTGCAGTGAGTTGGTTGATCTTGCTTTGTGAAAATTACCTTCTTCCAAGAGATTCAGAGAGAAGGATGTCACAAGAGAGGAATGATGTTGAAAGGAGGCATGGATGTGGGAATGCCACTAAACATGTTCCTAATTCTCATCTATTCCATCCCTTTCCACCATCACTTTAATACTGTTCCTCCTTAAACCATCCTAAATCTATCCTTGTGCAGTTATCATTCTTTCCTTTGAATGAATTTGGTAAACTGAGACAACTTGCTCTGAGTGACATCTTGGTATTCGTAATTAACCAATAGGCAAATTTGAGCTGACATTAATAACGTGGAAAAGAAAGCATAAACATTTTAGGGATTTGTGGTTTTATTGCTTCCTTTTAATTCTCTATGATAACATATATTCATGATTTAATTTCTATTCCAATGCGTGACAAGCTATTAACACTTCTTAATTATACCTACTTTAATTTTCTATAGACAAAGAATTATTAATTCATGAAGGCTACTATGAACCAGATCTGGATAGAACTCCCGTTGCAAATCCAGTGAAACCAGGAGATATTGCTCGCTTTATGCTGTCCCTGCTTAAAGATGATTCGTGCAACAAGAGGGCAGTGGCAGTGGTAACAGTGTAATAATAAATTGCTGCTTTGGAAAATAAGCTGCTATTATTTTCAGTTTCATTATTTGTGATTTCCCAGGTGAATCTTGGAGGTGGGCCTGTAGAGGCAAAATAAATGAAACTCCAAAAACAAGAAAGCAATGATATAGAGTAAAACAGTAAAACAAATATATAAATACCATATAAGTGCTACCAAATGTGTTATTGGGAATTAAAGAACTAACCCAAGAGATCCCACCTCTATTTTATTTCAGCTCTAGGTTATATTTATAAAGATTTAGGTTTATTGCAGTTATTAGGGTTAATAATTATTAAAAACAAATTGTTTTTGTCCATTACCATGTTAAAAAGCATTGAATTCATTCCATTTGTTAATGAGTGGCAATAGAACTTGAAAAGAAACCGTTTTGAGCAAAATCTGATATTAATAGCACAAATTTAGATTTAAAACTATAAAAATGCAGTGAAAGAGATTTATTCAGGAAGATTTTGCATAGTGATGCAGCTAATGGCAGGGTTTTGGGTTAGAAAATAAATTAATATCAAAATCCAAGTGTTTTCTATAAGCTTGGGATTGATTTGTTTTATGTCCTGCACAGTCTATGTTAGGTAGGATATTTGTGAATAATTCACAATGAATAAGTATAAGCCCATGTAGATATTTCTACATTAATTCATAAAGGTGAAGTCTATTTTGCACCTGACGTTGAGGCTGCTTCAAGTGTGTCTTATGTCCATATGTCTGATTGTTTAGGTATAGATTTTTTTTGCAACATTTACTTTAAGATCTCTTTTACCATCCAATGGAATACAACACCTGTACGTTACATTAAAAGAAAACAGAAATGTTTTGTATCATGATGTATTATAATCCATCATTTATATTTGACTGGAAATAAAAAGACTTACATAATACAATTCAGATATGGCCAACACCACAAGTTTAGCATCAGGAGTGCAGCCAACATTAACATATCGACTAGGATTTCCGAGGAATTCAATTCACCTTCGTATTAAGGTCAAATCATGATAATGGCTTGATCTCTGTATTGGGTCATAGCAAAATGGTTTTGTGTTGCATCTAGTTGCAGTGTGAATGTGCACCTCATGCAATATAGAAAGTTCAAAATAACAGATTATGCAGAATCATATCATTTAACTGGATCCAAAGATGAAATAAGTTTGTTTTTTATTTGATTAATTGCAGTGTTAAAGTAACACTGAAATTTAAACAGTGAACTTAATCTCAATAAAAGCATTTAACAGTTAAGTGTTATATGATGTCTGACTGTAAAATTAGTGACAATTTGATTATACCCCCATGTATATCTGATGACCACATCACTTAAAACAGAGTTCCACATGTAAAATTAACATGGTGAAACCATTCACTTTGTATTCCTTATTTCATTGTTCTGAACTCTGCTTGTAGTGAAACATTTTTAGGAGCATTCAGGGTATTCTTCATGTTGATTAATACACAGATTGCAAGACATTTTAGCCAGAAGGCATTCTTCTGGATAAGACATAAAGCAAAACTTTGCAAAAATGAAGACTGCAGATGCTGGAGATTAGAGTCGAGAGTGTAATGCTGGAGAAAGCACAACAGGTCAGGCAGCATCTGAGGAGCAGAAAAATCGATGTTTCGGGCAAAAGCTCTTCATCAAGAATGAGACTGGGAGTCTCGGGGGTGGAGAGATAAATGGGAGGGGGGGTGGAACTAGGAGGAAAGTAGCTGAGAGTGCAATAAGAAGATGGAGGTGGGGGTAATGGTGATAGTTCAGAGTGGAGGGTGGAGTGGAAGCAAACTGCCTATCCTCTCAGGTGGATGAAAAAGATCCTGTGGAAGAACTATAAAGAAGAATAAGGAAATGCATCTTAGTGTCCTAGCTGACAATTACCCTTCAATCATCATGACTAAAACACGTTATTCAGAGAGTTTTACATTGGTTTTTACAGCACTTTACTGTGAAAAAAATAATTCCGGTATTTTCTACAACAATGACTACAAGTCAAATTACCTTTGTTAACTATAATAAACCTAGGGACAATTTAATGTTGTGAATGATTTCTAAATAAAAAGACATGATCTAGGAGATAGAAAGTGTGGTCATTTGTTCTAAGATTACTACGGTCACAAATATGCACCATGACTTCAATTACAAACAGAAAGTTTTACTGGTGTTCTCGGTGTTAGAGCAAGTAATGATTTCCATTGCAGTAAATCACAGCAAATTCCGTGAACATCTACCTTTACCACAGAGTTTGAGATGCTGCCACATTAGCATGATTGTGTATCTATTACCATAACTCAATAAATTTGGGAATGAAATGAATTGTTCTTCATCAGGTGGTGAACAACTTCTTTTATATTTTAAGTTGTGTGAAGGGGAGAGGGAATGTGCTGAAAATTGACAAATTATAGCTGTCATGTAATCACTTAGGTACAGCATTAAAATTATCAGTCATTTGCACTAGTCTCAGAAGTTGCTTGCAACTTGGATCCTGGCACTTCTTTTAACCTCAATAGAGATCATTACATTGTAGTTGCTAATGCATAATCTCAGTGGGAATTTGTGCTAATGTTGCTACAAATCAATCTTTCTAAGCAAGTTAGGACTGCAATTATTGTTACTTTTAACAGAATAGTTATTTATGAATTAATTAAATTTGTATGTTAACCTCAATTTTAATTTGTGTTAGTTATTTGTGCTTGCAGTTTGTATGTTACACATGAGCCAATTATGGATTGATTGCTGTGTTAATCACAATGGCAATTCTTGGTTTTCTAATGGTTTACACTACTACTGATTCATTCATGGGATGTGGACCTTACCAACAAGGCTAACATTTATCACTGTTCCCAAATGGTGAGTTCTGGCTTTAACTCGGCAGTCCATATTGTAGAGAAGCATCATTGAGCTGTAAGGTACACATTCCAGTAGTGACACAATGATGTTGAAGGAAAGGTGATATATTCCCAGGAAACTACATAAAATGAAAGGAATTCTGGAGGTGATGGTATATCAAAGCATTTGTCACTGTCTGGGTGGTACAGATTACAGGGTTGGAAGTTGCTGTTGAAGATGTTCTCAGAGTTTTGGTGCAGTTCATTTTGTACGTGGTGCACAGAGTGCCACAGTGCTTTGGTGAAAGGATCGATAACCAATTAGGTGACAAGCAACTGCTTTACCTAAATGGTATTAAAATTCTTGCATTTTGGAGCTGTACTCATCCAGGTCAACAGAGAATATCTTATCACACTCTTGATTTGTGCCTTGTAGATGGTTTAAAAAAACTTTGGGGTGTTAGGTAGTGATCTATATATGACAGAAATATCCAACTTTCATGTGTTTGTGGTAGCACATATTTATGTGGCTGCTTCAGTTACATTTCTGATGAATGGTAGAGGATTCAGTGATGATATTTAATGTAATTGAATGTCAAGAGGAGATGGTTAGGTAGACAAGCAGAAGGTTGGAAGAACACAGCAAGCCAAGCAGCATCAGGAGGTGGAGAAGTTAATGTTTCAGGTTCTGAAGTGGGGTTACATCTGAAACATTGACTTCTCCATCTCCTGATGCTGTCTGGTTTGCTATGTTGGTCCGGCCTCCTGCTTGTCTACCTTGGATTCCAGCATCTGCAGTTTCTTTAGTCTCTAAGGGGAGATGGTTAGGGTCTGACTTACCATACATGGTCATATTATTAATCCATTATGGCTATTACTTACCTTGAGTATGCCACTCCTTTTTATCATCCAATTCTTGTTGCACACAAGCATGGGCCACTTTTCTGTTTGATACATTGTAAACGAAACCGAACACTGTACAATCATCAGTGTATATTCTCACTCCTGATGATCTGTTGGAGGAACATTCAGTGATGAAGCAGCTAAAGATGTTTGGATGAGAACATTACACAAGTAACTGGTACAGTGATGTGCTAGAACTGAGATAAGTAGCCTCCCAAAATCACAAATACTTTTATGCTCAGTCTGAACCCAGCCAGTACAATCTTTTCCTCTGGTTTCCATTGAAATCAGTTTTACTCAGTCTCTTTGATGCCAAATTTGGTCATACGCTAACTTGTTGGCAAGCCAATCTCTCTCATCTCACATCAGGAATTAAACATTTGTGATTTTGAGAGGCCAATTATCACAGTTCCAACACATCACTGTAGCTGTCCATGTTAGAACCATGGCTACTGATTGTTGTTATCCTGGTAGAATCTAAACTGAGCACTAGAGACAAGCTATTAAATGTTGCTTCATAGCATGGTCAATGACACCTTCTATCACTTGTTTAATGATCAAAGGTAAAATGAACAACTGGTAATTGGCCAGATCGGATTTTTTTTCTGATTCTTGTGGATACAACATGTCTGGGGAATTTTCCACATTGTTAGATGTACTGCATTAGAACAGCTTGGCTAGAAGCACAGCTAATTCCGGAATACATATCTTCAACATTCCAGCCAGGATGTTGTCAGCCTCTGCTGTATCCTGTGAACAATACAGTGGGAAACAGCCAGGCTAACTAAATTAAGCAAATTGGCGGCAGCATAGAACTTTGGGAAATTCTTGGCAATTTCTGTCTCCTTCAATCTCAGGAATTTTCAGATCAGGCCAACGGTTATCTCAAAATATTAAGCTGTCATTGTTATTGACTGACATTGATTTTCAGCTTTTTCTGGTCTTACTCTGCCAAATATGTCAGTGGTGGTTCAATGGGTAGCAAATGTGCCTCTGTGTTCATGCGGTGTAAGGTTTAAATCCCACTGCAAGACTTCGGATAAAAACTTCGGATAAAATTGTGCTGTCCCACTGAGAGCAGATAAACATATGTCTGTGCTGTGTGAGTAGTGCACAATTTCATTATCTCCCAAATAACACAAACATGTCATTAAAACATTTTCTTAACCGATTTTCTACAAAACCTTCAAACTTACACATGTACAGATTGCTTTAAGCTCTTAGTTAGCTAATTTTTGATAGATTGAATAGTCTTGTTTTATGTTTCTAACTCTGGGTATACAAGTTTGCACCAATTCTGTCATTTCCAGCTTTAACTGCTTCTTTCCCATCATGGGATCCATACATGGAAGTGTAGTAATTCTGAATAATGTACATTGTTCATGCTGCAAACTGTATCAAATCCATGTTGTAAATGAAATTCAGTACTGTAGGATTTAACAACAAAACACCAGCACTTCCAGGTCAATTTTTCTTTATGAAGTGAGCATAGGAAATTTACTGAAAGTATAGTGAAATTCAAAATTTGGATTGTGAAAGTTTCGTGCTTATAGGGAGTTAAATTGCCCTGAAAGTTAGTAAAATATCCAAATGTCATGCGGTTTCTTTCTCCTGTGAGTAATTAACTCATATAAAAAGTCAATTAAGAACTTTTTAAGTCTTCAATTCTGGATTTCCCAGGCAGGATACCTTTTCCTCACCTGGCAAGTCACCAAGTAGAATGTTAAGTACTGTAGGAGGAACTTTTTCTCAGTTGAAACTGATAAACAGAGAGACCTTTAATCAATGCAACTAAGAGCTTTATCCATGATCAGGTGAGAGACTGCAGGTTGCTATAGATCGTCCTTCTGAACATTGGCAGAAAAACCTGAGGGAGGGACTTCTTTTCTCCTTGTTAAAGCTACCACTGGCATATTATATCTTCAGAACAGCTGAATTTAAAGTCAGTGAACTGCGACTGACCTTTTTTACCAGTGTGGCAAGGAATACACTGCACCTCCTCCCCACCCCAGCATGCACCATTGTTATGACCCCAGCCAATGGTAATACTGGGCAGGTCATATTCCAGAGTGAAACCTGATTTAATAGGCTAAATGTTTTATGTTTACAATTTGCTTATGGTGACACTGAAAATATTCAGTAGAAGCAGCCAATGTATTCTTAACAAAAGAATAAGACTTTATTACACAAAGGAAAAGAACAAAAACAAAAGGTGTATAAAACAATTATGAAAGAACTTGTGATAAATGACAAATAAAACATTCAGCCATTTTTTTCCCATTAATATTGTTTATGAGCACTCAACCTGAGTTTAACTGTCCTATTATCAATCCTTAATTTTTTATTCAACTAACAAGGTTACAAGCATTTCCTTTGGCAAAATTCTGCACAGTCACCAGATTTGATTCTCTCCATCTCTCCCTGAGACATACAGACATAGGCTAATTTACAGACTTTTATCACTAAATTCTAAGAGAAAAAACTTTCGGTGTTTCCCAGTTACTTTGATTACTTCGAGGCTGCCAAATGAACCTGCTGTTAAGAATCTTTATTTCTGTAATTAACCTGCTTCTGCTGTCCGACCTCTCCATCTGTCTGGCTCTCACTCAGTAAACACTTCAGTCATTACCTCACCAGGAAGATTGCAAAGTCATTTAGGTTTAATCACTTGATTTCTTAAAAAAAATTTGTTTGAGTGAATGCTAACACAACGAGTTCCTGAGCCTTTTAGAAAAAAGTCACCTTCAGAGAACTAAAATAAACCAAAACCTCATTTAGCTCTACTGTAGAACTCCAAGTTTCCAAAGGATGATAATGACAAATCTTTATCACACCTATTATGGCATTATGGCATAGAAGAAAGCCTTTCAGCCCATCCAATCCAAGCTGGCTCTTGGTAGAGTAATCCAGTCAGAATGTAACGCATATGAGACTAAAATCGTATATCATCATACTGTTTCGATATTTAATGGACTTCCAGAATGCTGTTCCACTTGCATGGATGAATAAAAATTAATCTGTAGTTTGATTTCATTTTTATTGCAATTTTCTAGGAATATTTTATCTTAATTTCCAAAGACTGTAACAGGCCCAGAGGATTTTTAGGTAAATATTTTTGTAAATGCTGGAAACTGTACTGAAAACAAAAATTGCTGGAGATCACAGCGGGTCAGGCAGTATCCATGGACTGAGAGTAAGCTAATGTTTTGAGTCTAGATGACTAATATTTTTTAATTTCAGGAAATAATTATTGCAGTTTATGAAGCAATCAAAATAACATCTTACTAAATCCTACCATCTTACAGATCACAAACAGGTCTGGAAACCCAGCTATAAAAGCTGATTTTGAAGGAATACAACATGCAGAATTACAATTTTTGGGAACACTAGACACATTTTAATGAAGTTAAATTTCTACTGCCATCAAATTTTTGTAAATAATCATCCACAAAATTTTCCACATGGATCTGAACCTTGGCGCTCAAAGTATTTTATTTTTCTCAGATAGAAACTGGCTAGCAAATACTGCATTCTGTTGATGTTCATGTGAGTTTGTGAATTTACAAGTTAATTAGTGTTGTTTTTTGTTGAAAAGAACACTTGTGCCTTGTATTTTTTCCCCCACTGCACAGACCTCTCATGTCCTTGAGCAAGTGAAAGCCAATGCATCTGAACTCACTGATCAGTGCGCATGAAACTTCTCAGTGGCAGGGCCATACAGCTTATTGGTAGCAATGCCACTGAAGCATTATCATTGTTAAATCCCCTATCAGCATTCTTGAGGTGCAACCATTGATCATAAACTGAACTGGAACAGCCATTTAAATACCATGGCCTGAATAGTACATCAGTCAGGTAATCATTGGAGCAGCACAGGCTTGATATGTCTTGTCAGAAACCTATGATCTCCCCAAAGCAGCTGATTCCTTTAGAATTATCCAGGAAATTGAAGATGTCACCTGGAAGATGCACTGCAATAATTTGCTAAGGATCATCCATCAGTACTTTCATGATCTCCAAAATTTAGGAAAATGGAAACATATAGAAAGAAACACCATCACCCCCAGGTTCTCTTCAAGTCATACACCACCATGACTTGGAAATATGGATGGTAACATGACAGGGGTCTTGAATTTGAAGAGTCTGAAAAAATCTGCTTTGCCTCCTTTGGGGTAGGTGAGCAGCATTAAACATTAATCAAGAACTTAACACAGTTATGACATTCCTGTGATCGGGGATCCTTGTGGGGGTGTCAATGAAATATGTCCCAGAGAGTTGTCAGCAAATCTGAGTTTGGCAGCTATGCACTATAGGTAGAGTGACAATGTGAGTGGCTACTTTGCTATTTGTGAGATCTTGCTGTGTTCAAATCACAGAATTATAATGATACAGAAGGAGGCCATTCAGCCCAAACTGATTCCTACATTATAACTGTTTATGTTTCAAGATGCACTTAATTGACTGTAAAGTGCTTTGGAATGGCCTGAGGCTGTGATTAGTGTCATATAAATGCAAGTCCTTCTTCTGTAACAAATGTGATCGAGAGATGAAGTCTTCCACAAAAGATGATCTATTATTTTCAAGATTGCTTCTTCAGCAAAAATGTAATGCTACTTAAAGCTTCAATTACAAAAATAGTCTATTCATTTTTACAAATTCCCTGTGTTAAGAGAAGTGATGCATTCCAAAGCAAAGACTCACAATAAATTCTGTGCACATCTGCTCTTGTCACACAAAGTGTGATTTTCTGCCCTGTAAGGAAAAACTTATATTTAAAAACTTATGAGGGCGTTTAACTAATGAGTTAGAAGTTCATACTCTACTTTGTTAATTATGATAATTCTATTAGCGAGGTTAAGGGCACATAAATGACAGGCATTGATTGATTTAGTCCTTTGAGCATATACCCGTATAAAGAATCCTTTAGAGCATTTAGTTTGTGAAGGATGAGGCTGACAAAAAGAATGTCACATTTTGTAAACATCTGTCTTTCAACCTATGAATGTATGAGCCAGCCACCTCTGCTGGATGAGTATGACTATATTTGAATTGAATTGAATTGAATTAGGTTTATTGACACATGTACTCACATGCACACAGTGAAAAGTTTACTAGTTGCCACTTAAAGTGTCATCTTTGGTACAGAAGTTTAGGTACAGAGCAGAAAAATAAGGAAAACAAAGTTAAAAAGTTGAACATTACAGTCCTTCCTCCTAAAAAGTGGAAGAACAAAGAAATACAGTTAACATTTCAACATCACACTTCCTAAATGTCTGGCCATTGTAGCTCACACTGCCTTTGTGACAATTGCTTTTTTGATTCCAAAGAGTATTCATAAATGCATGGCAGATACAAGATGCTCAGAAACAGACTCCAGAAAAGCAACCTCTATGGCAGATAAAGAAAAATAATCCTGTTAATTATAAACCACCAGATGGAATGTTGTTTTCAGGGTGGGGAATAAAGAACAAATTTTGAACTTTGTCTTTGTTTACTTACACATTTACCCCTTGTATGCCAGATTTGTTCTGACCATCTGGCAGAGTACATGTGTCTATCTGGTGGCTTCCTCAAAAGAGTAAGAAAACAGAGGAGTTGGGTTCAGAAAAGTAACCCAGACATTTTAGTAGCAGCCTGTTTATTAACAACTGAAGTAAGACCCAGGCCGCAGGCAGAGATCGTTGTGACATTAGAATTGAACAGAGACCACACGGATCAAAGACTCCCTTATTTCAGAAGGTGCCTGAACCTTGTCGATATTTAGCTCTATTTTTAAGGGCGAATTTTGCTGTCGTTTATGTTTAAGAATTTGCTCTTAATCTTCTTGAGGAAAAACTACTAGAGAACTGTAATTTTTGTCTTGAAGTGAATGTACGGTTTGTGACTAATTGAACTCAAGGGTTTGTGTGTGTTAAGAATCGCACTTGTTAAGACAATCCACTCAGGCTGAAAAGTGAGGGGACAATGGGGGGCCATAGAGAATTACCCAGGAGTACGGGCGGGGTAATCAGGTTACCCCAGGGAAGAAGTGGACGGGGCAATCAGGTTATCCTGGGGAGGAGGGGGCAGGACAATCAGATTACCCCAGTGAGGAGGGGGCAGGGCAATCAGGTTACACTGGTGAGGAGGGGGCTGGGCAATCAGGTTACCCTGGGAGGAGGGGGCAGAGCAATCAGGTTACACTGGGGAGGAGGGGGCAGAGCAATCAGGTTACCCTGGGAGGAGGGGGCTGGGCAATCAGGTTACCAGGAAGGAGGGGGCTGGGCAATCAGGTTACCTGCGGAGGAAGGGGGCGGGTAATCAGGTTACCAGGAAGGAGGGGGCGGGGCAATCAGGTTACCTGCGGAGGAAGGGGGCAGAGCAATCAGGTTACCCTGGGGAGGAGAGGGCGGGGCAATCAGGTTACCCCAGGGAGGAGGGGGCGGGACAATCAGGTTACCCCAGGGAGGAAGGGGGCGGGTAATCAGGTCACCCTGGGGAGGAGGGGGCGGGGCAATCAGGTTACCCCGCAATGGAAGGGGGCGGGGCAATCAGGTTACCCCGGGGCAGTCACTTTACCGGGCGAGGTGGGGGCGGTGGGGTTCACGTTCCTGGGGGGGAACGAGGGGGCGGGGCAGTGGCGCGTTCCTCGGGAGGAGGTTGGGGCGGGGCAGTGGCGCGTTCCTCGGGAGGAGGTTGGGGCGGGGCAGTCGCGCGTTCCTCGGGGGGCGGGGCAGACGCGTCACCTCAGGGATGCCGGCTGCGTCGCCGCTCGAGCAGGCCGGAAGTGCGAGGCCAGCGCTCGGCGGTTGGGTGTCGGAGCTGGGGAAAACCGGCTCTCGGTTGAATTCTCCGTCGTGTTTTCAGTCTTTCCCGCGATGGCCGGTGCGAACCTCCCGCCGGGGGAAGGTGGGTCGGCGATAGTCGGGCCGAGAGCAGCGGAGTTGGAAGTTCCCGTGTTTTAATCCGAAATGCAGTCGGGCTGCGGGTGGAGTTAACGATGAACAAAGTGTGAACTCCCGGCCTCTTCACTGAGGCTGAGTTGTTATTGTTGAATGTGGGGTTTTATTTTCTCTCTGTGGTGTTTGTATTTGCTGTTTATTTTGTTGGGGATGGGTGGGGAGTTGTCCACCTCCCCCCAGGGGGGCCGTTGTCCAGGCTCAGTCTGGTAATGTTGTCACCTCCATCACTGTTGCCCGATTTTGGGATTGCACTCCCAGCAACGCTCTTGTCTTCTCCAGATTTGTTTGTTTACGCCGCTGAAGTGTAACTTCAGAATAGGAGAATAATACCGTTATAAGTCCCTTGTCATCGCTCATCCCCCGGATGATTGAGCACCTGGAATCGGGAAGGTGACTGTCTCCGAGATCCCTGTTTAATCAGAGCGGGTTAACAAACCTACTGGGGTGGGTGGGGTGGGGTGTTCAGAACTTTTTGCCATCCTCTCTGAAGAACCATGGAAGCATCGTGGGTTCATTTAATTAAAAACAGCCGAATGGGGTTCATTTGAACAAACAGACGCTTTTAAGGCGGCAAATATTCTACTCCTGTGATCCAAACATAAACTGGAATAGAGGTGGTCCAATCAAATCCGCCCCTCCATTCTATAAAATCATGGCTAATCTGCAGCAGGCCTCCTAGTCCCCTGTTGTCACTTCTCCATGGTTTCAACTGGTGGTGTGTCTCAAGGATAGGTGCTGGGTCCACTGCTTTTTTTTGTCACTTATGTAAATGATTTGGATGTGAATGTAGGAGGTATGGTTAGTAAGTTTGTAGTTGATGCCAAAATTGGAGGTAAAGTGGACTGTGAAGAACGTTGCCTCAGCATATAGAGATCTTGATCAGAAAGGCCAATGGGTTGGCAGATGGAGCTTCATATAGATAAATGTGAGGTGTTGCATTTTGGAAAGGTGAATCAGGGCAGGATCTCTGCGGTTAATAGTAAGATCCTGGGGAGTGTTACTGAACAAATAGATCTTGGAGTGCAGGTTCATAGTTCCATGAAAGTGGCGTCACAGGTAGGCAGCATAGTGAAGAAGTGTTTGGTATACTTGCCTATATTGGTCATTGCATTGAGTATAGGATTTGGAAGGTCATGTTGTAGCTGTACAGAATATTGGTTAGGCCACTATTGGAATACTGTGTACAACTCTGGTGTTTCTGCTATAGGAAGGATGTTGTGAAACTTGAAAGAGTTTAGAAAAGTTTTACAAGAATACTTTCCCAGGGTTGGAGAATTTGAGTTATCGGGAGAGGCTGAATAGGCTGGGGCTTTTTTTTAGATTAGATTACTTAGTGTGGAAACAGGCCCTTCAGCCCAACAAGTCCACACCGAAGCGCAACCCACCCAAACCCCTACATTTACCCCTTACCTAACACTACGGGCAATTTAGCATGGCCAATTCACCTGAATTGCACATCTTTGGACTGTGGGAGGAAACCGGAGCACCTGGAGGAAACCCACGCAGACACGGGGAGAACGTGCAAACTCCACACAGTCAGTCGCCTGAGGCGGGAATTGAACCCGGGTCTCTGGCGCTGTGAGACAGCAGTGCTAACCACTGTGTCACAGTGCCGCCCATTTTCCCTGGAGCATTAGAGGCTGAAAGGTAACCTCAGAGATTTATAAAATCGAGAGGCCTGGATAGGGTAAGCAGACAACGTCTTTTCCCTGGGTTGGGGCAGCCTAGACTAGAGGACATAGGTTTGGTGAAAGGGAAAGGATTTAAAAGGGATCTAAGGGGTAACTTTTTCATACACAAGGTGGTGTGTATATGGAATGAGCTGCCAGAGGAAATGGTGGAGCTGTACAATTACAACATTTAAAAGGCATCTGACTGAGTATGTGAATGGGAAAGGTTTAGAGAGAGATGAGCTAAATGCTGGCAAACAGGACTAGATTTATTTAGAATATCCGTTTGGCATGGTCAAGTTTGACTGAAGGGACTGTTTCTGTACTATATATCTCTGACTGTATGAACTCCTAGATATTTCAAAATGCTATCTACCTCCTCTTTAAATACTTTTGTGATCTTACTTCTACGACACTCTAGGATAAAGAATTCTAGACATTCAAAAATGCTCAGAAGAAATTCCTTTGCCCCTCAATTTCAAAAAGGTGTTGCCCTATTCTCACCTTTATTATGTTCAAGATTCCCTACCAATGAAAACATCTTCTCAACATCAAGCCCTCTCAGATTCTTCTGTTTCAATAAGATCATGTCTGCTAAACTCTAATGGATAAAGGCTAAACCTGTTTGACTTGAAAAGTCCACTATTTCCACATTGTAGGGATTCTATAATTCATTGCAGGAATCAGCTTGTTATTCCCTGAACTGCTTCCATACCAATACATCCCTTCTTAAATATAAGGACCAAATCTATCTGCAGTATACCAAGTATGGCCTCATCAGCACCAACATAGGATCCATTTTTTTATGTCCAACTCATAGCAATGAAGGCCAAAATTCCATTTACTGCCTTAATTACTTGTTGAAACTGCATGTTTCTTGTAATTCATGCACAAGAACTTTCTGAAACCTCTGTGCTTCACTTTTTTTGGAGAATCTCTCAATCTAAATCGTCTGTTTTGATTCTTTATAGCAAAGTCTGTGACTTTACAACTTCCCACATCAAACTCAATCTGCCAAGTTTTTGCACACTCGCTCAACTTATCTTCCTTTGTAGATTCCTTATTTTCGCATCGTATTTCCTACCGCTTATTGTAAACAAATGTAGATAAATTGTACTCTGTTCCTTGTGCAAGTCATTATTATTGACAGTAAATTATTAAGGCCCAAGAATTGATCCTTTTGACACTCCAATAGTTAGATCTTTCCATCCTGGAAGAGATCCATTTATCCCAACTTTTGGGTACGTTAACCATTCCTCAATCCGTGCTAATACCGTAAGCTTTTTTGTGGTACCTTATTTGAATGCTTTCTGAAAATCCAACGCATTACATTTGCTGGTTTCCTTTTAAGAACTCCCTCAAAGAACTCTTGCAGATTTGTCAATTATGATTTATGCCTAACAAAGTAAAAAATGAGGTCTGCAGATGCTGGAGATCACAGCTGCAAATGTGTTGCTGGTCAAAGCACAGCAGGTTAGGCAGCATCTCAGGAATAGAGAATTCGACGTTTCGAGCATAAGCCCTTCATCAGGAATCCCTAACAAAGCCATGTTGACTGTTTGATTGTAATTTTTTTTTTCTAAATGTGCTGCTGTTTCTTCCTTTATAATGGACTTGCATTTTCCCAAACAACACGTTAAGATAAAATCACTACAAAGTGGAAGCAAGCCAGTTGGACATCCCACCCCGATTCACCCCTGTCCCTGGAACACTACATTTTCTGTGGATAATCCACCTAACCTGCACATCTTTGGACTATGGGAGACACTGGGAGAACGTGAAAACTCCACACAGGCAATCACCCAAGGGTGGAATTGAACTCAGGTTCCTGGTGCTGTGAGGCAGCAGTGTTAACCATTGAGCCACTGTGCTGCCCTGCAGCTTCCGGCTTTTTGTCTCTAGTCTTTCTTGAACAGGGCATTATGTTAGCATTGTTCCAATCTGCTGGAACCCTCTTGGAAATGCCTCCACTACCTCTGCAGCCACTTTCCTTAAAACCCTTGGAACCAGGCCATAAGGTTCTAACAATTTGTTTATTTTACTCCTACTAGTTTGTCAAATGGTTTGTCCCTTGTGTTTGAGACAGATGTGGAGGTCTGGTGTTGGACTGGGGTGGATAAAATCAAACATCACTCAACACCAGGTTAACTGTCCAACTGGGTTATTTGGAAGTACAAGCTTTTGGAGCAGTGCTCCTTCGTCAGGTAGCTAGTGGAGCAGGATCATAGGACACAGAATTTTGCTATAAATTCTGTGTCCTATGATCCTGCACCACTAGCTACCTGACAAAGAAGAAGCACTCTGAAAGCTTGTACTTCCAAATAAACCTGTGGAATATAACCTGGTGCTGTGACTAGAATATTTCCTTCAATTAACACCGTGCTCATCTGACATTGTTTGTCTGCATATACTGTCTTCTGCCATGAAGCCAATGCAAAATATTGTTTTTAATTATCTACCATTTTCTTGTTCTCTGTTACTAATCCACAGTTGCATCTTCCATTGGGCTAGTCTATATTTCCTGCCCACTAAAGCAATATTTTCTTCAATTGCCCTTTTTTTAAGGTGAAGTCGCTGGTTTGAAGCCCGAGATGTTCTCCCTCAAACTGAATTTGTGATTCTACCATTGCTACCCCTTCAAGGATCCTTAACCAGAAGATCTCTTCATCCTACCTCACGATACATGGTTAGATATATAATAGCCTGCTGCCAAGTAGCTTCTGCAATGAACTACTCTAAGAAACTATCTTTGCACTGAACAAATTTGTCTTTCATTTTACTCTTGCCCATCAGATTTGTCCAGTCAATATATGCAGCTTAAAATCACCCAGAATCACCCTTCTTACACATCGCCGTTATTTTGTTTTGCAGTGAAGCACCTCAAGGGCCTATAGAAAGCTTCCATCTGTGACCTGTTTTGTTTGCTATTTCCACCTGAACTGATTCCACATCATGATCGATTGAACCTATTTCACTAGTCACCATCACAATGTTATCTTTATGAATACAGCTATCCTATTCATGGAGTCATAGAGATGTGCAGCACGGGAGCACCCTTCAGTTCAACTCGTCCATGCTGTCCAGATATCCTCAAAAAAAATCTAGTTTAATTTGCCAGCATTTGGTCCATACACCTGTATGACTCTAATACCAGGGACTTAAATATTTTCTTGGAATTTGTGATTCATGACAGTTTATATATGGCAATCAAAAAGGGAACAGGAATAGGACACTCACTCCTTTTGTGCCTACTCTGCCATTCAATACAATCATGGCTGATTAAGCACATGATGCTTTTTATCCACCTCATCTTCATACCATTGTATACCATTGCTAGATCTGAAATCTAGCAATCCAAGACTGAGCTTCCCAGCCTTCTGTGGGAAAGAATTCATCAGGTTTTCAGCACTGAATAAAAAATATTTTTCTTATTTGGGTCATAAGTGGCATCCTCCTTATTTTTAAATTATTGCCCCCTGATTCTAGACTCTCCAGCCAGGGGAAGCATCTTTCTTACATAT
The DNA here is from genome assembly GCF_020745735.1 of Hemiscyllium ocellatum. Taxonomy (NCBI): domain Eukaryota; kingdom Metazoa; phylum Chordata; class Chondrichthyes; order Orectolobiformes; family Hemiscylliidae; genus Hemiscyllium; species Hemiscyllium ocellatum. The sequence continues at coordinate 130,273,636 of NC_083401.1, forward strand.
ATCTTGTCTACCTCTAAGTATTTTGTAAGTTTCAATGAGATCCCCTTTCATTCTTCAAGTACAGGTCCAGATTACCCAATCTCTCTTCAAGGGACAGTCTCACCATCCTATGAACAAATCTGCTGAACTTTTGTTGCACTCCCTCTATGGCAATAATTGCTTTAGATGAGAACAATAATAAATGTAGTACTCCAGGTGTGGTCTAAGCAAACTGCTGTATGATTGAGGCAAGACTTTACTATTTCTGTGTGTAAATCCTCTTGCAATAAAAGATAACATTCCATTAGCCTTCCTAATAGCTTCCCAAACTTGCATGTTAGCCTTCAGTGACTTAAATCTCCTTTGTATTTCTACACTTTCCAGCCTTAAGCAATACTTTGCTTATGTTTCTCCTATCAAAATGGATAATGTCTCATTTTCCCACATTATACTTCATCTGCTATTTTCTTGTCCATTCACTTCAGTAGTTTTAATCTTCCATTAGGCACAGTTCAGAAACCATACACACAACAGCATATGGCTTCACACACCACTTATGTCTTTTTTACCCTGTCGGGTCTACAGTGCAGTTTGCCGCCTATACTAGTGTGTGAAGAGTATAACTGCGAAGGTCAGCTAGTCAGAAGGCCAACTCAATTCTCTAATATGGTATCCCAGGTCTCCACAATAAAAGTTTCATAAACCTCACCACCCCATGTCAGCCAATGTTCCCTCAGACCTCTGATGCCATTTGTAGTCTCCATGCATCCTACCAGTGTCAAAACTAGGATTATATGATTTTTTTCAATATTCATAGAGCAGTTTAAATCATGATAAAAAGATGACAGGACATTTTGTAACATGTTTCACTGAGTTATGTTGCCGCCTTTGTTAGAAAAGCAATCATGAAAGTGAACAAGTACACAAAGCTGATCAATGTCAATGTCAATTTAATCTTTAAAGAACAATTTCGTGTGATTCATCTCTGCATTAAAATCAGATCTATATTACAGCACCTAATAATGAATTTGAAGTGGCAAAACACTTGTACTTTCCTTTCAGAATGTTCCTGACTCCATTAGCTTCATCACCTTTCAAACCAGATGTGCTTTTAGTGGACTTCCAAAAATGTTCCTGACCCACAAAAAGGTGAAAGAGAAATACTGCTGGATAGGAATGTAGAGGGAAAATTGGATTTCCTCTAGGAAAAGAAATTGACCATTGCACTGAAATGAGCCATTGTGCCCCACCAAAATTTGGTCCAGTGTCTTCCCATGATCATTCAGATCTCAAATAATTTCCTTGGTCTGAAACCCCAATTATAAAAACTGATTTTACAGAAATGTAGCGTGTCAAATTATAATTTGAATATTTGTGTGTAAATTAGTGAAGTTTTTCCAATGCCATCAAATGAATTAAAATTACCCATTATTATTCAGTATTAATATAAACGTTTGGGGCCTGTTTTATTCTGTTTGTCTCAGATATAAATTATCTAACAAATACTATGTCTTGATTATGGATGAGAGTCTGTGAAATTGCTAATTCATTGGTATTTGTTTTACCTAGGAAATATACATTTGTAAAATTACCAAAATGCTTGATCCACAAAAGGTATTGTCTTGAACCTTACAATTAGATACTTCACCAGAAGGCATAGCATTTAAACAAATGGCTTCAGGTGATATGATTCCAGAAAACTTGAAGCATCATCAGCTGAAGAACAGGAGGCTTCACTGCAGGACATTTAGCCATGATACTGAAGCAGATGGATGTTTTATTTTTGAAGCAGATGAAGCTTGGAAGGAATATCACCGTGCTCTATTTCAGTTCTATGAAGCCAAAGAACTATGTGATGTAACGTTGAAGGTGAGAAGAATGCCATTCTTTCAGGCTTTAAAATAAAAACAAAGACCTGTTTCTCTCATCAGCCACACACTCTTGACAGACAGGAGTGAAAAGTAAATTAGTAATGTGAAACTTAATCTTACGGTGTCCTCATTAGGACTTTTCATTTTAAATATTCAGTTGGATGGCAAATTAATTTTTCTTGAGCTATCACAGGGACTTGATGAATATTAGTGTAATTTAGCAAATGCTGAACAGTGATGTTCCATTGAGCTAATGTACTGGTGCAAACCCCAATATTTCAGAACTTATGCTCATCAATGGCATGATTTTAATCAGTTGCGCTGCAATGTTGTATTAGAATTCTTCTAGTGGTAGAATGTAATGCACTACTTTTGCTTAAAAGTGTTAGTAACTCTGTTGGGTGAAACAGTAGGGATTGGTGAAACACTGACATGGAGAAATTTCTGACTTGCATGTTGACTCTTTAATAAAACTATAAAGTTTGATACTTTGATGCAACCCCTCTGTGATAATCTGGATTGATGTTATTGTCTTGCTAATAAAGGTTAGTGTATTTGAAGGTCTTGTTGCACTAAGCTTAGGGAAAATATTATGCAAGCATATATCTGTAAAACCTTGATATACCAAAAATTCTCAATGTTTTGAGATTGTATATAGCATCTGCATTCTTGGTGGAGTATTAAAATGACTCTCCAGTTAGTTTCTTAAATATACCAAAATGGCACTCAGTAATATTTCAGCTGATGCAACTGGAGCTGTTTGAGCCTCTTGGTCAAACTGTGCTCCCAGGTTAAAAAGCTAATTACACTCCTAATTCTATGTTGATATTTATTTGTAGAAACTTAATAGAAGAATAAAGGCAATCTAAATAACTCTATGCATACTTTAATTTCAGGGGAAGGTGATGGCCTAGAAGTATTATTACTAAGCTATTAATCAGAGACCCAGGTAATATTCTGGGGACCTGGGCTTGAAGCCCAGCATGGCAGATGGTAGAATTTGAATTCAATAAAAATCTGGAAATAAGAGTCTGTTAATGACTATGAATCCATTTCCAATTTTTGGAAAAACCCATCTGGTTTGCTAATGTCCTTTAGGGAAGGAAACTGCCATCCTTATCCAATCTGGTCTGCATGTGAGTGCAGACCCAGAGCAATGCAGTTGACTACCCTCTGGGCTAGTAAAGTTGGGCAATAAATGCTGGCCCAGACAGTGACTCCCTCATCCTCTGAATAAATACAAAAAAAATTATTACAGTGATAGGCAACAAATTCCGTCTTAGTGTAATGTATTTTTGCATGGTCTAGATGGGGTAGTAGCTTTTGATCCAGTTTGATTCCAGTCTTTGTTGGGGACATGTTGGAAGTCTTTTAATGTGATACAATCTGTATTAAATTTGCTTGTCAGCAGCATAATAGCAGCTAATGCAGTTAACTGGTCGATATCCAGTGCGTGATGTTAATTAAGTATCTTTATTAAATTAGAATAACCTGTTTAGTAAACAGCCATTTTATTTCTAACCCTTCAATGCAAATTTTTGTTTTAAAGTAAACAACAATAACGCTTGCTATGTTAACATGCTTTTCATTTTTTGACAAATTGAGGTTTGAAAATCATTGCATCCTATGTAATCACTAGGTATAATTTTGTCATTAGGAAGCTTAGAAACTGTTGGTAAATTAATGTATCACTAAAGATTCCTATTTGAAAGGTGGTAACATAACATTCTTGAACGTTTGAATTGACAGATGTTTCCTTTTGTCAGTTCTAATGAAGAAAGTGAAATCTTCATTTGATGGTTCTTTTTTGAATCAAATTGTTGCATATAAAAATTATAATAGCTCAGTCATTAGCTCATGTGGAGCATTTACAAGTGTAGATCAGTTGAACTGAATGGTCCGTTACTGTTCTGTGTATTCTATATATAGGTTTATTATCATACATGAGTGATAATGTTTTGTTTATTTTTGTGTTTAATACAGACTTGCACTGATCCCAGTAATAATTTTACTGAGTAGGTTGGAACTGATGCACAGCTGCAAAATACTTTCTAAACTCGGGATGAACCGTTTCTGAGATTGCTTATATTAGTTTAATTCAAAGTTTTTTTTAAATGAGATTGAATAGGCTAGGGCTGTTTTCCCTAGAGCGTCGGAGGCTGAGGGGGTGACCTTATAGACGTTTATAAATTCATGAGGGGCATGGATAGGATAAATAGACAAGAAATTTTCCCTGGTGTGGGGAATCCAGAATTAGAGGGCATAGGTTTAGGGTGAGAGCGAAAAGATATAAAAGAAACCTAAGGGACAACTTTTTCATGCAAAGGGTGGTGCATGTGTGGAATGGGCTACCAAAGGAAGTGGTGCAGGCTAGTACAATTGCAACATTTAAAAGACAACTGGATGGGTATATGAATGAGAAGGGCTGAGTGGGAGGGATATGGGCTGGGTGCTGGCAGGTGGGACTAGATTGGGATGGGATATCTGGTCGGCATGGACAAGTTGGACCGAAGGGTCTGTTTCCGTGTTCCCACCCACTCAAATGCTTGTGAATGTTCACCTCCTTCAGGTTTGCTGATCATTAAGTTATCATTTATACTTTTTATATTGGATAATAATTAATATTTTGACTTTTCAGGAGCTAGTTTTCGCATCTAATGTGTTAAACTTAATTTTGTTCACATAAACCAGTTTATCTGATTCTGTAAGTCAAAACTGCAAAATAAGTCAGTTGGCCAGAAACGTTCAAAATATTCATGTTATAATTTTAAGAAGTTAATTTGCTGTTTATTGCACATTAATGCTTTGTACGGAAAGTAACCTGTGTCAGTGATTGTTCCCTGCTTAGTAGATCTGGCTGCTTGTTGTGCGTGATTGCACCCAAAGACTATAGCTTTAGCTTCATTTTAAATTGTTACTAAAGTGATATTCTTTTGTTTTGCATAGGTGGGGTCCAAGCTTATCCCATGCCACAAATTGGTGCTGGCCTGTGTGATTCCCTATTTCAGAGCAATGTTTCTTTCTGAGATGGCTGAAGCCAAACAAGATTTGATAGAGATTAAAGATTTTGATGGCGATGCGATGGATGACCTTGTCAGATTCGCATATTGCTCCAGGATTACACTTACTGTAGACAACGTGCAACCTCTTCTCTATGCTGCTTGCATTCTGCAGGTAGAACTTGTGGCTAAGGCATGCTGTGAATACATGAAAGCCCATTTTCACCCATCAAATTGCTTAGCAGTCCGATCTTTTGCTGAAAGTCACAACCGAGTTGACTTGATGGGCATGGCAGATAAATATGCCTGTGAGCATTTTAATGAAGTAGTAGAATGTGAAGACTTTGTAAATGTTTCACCAAAGCATCTCATCGCACTTCTTTCATCCAGTGATTTGAATGTGGAAAAAGAAGAGCAAGTATATAATGCTGCTATGAAGTGGTTGCACTCGAATCCACAGCATCATGCTAAATGGTTGGATCAAGTTGTTGCTCAGGTGGGTTGACATTAATTTGCAGTTCAATTTTGCTGGTGTAATTGGAAGTCCTTTTAACACATTTTCCCATTTACACTGTTGAGGATGTGAAGGATTTCAAAGATATTAAGGAGACATGAGTTACTTCGCCATTTTAAAAAAAAGAGCCAGACAAAAGAGGCCCAGTTTTTATGGTCTCTGTTTTATCCATCATCCATGTCTGTTTGGTGTTCGCGCAAGTACTAGATGACTAGCTATGGTGGTTGGGCGGTACAGGTCATTCTGTTATAACACGTGTTTCATTAGCGCGAATTTGCAGTAACAGGATTGATGAACTGGAGACACTTTGTTTCTAAAGCACAAAGTTTTAAAGCATGTAATGGTTATAATGTGAATCTGGCTGTAATTTTTAATTACAGATTTCATTTGGCATTTGTTTTGCATTTAAGGCATGTGGAAGAAAACAAAGATTTTCTCTAAGATATTAAACCCCTGAAATGCTTGGATTGTTCAAAGCACTTCAATTCTGTAAATTAAACAAGGCTTGGAATTTAAGATACAACATACTTCTAGTAAGTTTGTAGTCATTTAACAGGTCATAACCTTCCTATGAAGGATGGGCACAGGCACTGATTGAGGTCCTTTCCAAGCTGATGTTTGCAAAGAGGGTGAATTGCCAGGATGGATTCATCTGCTATACCTCACCAGTTGTGCTCCCTTTGCCCATAAAGCATAGTACTTCCAAGCTAGCTATCTAGTGGAATTGGAGAACTCTGCCTTACTTGGAAAGTATGACCTTTTCCTTAAAAGTCCCGATTTTTCAACTGGAAACAGGCTACTCTCCTTCCACGTTAGAAAGGAATGGTGCCACTTTGAAGTCCATACTATGCTACAGGGCATCATGGAACATCTAATCGTAGCCATTTCTTTCATGAAATTTGTGTCTGGGACAAAAATGGGATGGACTGGCAAATGGAAGCCGTGCCATTTCTTCCCTCCAGTAAACTATGCAACAAAAAGAAAATTTAAGCCACAAACATGTGTCCCAGATATGTTCTTTTCAACACAAGCTTGAGGCACCTTATCTTTCAACTAAACATTTTTGCAGCCTTTTGAATTCACCATTTGAGTTCAACAATTTAAGATCATGAATTCTGTTCCCTTTGCCTAATTTTTGTTGTCCTGATTAATTGTGTATGCAGCTCTTGATCTTGCTTTACAAATTTTGGCTTTTGAACATGCACATTCATACCCCCTCTGGACAATTGTTCTATTTCTTTAATTGCAGCCGTTAGTACTCCTGCTTTTGTGTTAAAATCATTTTTGTTTATTATGGCACAATTGTGTTGAATCAAAATTGGATAATCTGGATCTCCTGTTAGGAAGTTATCAGGTTTCTTCTGCAGAATAGGAAATCCTTGATAAATTGAAGTTCTGAACTGGTAACTCCAGATTAGCTAAACTTGCACAAACTTGCCATGTGACCATGACAACCAATTGAGTGGATGTCCAAAAACACAGGCAAACCATAATTCAATATTGCAACCTCACTAAAACCATGCAAGTATAACCTGCGATAAAATCAAAAGTGCTGTCAATTGGACACAATGAAGTTGAGACAGCAAGTAGGAAACTATGGTGTGAAGTGAAAGTTAAGTGGGAGATTGCAGAGTTTGTTAATCATTTCTGAAGCTTAAGACAAAAGTATTCAAACAGTTCAACAAACAGCAGTTCACTCAGCAAGGAAAAGGATGAAAGTGGCTGCCTATCTTGACATCAGAGAAACTTTGCAAGACAAGTTAAGGCAGTTTGACTAGTAAACATTCCCGTCTCTAGTTTAGTCCTGCCAGAGAGCAGAGCCACCTTGAAAAAGACTGAGCCTCAAGAAGTTAGCTTACATTAAAAGATAGCTGGACTAATTAGAGACCAGGCATGCATCCTCTTCAATACAGTAATCCAGAGCTGTGGGTGCATAGTTACAACTATGGCAGATAACTTACTGAAAGATAGTCTTGACTGTTTTCTTGAATGTGAAGCTAGAATGGTTTATCGTCCTTTACCAGATTTCTCTTTACACATTTCATTATTAATGTTTAAAAGCGAAAAGTGAAGCAAAGAATGTGTCACTGTACAGACTGTGAGCCTAACATCCAGTCCAGAGATGTGCAGGTTACGTTGATTGGCCATGCTAAATTGCCCATTGTGTCCAGGGATCTGCAGGCTAGGTGGATCAGCAATGAGAAATACAGGATTACAGGAATGGAGGGTCAGGTGTCTGTTTTGGTGCTCTTTAGTGTGGACTTGTTGGGCTGAATGGCCTGCTTCCACATGTACAGAATCTGTGATACCATGTCACAAGATACCCGATCACATGCTGTTTGATCTCCCAGTTTCTACACACATTATTACATTTACTTTGCAAATGTTGGACCCTAAGAATTGCATAGACACAAATTAGGAGCAAGAATGACCTTTTCAGCTTGCTTGACCACTCAGCATAATTATGGCTGATCATCCAGCTCAATACCTTGTTTCTGCAGTTTAGCAATACACTATGTATCTTATGTTACAGCAGTGATTGCGTTTTAAAAGTGCTTCGGTTGCAAATTAGTTTGGGATATTCTCTGGTAAGAAGCGTCAATAATATATATATGCATACAAGTCTTACTTTCTTTTTTGTAAAGAAACAGTCAAATAGTGTAGCAGCAGCAGCAGCAGCAATAGGAATTCCATTAGTTGTAATAATTAGTTGTTCTTTACTGGCAGGTTCGATTGCCTTTGTTGCCTGTTGAGTTTCTCATGGGGTTTGTGGCTAAAGAAAACCTAATCAGACAGAATCTGAAATGCAGGGACCTCTTGGATGAAGCTAGAAACTACCATCTTCAGTTGAGCAACACGCCAGTACCAGACTTTGAATATTCCATACGCACAACATCAAGAAAACACACAGCTGGTAACGAAACTTATTTATTTGATTTGAATAGATGATTCTAATACAAACTTTTAAAGAGAACTTTTCAACTCTTGTATTGACACAAGCTGTAACCACATTTTTAAGTATTAGACTTGCTGCTGTTGGATCCTCCAAGTTTTTAGTTAAACATCTGTAACACTCATCTCGCAAAAACGTTTACATTCACCCTTCACTCTTGCTCAGGGCTGACATTGTTAAACTTATCATTTGCCTGCAAGACTGAATGCTGTGACCTATTTGGTGAGAGATAATTGGACTGAAATGACCTGTAGGCTAGGCTGTGTTCATTCTATCACTGCTATAACTTCCATGTAGATCTTCAAGTCTAACATCTGCCCACAGCAATTGGGAAAGTAAGAATTGTGTTAATGTGAAATCCTTATGCACAGTATCAGTTGATGAATATATTGCAAGACTATTTTGTGAACAATAAAGGCAATAGTGACAAAGGTAGAAAGGCATTAAGTATATCTTCCAATAAAATAAATCACAGGTTCTGTATACTGAAATGATTTCAAGTGACTGGAAGCTGTGCTGTACTGGAAGCATGATGACTTATTATGGGGAGTTGGGGTTTTGTCAGTGCAACAAACTGGAGTTAAATTTATGGCTAGGTCTGATTTATTGTTCCATTTTTATTTTTGTAATATTAAATGTTGTAATAAGGGAGACTTGTTATAAAAGCATTTTCTGCTATATGAATAAGATTATATCTTAGTAGAACATTGTTATCCTTCACATAAACATGTTTTATTTTTCTTGTTGTTTTCCGACACTGAAATTTGAGCTTTTTTAGTCCACAGTTTTCATATTACAATGCAGTCAGAGTTTCTAATAAATTGGGAAACTGCAGTTTTTCTGGAGGCATTGTTTTGTTAAAATAGGTTATATTGAATTATTTATGTTGATTCCGGGTGCAACATTAACATTCTAATGTCGTTTCCATGAAGATACCTTTTTAAAGTATTCAGTTTCAGTAGACAGTGCTGTTTACAGATTCAAATTATTTTTGCTTAATTAGTTGAAATGTATAATTTTATTCTAAGAGTGAGAATAGTAGTGATTTCTTTCTACCAGAGTTGAGTGTGGTGTTGGAAAAGCATGGCCGGTTAGGCGGCTTCCGAGGAGGAGGAGAATTGATGTTTTGGCCCTTTATCAGGAATGATGAAGGGCTTATGCCCGAAATGCCGATTCTCCTGTTCCTCGGATGCTGCCTGACCAGCTGTGCTTTTCCAACACCACATTCTCTACTCTGATCTCCAGCATTGGCAGTCCTCCCTTTCTCCTATTTGGTTTCTTTCTACCAGTTAATCTATTTTCGATTTGAAGTTAATTCATCTGTTCAAAGTTCTAAACAATAGCTTATCAGCTCTCCAAAATCTCTCTCAATTATTGCAATCTCTTAATCAGATTTCAGATCTATAAAACACAGCACTTTATTGCATTATAGATCAAAATTTTACTTTTCTCAACTAATGCTGTTTTTCCTTGGCTGCATACTCTGCACAGTACTGGAAAAACATCAAATAAAGGGAAACTTGATATGAACTTGAATCTGTTTGCCATGTCTGTAATTACTTCATTTTTATGATTTTGTGGTCGCCATTTATTCTTATTTTGTTATCCTGCTAAATGATGAGGTTATTTTGATATTAAACTATGAAAATTCAGATTCTATGTTTATTCTGTTTGCTACAGGTGTCCTGTTCTGTGTTGGTGGCAGAGGGGGAGCAGGTGACCCATTCCGTAGCATCGAGTGTTACTCGATTAGCAAAAACAGCTGGTTCTTTGCGCCAGAAATGAACAGCCGGCGACGACATGTTGGAGTAATCTCAGTGGATGGTGAATAATATTTTAATTGATATAACATTTATTTTTGAAAACCTATTAACATTTTTAATCACTTAATTTTTTTGGAACACAGGGAAAGTTTATGCTGTTGGAGGGCATGATGGAAATGAGCATTTAGGCAGCATGGAAGTATTTGATCCACTGACAAATAAATGGATGATGAAAGCCTCCATGAACACTAAAAGGTAGGCTTGTCTTTAAATAGCATTTAAACTATGATGTGTTAAATAGAACAACCCAATCTTTCAAATTATGCAATAAAATGATCATCCTTTCATTTAGATCTTGAAATAATTTCAGTGATTTATTAAAGGAAGCAAGAAGACCAATTGAGTTAATCTTCCATGTAGAAGTGATCTGATGGTGCATTGGGAACACCCAGCTGTGTCTTGTTATGCAAAAGTCTTGTTCACTTGTCACTGATGTAGACTGGCTCTTGGTCCCCAAGTGTTTGTTGTCTATTTTTTTTAAAAACCCTTGCCTTTACATGCTTACCTTTGAGTAACTATAGCTTTAAAGCCTTTTCTTTTTGAACTGTGTCCCTGGCCATTTCTTTCTATCTTATCTTTGGTGATTTTTTTCTCCTTAGAATTCCTACTGTGTGGAAACAGGCCCTTCAGCCCAACAAGTCTATACTGACCCTCTGAAGAGTATCCCAGCCAAACTCATTTCCCTACCATATTACTCTACGCTGACCCTTGACTAATGCACCTAACCTGCACACCCCTGAACACTATGGGCAATTTAGCATGGCCAATTTACCTAAACTGCACTGTGGGAGGAAACCCGTGCAGACATGGGGAGAATGTGCAAACTCCACACAGACTTGAGGCTGGAATCGAACCCAGGTCTCTGGTGCTGTGAGGCAGCCGTGCTAACGACTGAGCCACTGTGCACCCAAAGTTATGTCTTCAACTGTTGAGATCCCACAGTCTGGCATTCCATTTCCAATCCTACCACTTTGCCTCTGTCTCTGTTTTTTAAAGACCTTCCTTTAAAATCCTTCCTTAAAAGTTGTTTAATTGATCAAACAGTTGTCACTCCATCTATTCATTTATGTATTCTTGTGTCCATTTTCCTCACTCGTGTGAGGTAGCTTGAGAACTTTTTCTGACAATGATGGAGTAGTATAAATTATTATAGTCCTTCGACCAGAATGCTATATAACCACTGCCATGTCTCTTACCACCATCTTTAAATTTCACAGTTTCATTCCCTGGGTGTCAAACTCACCAAATGACTTGTTTAAATGCCAGGTGGTGATGATACATCTAATCAGTGATTTGCAGATCAGTAAGTGAAACTCCAATGGCATTTATTTTTAGAGGACTGGAATATAGTATGTGGAGTTTGTTGCAACCAGGCAAAACTTTGGTTAGACCCCAGTTGAAGTACTGTGATAAGATCTGGGTGCCATACCTTCGGAAGAAATATATCGGCCTTGGAGAGAGCACCGTGTAGGTTTACAAGAATGATTTCTGGGCTTCAAGGTTAAGTTTAGAATCACCACTGTCTTACTGGACCAGAAGGCTGCTTTTTCATTAGAGAAAGGTGACTGGTGATGATTTAACTTGAGGGTCACCATGCCTCTGGTAAGGAGAGGCTTTGAGAAAGAGTCCTTTATGGTAACCTCAGCTGATGGTGTGGTTGTCATCGTCGCTACTCTGCATCACAGCCAACTGAGCTAAACCAGATTTCTCTAGAATTTAGAAGGTTAAGGAATGATCTGATTGATATCTTCAAGCTATTAACAGGAAAGGATAGGGTAGGTAAACTGTTTCCACAGATTGGAGATTCTAGAGCCAGGAGGCATACGGGTCGTTCTGTTTTAACACAACACTTGTGTTCCTCTGCAACCCCACGCTGTAGAAAATCATGCTATGGAAACAGCTATAGAAAATTACAATGTACACGATTGCTACTCCCTTTCAGTGGAAAGTTTGCTTTATCCAAACAGTATCCACAATTTGTCAATCACTTTATAGCAAGTTCATGTTTTCGAAACAAGTTATACCAGAATAACCTGTAGTCTGAGAATCAGGGCCAGACAATGCAGGAGATGTTAGGTTGATAAGGGGTTTGAAACTCTTCTACAATTGGTGGTTGATGCTAGATCAGTTAATTTTTAAATCTGAGATTTATTTGTTTAAAGCAGAAGAATTAAGAGATCTGGAATTGCATGCAGAACAACCATGATTTCATTGAATGGTGAAACAGGTTCGAGGGGCTGAATGGCCTACTCCTGTTCCTGTGTTCCTATTGTACAGTAAAAAGGTCAAAGAAATAGTATTCAAAATTCATGGAGAAGTGGTTGAGTTGTAAGTTCTGGTAAAGGAAAAGTCTTTTCTGTCAATTCTTAATTCAGTCCTGTCCTTTCATTTCTGCTTTAAAGCAGGTGTTTTGCAAAATGTTAAGTTGGGCTTTTGCTTTCAGTTTTAAATTCTTATTTTGTACCCTGTATGTTAGCACTCCTAATAAATAGGCCTGCCAGTGCTGTCAATTAAAATAGTTTAACATTTGCCAGCCAGTGATGACATCATTTATCTGTTAAGTGGCAATATAGGTAGGTGTTACACAAGTCAAGTTGGACTTAAATTTCTACCTCTTCTGTGTTCTGCTTCTTACCACATTGTATTGTTTTGTCTATTCTGATGGAGTTTGTAGATATATTGTTTCCTGATATTCTGGGAGTGACACAAAATTGTAACTTAAAATTGATTTAAAAAGTGTATTTTATTTTTATATATAGAAAAGGACGGCACGGTGGCACAGTGGTTAGCACTGATGCCTCACAGCACCAGAGACGCGGGTTCAGTTCCCGCCTCAAGCAACTGTCTGTGTGGAGTTTGCACGTTCTCCCTGTGTCTGCGTGGGTTTCTTTCAGGTGCTCCGGTTTCCTCCCACAATCCAAAAATGTGCAGGTTAGGTGAATTGGCCATGCCAAATTGCCCAAAGTGTTATGTGAAGGGGTAATTGTAGGGGAATGGGTCTGGGTGCATTGCTGTTTGGAGGGTCAGTGTGGACTTGTTGGACCGAAGGGCCTGTTTCCACACTAAGTAATCTAAAAGCTTGATATGATTCTGATGTCTTGGTTCAGTTCTGAAATTGATATTACTTTAATATCTTCAGGAGAGGTATTTCTCTGGCTTCCCTTGGGGGTCCAATTTATGCCATTGGAGGTCTAGATGACCATACATGCTTTAGTGATGTTGAGAGATATGACATAGACTCTGACCTGTGGAGCACCGTGGCAGCAATGAACACACCAAGGGGTGGTGTGGGTTCAGTTGCACTCAGAGTAAGTACTACATAACTTATTAACTTGTATTTTGTGTTTCTGGTTATGCTTATTTCTGAACATTTCAAGGTTATTAAAACATTTTACGTAATCCATGTTAATCACATCCCACAATGCAGTGAAATGTTTGAAATTTCTAGATAAGTTATGATTGAATCCTAAATCTACAAACTTTTAAAAAAAGTATGAGATTGTTTTGAGAGGGAAAACCTGTTTTTTCAAATTTACATTAAACTTAGATCCTTGATTTAGACCCAAATTGTATTGCGCACATGTTATACAAAGAATCTAGAGACACTGGAGAATAACCTAAACTACAATATTGCAAATATACCAGAACTGAGAGGCTATCCCTAGCAGGGAATCTTAAATATATTAAGGACCTTTTCTCTAGAAAAGTGAAGATTGGAGAGTAAATGGAGGCATTTTAGATTAAAAAGGATTTAATGGGGGGCAAATATTGAAAAGAAGGGTGAAATCAGTACTTTGGACTGTTGGTTTTCAGGAGAAACCTCTTTACCCAGCGAATGGTTAATATTTCCAAAATGTTACCAGAGGCATTGGTTGATGTAAAGGCAGAGTTACCTTCAAAGGGAATCTAGATAAACACAACAAAGAGGATATATTGATGGGATTAGATAAAGAAATGAAGGTGGTACGTGTGGAGAATAGTAACTGGTATGGATGAGCCTATCTGAATGCTTGTGAAATGAATTCAAGAATTTGAATTTGAATTCATTTTATGATGTTATTTCAAAGGAACTCCTAAAGAAGTTGTAAGTAAGGCTGTTAGCCCTCCTGGACTGTCTGGTGGTCTTTCCAAATTTGGGGGTGATGTCTTGATCACTACAGTTAGTAACTAAACAGGAAATATGTATGCACTTTAGGTAATTTCAAACATAAACACCAGAGAAGACAGTAAGTTGTCTCCATTTATTCAACCTTTGTAGTATTTGGTTATGTTTTAGACCATAGTCTTAAAAAAAAATGTATTAAATTGACTTTCAACTCTGTCATATCCTGTTTTAACAAATCTGTAAGAGTACAATGCCAAACTTCTGTCTGTAGCAAATGTTGTTGCCTCAATGTGATTTTGTTCCACCGTTTTCCTGTTTCATGATATAACTGTGGCCAAACGTTTGCTCATTTCTTTGTTTAGAACCATGTGTACGCTGTTGGTGGGAACGATGGCATGGTATCTTTGTCTAGCGTTGAAAGATATGATCCCTACTTGGATAAATGGATTGAAATGAAGGACATGGGACAAAGAAGAGCTGGAAATGGAGTTGGTGAATTAAACGGTTGCTTATACATAGTAGGCAAGTAAAAATCTTACGTATTGATATACTTTGAACAATAAATGGTTCATTGAAAACAAGAATCAAATGAAATTAAGATAGTGACTTAATAATATGGTCATTCCTATCTTCAAATTAAGTATGGAGACAAATCAGATAAAATGTGTGCTGTGTGTATATATATTTATGTGACTGTGCTTTATACATTCTTTTTGACTTACACAACACATGAAGATTAAAAAAGAAGTGAGGGATGAGAAGAAGATAGGAATGTTACTAGCAGTGAGTGCAACCTGCTTTCAGTGAACTTTAATGCAATTAAATACCCTAAATTGTACTCCATCGCAATAATATGGTTGCAATATGATTGTCATCTACTTGAAAGACATAATTCTGAGTCCAATCTTCACTGTTTTTCCCTTCAGTCATAAAATGCATTTTCTAAATCAGTAGAAATTAATGCCTTGTAGAATAGTTTAATTCTTAAATGGTGGACAAGAGATAAATTTGTCCTTAATTTTTTTTATGGGAAATAGAATTTGAGAGGTAAGTTTGATTGGAGAAGCATGTAGCATCATTTGGTTCCACCCCACTGTCTGCACAGAAGAAAATGCAGCATGTTCTCAGGGTTGGACTGGCTTTGAATTAGTGTTGGAACTGCTGCTGCATTGATTTATGTTAATTTGAATCTATTACATGAAAATTACTACCAACCTTTTTCTATTCTCAAATTTATGAAGCAACTTTAATTTTCTCGTATGCTATGATTCTATTGTGTCTGTTTTTCGAGTTGATAAGCTTTCTTTTGCTTTACCTTTCTGTTGTGGGGCAAGTGGCACTGCAATTGTACTTTGTCACTGTGGTGCACACAGTAGTGATCCAGTGAAAGGCCTGTCAGTGGTGTTTTCCTTTTAACAATTTGAATTGGTTGGTTGAATCCAGTGCATCCTGTGTTCCAAGATACAGTGCTGGAAAAGAGTTCAGCATGCGTCCCAATGGTGATGTTTCTTGTTCTTGTACCATTTACAGCATTTCGTTTTTATCCCTTTTGCAGTCTAAATCTATTTGTTTTTAATTTAGGTGGCTTTGATGATAACTCTCCACTCAGCTCAGTGGAACGATTTGACCCACGTACAAATAAGTGGGAGTATGTGGCAGAGCTTACGACACCCCGTGGTGGTGTTGGGGTTGCGACTCTAATGGGTAAAATCTTTGCGGTTGGTGGGCACAATGGAAATATTTATCTGAATACAGTGGAAGCTTATGATCCAGTGATGAACAGGTAAATATGTATGTCTGTTGATCATCAATTTCTGTGTTGGATAATATGTGCCATTGTTGGAATTGAGCTTTTTACCTTGTGTTGAATATTGTGATCCTTTTTGTAACTTCGTCCATTACTGAACATTCTAGAAAGGAATGAAAGTAATTTGCCCTCCAAATTACTGTATTTACATAAGTTGTAGTTTGAAAAAGACAAGAATCTTTCCTTTTACAGTCCACGTGTACACAAAATTTCAAACTCAATCTTTCTGCACCTCTCTTGTATTGTTACAAATGTTATATTACTTTTGTATCATTGGTGTTATGGACTCGGGTTCTGAAATACAATTTGCCTTTCCCTAATAGATTCAAGGGTCTAAAGTTGAAGGGCTAAATTGAGCACCACCTCCATGACTTTTGTCTCCCTGGCCCCCAACACCTCAACTTCACCATGGATATCCAGACCCTGTATGCATCCATCTGCCGTGGTGAAGGCCTCCATGCCCTCTGTTTCTTGTGGTCCCGCCAACCCAACCAGTACCTTTCCACTGACACGCTCATTCGAATGGCTGAACTGGTCCTCAACCTCCGCATTTTCCCCTTTGATTCCTTCCACTTCCTCCAGACCAAAGGGGTAGCTATGGGTACCTGCATGGGCCCCAGCTATGCCTGCCTCTTTGTCGGTTGCGTGGAACAGTCCATTTTCCACAGCTAAACCAGCACCATTCCCCACCTTTTCCTCCGCTATGTCGATGACTATTGGCACCACCTTGTGCTCTCATAAGGAGGTTGAACAGTTCACCAACTTCATGAACATCTTCCACCCTGACTTCCAGTTCACCTTGACCATTTCAGACACCTCCCGTCCCCTTTCTGGATCTCTCCATCTCCATTTTCGGTGATCAACTCAACGCAGACATCCACTTCAAACTCACTGACTTCCACAGCTATCTGGACTACATCTCCTCTTGTAAAAATGCTATCCCTTACTCCCAATTCCTCCGCCTCCATCACATCTGCTCCCAACAGGATCAGTTCCACCATAGAACATCCCAGATAGGCTCCTTCCTCAAGGGCCACAGTTTCCCCTCCCACATAGTCGACGATGCACTCCAACTCGTCTTCTCCACTTCCTGTACCTCTGCCCTTGAGCCCCACCCCTTCAACTGCAACAAGGACAAACCCCCCCATGGTCCTCACCTACCACCCCACAACCTCCGGATACAACCGGTATCATTTCTGCCACCGACACACAGACCCCACCACCAGAGACATGTTTCCCTCCCCACCCCTATCTGTATTCCGCAGAGACCATTCCCTCAGTGACTCCCTTGTTAGGTCCACGCATCCCATCAACCCAACCTCCACTTACAGCACCTTCCCCTGCCACTGCAAGAAATGCAAAACCCATGCTGCACGCCTCACATCTGTCCAAGGCCCCCAAGGATCCTTCCACGTCTGACAGATGTATCTGTACTTCCATACCCACCTTCTACTGTGTCCATTGCTCTCGATGTTGGGGAGACAGGATGCCAACTTGTAGAGTGTTTCAGAGAGCATCCCAGGGGCCCATGCACTAAACAACCCACACCCTGTAGCCGAACACTTTAACTCTGCTCCCACTCCCCCAAGGACATGCAAGTCCTGGGCCTTCTCCACACTACCAAATACTAGCCACCCAACGCCTGGAGGAAGAACACCTCCTCTTCCTCTTTGGGACCCTGACCCTGTGTGGTTGGAATGTCAATTTCACTGGTTTCCTCATTCCCCATCCCCCATCTTATCCCAGATCCAACCTGCCAACTCAGCACGGCCCTCTTGAATTGTCTGATCTGTCCCACCTATCCATTTCAACCTTTCCTCCAACCTGTCACCTGTAGCCTTCATCTACTTATCACCATTCCCAGCTACCTTCCTCTCTCTGTCCGCCCCGCCCCCACCCACCACCATTTATCTGTCAGCCCACCTGGACCACCCCATCATTCCTGATGAAGAGCTCACACTTGAAACATCGACTCTCCTGTTCTTCTGATGCTGCCTGACCGGCTGTGCTTTTCCAGCACCATGCTTTTCAACATTGTAATCTAATATATAATCAATAAAATGAAAGAAAAGTGACTTTCATGCAATGAATTTGTTCTTTTCCCAACATTTTAAAATGAGTGAGAGCACAATCTCACCTACTATTATATCTTTGCAATTTAAGCATACTGTGATCCACAATGTTTACAAATTTGAATTCTCAAATCTCCTGTCAGTGTTATACAGACCATTTCATAATGTTATTTGATGAAGCAGATCATTTATACCATGATTTTCCCTCGCCCTCCTGAGTAATCCAATCACAGCAATCTTCTCTGCATTTGTATTTGTTCCTACTGCAAATGCTTTTAAAATTCATGCCACCACAGACCATTTTATTTACTAATGAAAATCCACTGTGATGGAATGTTTGTGATGGAATAACTGCTGTGAAATTAACTGTGTATTATGATTTGGTTGTTTTGGCATTGAATATTAGTACATAACAATGATTATATTTTACCCCGTGTGGTCTAATAGTTGTTGATGCTCCTTGTGCCTACTACCTTTTGAGAAAATTAAAAATAGGAGCAAGAGTAGCCATATGGTCCCTCAAGGTAGCTCCACCTTGCAAAATGATTCCAATTGAGATTCTGCTTGCACACCACTTTTCTATCGTCATTTATTCCAGCATTAAAAGTAGGCAATGAGAGAGCATCCATGGCCCTTTGGGGCAAGAACCCCAAAACATCTCAGCGCTCTTAATGAAGAAGTTACACCTCATCCTCCTGGTCCTAAATAGTTGATCTAATGTCCTGAGAATACAGCTTCTTGGTGCAGGTTCACCAACCAACAGAAACTGCCTTTCACATTTAAACTTGTAAATTCTTCAAGGGATTAATACATTTCAAATATCTCTCTACTTCAATGTAGGCTAGATTACTTGATCAGTTCTCACAACAGCCATTTCATTTTAGGAATCAATTGAGACAATTTTCATTGCTCTCCCTGTGAGGCAAGATTCCCCTTTCTTAGGAAGAGAGATTGAAAGTCCATCCAGTGATCTCAACGAGTCTTTCATAATTGCAAAGAGACTTTCTTATACTTGCACTCCAGCTGCTTTGCAATAAAGACTTAAAAGCTACCATATTATAAAACAAAGTGCTGAGAATTCTGAAAATCTGAATAATGAGAAAAATATGCTGAAAAACTCAGTCTGGCAGCATCTGTGGAGAAAGAAACAGTTGACATTATTGAGTCCAATATTCCTCCTTTTCTGTGTTTCTCCAGTACCTTCTGCTTTTATTTAAGGCAACCATATTATTTGTTTTCTCATTTCTTGCTGTGCTTGGTGTATGGGCTTGTCTAAATTTGTCTTCATATCAATATTTACTTGTATTTCTTTATCATTTAAAAAATTGCCTGTTTTACTATTCTTTCTACCAACATAATAATTTCACATTTCCCATGTTAAGTATTTTAAAATATTTACCCTCTTAACCCTTAATACATTGCTAACATGGATTGTTTATTCATGTTAATCCTTTTTGGTCGCCTGCAGTTAGTTTCCTTGCTGGATGTATCAGAACATGATAAGAATATTTACATGAGAGAGAAAATTATCAGGATGCATTCCTAAAATAAGTAAACTAGAATACTAAGCATTAATATGGATAATCTCTTCCTGAAAAGGAGGAAATTCAATGGATTTATTAGCTGGTGCTTTTCACCAATGTCTTTTCCCCTTTTACTTTCTTATATAGGTGGGAGTTAGTTGGATCCATTTCACACTGCAGGGCTGGAGCTGGAGTCGCTGTGTGTGCCTGTCTGGTCAGCCAAATTAGAGATGTGGGCCATGGGTCCAGCAATGTTGTTGACTGCATGTGACATTTATAAATGTCGTGGAATACAATCGAGAAAATAATCTTAGAAGAATGTTTCCATTCTGGTCAATCAGTTATTACAGAATGAAAGCAAAGGCAGGGAGAATTGATCATGTGCCCTGTAATTGTTTTGTTTGGTATATAAAATGCATGGCATTTTCTTACAGGTAGATTTTATTTGTCAGAATGATTCTAGGTGGTGATAGTATCCTGTTGGCCTTCAACTCCCATTTCATTTGCATTGCTGTTCCTTTGGAACTGTTTAAGGCAGGATTGAATGCACTATGCATTCACTTTGTGAATTGAATTTCTCATTATAAATCTAAGATTGAGCTCTGCGATATTGGCTGTGGACGAATAAATCTTATTTTATTATACCTTTGTAATATGATAGCAGAATGAGATGCTGAAGAAAAACAAGCTTCGTGGCAGTTTTAAAATGTGACCTGTCAAAAGCATAAATGTTGTAGATTTTTTTCACATTGAAAAATGGGTTGGTTCTAAAATCTCTCTTTAAAGGAATACTAAATGTATTCCTGTCCCAGTTTTAAGCCATTTGTGGTAAGTGTGTGGCCTTGTTTTTTTCTGCAAATCTTTTAAGCTACATATAATTACCCATGTTTTCAATGAGAAATTTGATAAGCAATAATTATTGTTTTGTGGAGTTAAATGCAATTGTCCACTACTTGTTTAATGGCCAAACTGCCTGTATCCTCATCAGTGATTTGCACCTCTGCACAAATTGAAAGCAATAGCAATTTCAAAATTAGACATGTCTGGGGAGTCAGAAAGTGGAGTAAGATTTTCAATAGTGGTGCTATTTAAATATTGCATAAGTTGACATTCCTACATGCTATGTATTAGCTCTGAATGTTTACTTTGGTGTATTTCTCCTTGCAGTTTTATTTTCTTAAAAGAGAGTTATTATGGATTTTTGAGAATGAATGAAGCAAAGGAATAATACACTTCTCTTTAAATTTGGAAAAACTGAGTGTTTCTCTATTTTTGCACATTAAGCCCTAATTACAGCCAGGTTCCTCATGGAATGTGCTTCCCCAAACAGAGACTTTAACACACCAGGATAATTTCAGCCCTGGCTTCATCTATGGTAACATACAAATAAGTATTGACCTCTTTGTTGAAGAATTGTCAGTCAGACAGAGGGACAGAAATAAACCTCCGTTTTGACTGGGGAAGAGATGGGAGAAAACAAATACATACAGAACAGTAATCTACCAAATTATTTTTGAGAGAATCCAGTCTGGTAGCAGTAAGAAATGTGTTGGCATTCAGAGTATTTCAAGCTGTAGTTTACAATCATCATGAGAGGTAGCACACACAAACAATATATTTTTGCGAATGCTTCAGGCTAAGTAACAAATTCTGTTGTACTAAGCTGGTAAATAAAATGTCAACAAGGCAAATTCACTTGTCCTTATTTAACCCTTAAGCATATTTAAGTAATGCACTGTTTTGAAAACATTGTTCAGAAAGATTTTATAAACTGATCTAAAATTAGTAGTCTTTAACATTCTTAGCAAATATTTTTCCATTGAAGTAGGTTCATTGTTATAATTGAAAGCATGAATGTTGTTTAAAAACTAAATTAAAAATCCAAAATATTATGTTCGTTTGAATTAAGTTATTTTGTGACTTTTTGCTTTATTGATTGTCACTTATGAATTATTTGGAGTGGTTGAGTTATGACATTTCAAACGCAATAAAGTTTAACTTTTTATTGGCAGTGCTGAGTAACATTGAAGACTTTTGTAGCTTGAGGAAAAGTTTTTTGTTGAGTCTCTATCTTTGTATGCAATAAGATTTGTAACTTGTTATAATTGAGGCATTGATATTGTCTTTATTATATATTACTTGTATAATATATTAAAAACCTACATTTGTGTGCACGTTTGTCAACTATTTTTCATTCTAAATTGTAATGTCAGCCACTTAATTTATAGAATCCCTACAATGTGGAAAGAGGCCATTTGGCCCAACAAGTCCACACCGACCCTCCGAAGACTATCCCACCCAGGACCATTCCCCTATCGCTCTACATTTCCCCTGACTAATGTCCCTAACCTACACATCCCTGAACACTATGGGCAATTTAGCATGGCAATTCACCTAACTTCTACATCTCTGGACTGTGGGAGGTAACTGGAGGACTTGGAGGAAGACGTGGGGAGAATGTGCAAACTCCTCACATGCATTTGCCAGAGGCTAGAATCAAACTTGGGCCTCTCACGCTGTGAGGCTGCAGTGCTGACCACTGAGCCACTGTCGCCCCTTAAGTAATCTGTTTTAGTGCGACCCTGCCCCAGCATTAGACAGATGAGAAGAGTTAATATGATGTATGGTCAGCATCTGAAGTAGCCTCTTCTAAACAAACTCCTACTGTCTGACTTCAAGTCTAGTCCCTGTTTAGAAGATGAGGGCAAGTGCCTGGGGCGCCTCAGACAGGAAATGCCTGTCAGGCTGACTGTCAGCCTCTCTAGGAAAAGGAATACTCCGTTTTACCACCTTTTCTCATGCCCGCCCAAGTTGAGCCCAGTTGTAAAGTCTTTGTCAGCTGACAGGTGTGGAAGACACAAGTAGCACTAACAAGGCAGAAACAGCAGGTAAGGCTCTTCAACGTTTTATAGTAAATGAATTAGAAGGGCAACTCCAAAATGTTGCATAGACTGCCTAAGAGGACAATGTAGGGGTGTTCTGCACAAATCTCACCCATTTCAGTATGCTCAATTAATAGGTTGTTCAGCAAATCAGATGTTAATAAGTCATGGGAATAAGAAAGCTACAACCAGACAGGAAGAGGCTGCTCCTGGCGGACCACAGTCAGAACTACACGAACTGTCTCAGTGATGTTTGCTGTCCACAGATCAGTGCAGATGTGGAGCTAAGGTGTTAGAAACCGAGCCAGTCCAGGGAAGGGCAAGAAAGGGAACCCTAAATACAGTCTGCCATCCTTTTATTTATAAGGTTACTGTTCCTAAATAAAAAACAGCGCTGGAGGATCTTAGCAAGTCTGGCAGTGCTGGAGGATCTCGACAAGTTTGGCAGTGCTTGTGGAGAGAGAAGCAGAGTGAAAATTTTGTCTAATGTTCTTAATGTCTGTTGTTGGCTAGTTACCACTGTGCTTAAAACATTTTTTAAAAAAAACCCACTCTCAACAATTAGCCACTGGATAACACCACTCCTAGAATGTGTAAGAACATTTTTATATAGTAATGTGATAACAAACTGTGGAGCAGCCCTCATAGCCAGAATGCTGTGCAGGTAAAATATTGACAGAGCTATTCTACGTGAAATAGAGGAATCTCATCTTGAGGATGTAAGCACTTATTTTCTTTCCCTGTTCTGTTTTGGTTGGTACATTGACTTTGTCAGTGGGATGTGTTAGTTGGATGAGAAACCATTTTCTTAACTTTATCCCTTTGACTTAATGTCCTCTAGTTACCATATCATTGACCAGTGGAAAAAATATTTTTGATTTTATTTCAAAGCTTCTAGTACCTTGACAGTCCAGTTATTTTTATGTCTGTGAAAACAAGTCAAAAGTCTCTAGTTCTTCTAAATAAAGCCCTATTCTTTTGAGGGAGGCAGTGAGTAGTTATAACGTCACTAAAGTAGCAATCCAGAGCACAGGCCGAAGTTCTAAGGAAATGGACAGAAGATCCCAATGTGCCAATAAAATTCCAATTTTAATTGTGGAATAGAGAGTTAGCCTATGGTATGCGTCATGAGCAAACAGCAATTTGAGCTTACAAAAAAAATCTTGTTCATGCACGTGATGCCTGAAATAAGGCAGATTGGGGATTGTAGTGTTTTGGTCATCTATCAAAATGCTGTAAAGTTTAAAAACATTAATTGCTTTTACATTAGTTGTACAAGACCCACGACATTGACATCATGTAGATAAACTTATTGGTTTTGGTCAGACCAAAAGCTGGAAAAAGTCTTTTCTATAACAAAGGTCTTCCTGTTTGTTACCCTTAATATCGCAGTCAATTGGATAGACTGCCAGATGTGCAAACACAGCAAGTTGTCTGAAACGGTGCTACAGCAGTTCTACCATATTGCTGTAGTTGAATACCAAGAACATTTTTACTGATTCAGAGCATTTAAATTGACAGCAATAAATCACTTATTTTTTGCGATGGCTAGATTTCCTTTTATGGTCATTCTCCCAGTTTGATGTCCTGTAGTGAACACTGAAAATTCCTGTTTTTACAGATTTTTTTTTGAAATGTGTAAATTGTTTATGGAAAAAAAGTTGCTTAAAAAAGGTTACTATCACCATGGCAAGGAAACAAGAGAAGGTGTTAAATTTGGACTTCCCAATGTCACTATCATCTGGCAAAATGTTTCTCTTTAAATTTTTAATCTGTGATGCAGTATTATTCTATTGTTTGTTGAGGTGATCTGTTAAAAGTTGTGTCCATTACTGATATCTTTGTGTAAGGATAATTCATAAAAAATAGGAACAAGCCTGTGAGGGTAGAGAAGTTTATTGTTATTTTATGTTTTGGTTTTAACAAATGGGTTTGTGGCTTAGAATAGCAGAGCCTTAGCAGTTGCATTAGCTTGAGCAGTAAAAATTGGCAGGGATGCTGGGAAAGCTTGTGATATGTGTAGCATGTAAGATTTTGGGAGATTAGGGATCCACAAGATGTGCATTTGCATGAAGTGCCAAAAGGTAGCAGTCTTTGAACAACATGGTTGATTAGGAGCAGCGATTGTCTTCACTGCACACCATACAGCAAGGAGAGAGGTTTTAGGAACAATTACTTCAGTGTGAAATGGCTCCATATCATAGGCAGATAGAGGAGAGTCGAGATGGCAGGTACAGGAAACAGAGGACTCCTTGGAGCATTTTAACAGGTATAAGATTTTAGATGCCTATTCAGTGAGCAACATGATTGTGTTCGGGTTGGCTGACTTGAGGGAAAACCACTACCTTGGTGCACGAAGCTACTCTGGGAAAAGAGGGAGGCCGGTATCTAGATTAGAAAGGTAGACTCAATAGTTTGACGGACAAACAGTCTAATTTACAGCAGAGATAGTCAGTTCCATATTGGCTGTTGCCTTTGGGGTGTAAGGGCTCAGGACCACCTAATTGAATGGCTGGTTAAACTATTAGAAAGGGAGGGTGAAGAACCAGTGGTTAGTTCTCACATGAGCCACAGTGATATGGTGATAACTTGTAGGATTAGGGGTTAGGCCTCCAGTGTAGTATTACCTCTCCCATGTGTTTCACTATTAGAGCAAAAGCAAATCAGGGAGTTAATTGTGTTGCTTGAGGAATATTGTAGAAGGAGGTGTTTAGATTTTCGAGACATTGGGATCACTTTTAAGAAAGGAGAAAGCTGTTCAGAAAAGATGGGGCTTTTAGTAAAATCGGGGTGGGTAAAAAGGGATATAGTGTAACAGTCTTGGTTAAAGATAATATCATTGCCTTTGAAGAAGATCCAGATTCTGTCTGGTTGGAGGTGAAAAACAAGAAGGGAGCAGTGACCTTGTTGGATGTTTCTCATAGACCTCCAAATAATGGGAAGAAAGTAGAAGAGAGCATTTGAAGGCAGATTATTGGAATCTGCATTACAAGTAGGTTGTGATAGTTGGTGATTTCAATTACCCTCAGGAAGGCTGGGAAAAACTAGAGTGTGGGGCATGGAAGAGAAATATTCCTAAAATTTGTACAGTACTTTTTCAGCCCTTCCAGGAAGGGAGCAGTGCTGGCTCTGGTCCTAGGAAATTAGCTAGGCCAAGTGGGAGAACACAGTAGGGGAGCATTTGGGAAATCGTGGTCATAATATAGTAAGATTCGATATTAACAGGGAAAGGATGAAAAAAGTCAATATTAAGGTCTCAGATTGGAAAAGGGCTGATTTTTAGGGGTCTAAAAGTTGAACTTGAACAGGTTGATTGGAAATACATTTTGATAGGTAGAAGTGGATGAAAAGTGATAGAATTTCAAAACCGTGATGAATAGGGTACAAGCTAGGTACATAGCCATGAGAAATAAATACGGAGTATCCAAAGCTAGAGTACCCTAAATGACTAAGGAAATAGATGAGAAAATAAGGAAGAAAAGGTATATGATGCATTCCGATATTATAATACTAGTAGCAAAAGAAATCCGGAAAAGTATCTCTAATGCAGAAGAAGCACTAAGGCTGGAATAAGGAAGGTTAAGAGGAAGAATGGGGAAAGGAAGACGGGCTGCTCTAATGCAAATAAAATGTTCTTCAAACCTATTAATCATAAAAGATTAGTGAAGGATGGAATGGATCCCATAATGAACAAGTCGTGTAAACTGCACACTGAAGCAAAGGGAATGACAGAAGTATTTGCTTCTGTCTTTACCAAATTAGAAAATTGTGACAATGGCTTAGTTGAAAATGTGGGCTTTGAGCAACTGAGCTGCATTGTCATAGAGAATAAAGAGGCCCAAAAAAAGCTAACAGCATTCTACATATCCAAGCTTGGTGACTTTTCTGGGATGCTGTGAGAAGTAAGGAAGTAAATTGCAGAGCTGTGGGCAGTAATTATCCAGGCCTGTTTGAATATAAGATCAGTTCCAGGGCACTGAGAGGATTGCACGTGTGATACCATTTCTTAAAGGGACAATGGATAAACCTGGAAACTATAGACTTGTCAACTTCTTGTCAATAATGAGAAAAATGAAGGCCATAATATAGGTTAAGATAAATGTACACTTACAAAAATATAGAAAATAAGTTAATAGTAAACAATCAACATTGGCTTTGTCAAGGGTAGGGCATTTTTGACAAATTTGTGTTCTTTAAAATGACACTTGCAGTGGTAGTGCTTTCAGAAAACATTTGGTACGGTGCCACATAGCAGGTTGGTTAGCATATTAGAAATGTTTGGGATTGATGGGTCCTTGGCAGTATTGATTACAAGTTGAATAAAAGATGGGATATAGAGGCTAGGTATAGAGATTAGTCTTGGGATCCTTACCTTTTCTGAATTATATATAACAATTTGGAGATTGGTGTTGAAGGTAACGTCTCTATATTTGCAGATGATACCAAGTTAGGGAGAATAGTGAATTATGACGATGATATTGAGTGACTCAGAGGGAAATTTTAGCCAGACCTTTTGTTTTATTAAAAAAAAATTATTTCTTTTAAACTAAAGGCCAGCAGTCCATTTGCCTTTACTATTATCAACTGAACTTGGATGCTAGCTTTTAACCCTATCCCCGGCGACATTTTTTTGGAGAAAACGTTTCTTTTTCAGACAAATTTTTTAATTGCTTTTTTTTAAACAGTATTTTAATGCTTGCACTGTCATCTGATGTATCCAAGCTCCTAATAGAAGGTTCATACTCATCGTCATCTTCTGAGCTCGAGATCTGGGCATAATTTGTACAAAAAAACAACAAAAAAAAACTGAATGATGGTGTGTGCCCAAAAACAGTGCATTGATGCTTCTTGCAATGCCTGAAGCGGAAGAGACACAGCTACCAGACGTATGAGTAACCAAGTATACTTGTTTCGAGCTGAGAAGGGCCCAGAGATGCCAAGAATTGACGTATAAATTCGTCTGTGGCTGTTTTTGAAATTATATGTTTTGGACGAGTTTACTCGTCGCGCTCTGAAAAAGACAAATTGGGTGAAGACAAATTAACTCGTCTTTGCCGGGTAAGGGGTTAATAATTCACGCATCATCCCAAACGTCTATGTCCCAAAGCTTTCTGCAGTTTATTCCCAGTTAACTA
Source organism: Hemiscyllium ocellatum (assembly GCF_020745735.1). Taxonomy (NCBI): domain Eukaryota; kingdom Metazoa; phylum Chordata; class Chondrichthyes; order Orectolobiformes; family Hemiscylliidae; genus Hemiscyllium; species Hemiscyllium ocellatum. Next base: position 130,301,299 of record NC_083401.1, read on the forward strand.
TTCAGTTCTTCTTCCTTCATAACCTTTCATTTTCACCCATATTTCATCTGCCAAGCTTCTGCCCATTCACTTAACCTGTCTATATTCCTCTCAATGCAAGGAATAGGAAATTCGACGTTTCGGGCATTTCCAAAGCCCCTCCCCCAAGGCCCTCCTCCCTATCTTTTATCTTAGCCTGCTGAACACACTTTCCTCATTCCTGAAGAAGTGCTCATGCCTGAAACGTCGATTCTCCTGCTCCTTGAATGCTGCCTGACCTGCTGCGCGTTTCCAGCAACACATTTTAAGCTAGAATTATCTCGAATTGCTCTGAGAGGGAGGTGGACTACTGCTGGCCTTGGGGTTATAGTTCCACCTACAAGGCTGTTAGGGAGGATTTTGACCTGGTGACAGTAAAGTTACAATGATATATTTCTAAGTCAGGATGCTGTGTGGGCTGGAAGGGGACTTGCAGGTGGTGATGTTTCCATGCACTTTTTTTACCCTAGTCCTTCTATGTGGTAAAGATCATGCATTTAAAAGTTGCTGTCAAGGAAATGTTGCTGAGTTACTGTAGTGCATACTGTAGATGACACACACTTCTGCCAACGCATGTCAGTAGTGAAGTGAGTAAATGAGATGGTGGATGGGGTGCCAATGAATCAGGCTACTCTGCCCTGGATAGCACGACCCTTTTGGAGCTGCACTGCATGCAAGTGTAGAGAATTCTGTTACATTCCCGACCTTAGCCCTTTTAGATGGTGAACAAACTTTGAGACAGGAGATGAGTTGCTCACTGTAGAATTCCCAGCCCTGACATACTGTTGTAACCATAATAATGATATTATGATCCTTGCTTTTAATTTGTATCTGATCCACATGACAATTTTGAACTAGAATTTTGACAGTCTTATTTATCCATTTACAGGACTGGCTGTAAATTCAATTTTCCAGCCAGGTCAAATCGAGAAAGTGCAAGTCACAGAGATAAAGTTAGTTTCAGCAGAATGCCCTAGTTTACAAAGGGGGATTCCAGGCATAGGTTTCTACTTCTAATATTATCAAAAGATTTGTTAAGAATAGAGAAAGTATGTGAGCATGTTAGTGAATGAGTGAGTGGTAGGTCTGGTACCCTATGAAGATTTGCTGTCAAAACCTAGCTATGTGAGATATAGAAAAATGTTTATAGGACAGCTCGAGTGAAAATCTTTAGGAGAAAAAGAGAATTTTTAAATAGAAAATATTATTGCATTAAATCTTTTTTGGGGGGGTAGTGTTTGAAATTGGAGATAGGTGATTTTAGGGATGCTGCCTTCATTTTGTGCCTTTTTGTTAACCTCTAATATGTTGTGAAGAATCAATTCATTAGTAATAAATTAAGCATGAGTAAATCTATGTGAAAGACAATGCATCTCCTGGGTGGATACTGTACTATATCTGGTCTTAAAATTGGTCTTGGTGAGTAAGGGTGAAACTACTTACTTGCTCTTGTTATTCAGAGCTGCCACTTGATGTTTAGCGTTTGAAATGCAATTTATTTACCTTAGTTGCTGTTTTCAGAAATAAATTATTTTAAAACCTGTTAAAACTCTATTTACCATCACATCCATTTGATCTCCTTCTCAACAAAACTGTCAGGCATCAGTTACATAAGACCAATTCACAATTCAGTCTGACAATAGCTTTTGGAATGAATCTGTCTGAGTTAAGTGCAAGCACATTTGTGTCAGACATTATCTTGTACCAAATTAATGCATAATTCAGTTGGTAACATTTGAAAGTTAAGCAACTTGCCAGATGACGACAGCCAGCCGTTTTCATAGCATTCATTTCATCCTTCAAGCTCAAATGATGTGTCATTATTTTCAGGGTTAAGATTCCACCATCTGGACTTGTGTTAATGAAGTGAACATCAGTTTTCAAATTCTGGCTCCTGGAAATAAAACAAAAACAGACTTCTAACCTGTTCCTAATAGAAAATGTGTTGTGTTAGAATATGATTCTGAATACTGTGTACAAGGACTACTCCAGGTTTATTTTACATAGAATAGATGACTGTTGCTGCCCTTTATTTAAAAATTGTACAATTCAGTCTACATTATCTCCATTTTTTTCCTTCTAAATTTATGGAAGGATATTTTTAATTTTGATGTTGGAAATTGGCAGAAGTCATCTTGGAACCTGGGTACTGACCACTAGCAACTGGTAGTTGGAGTGGTTTGCAGCCGCCAATCTTCTTTCTACTCTTTTAAGATGAATTGCAATGGTCCAAACAGCTGCTGGTGAAACACTGACAAAAAAAGTCAAAAGATGAATGGAAATCAAAGTATTATTTCCACAGGCATCACCCCAGTAAATGGAAAGTATGCAGCTTTCCCTTAAATTACCTGACAGAACAAATCACCAGCAATTGTGCTGGCGGGATAATTTGAAATCATGTGTCAATCGAGACTAGTGCTTAAAAAAAAATCACATGCTTGAGACCATTCAGTTACACTGCCCCAAACTTATAGTTACTCTTTTAAAATAAGTAATTGTTTTGAAGCTGAAGTGGAATAGAGTAATTGAGTTGCAGATATAAATATATTCATTATAAAACTGTGGAGAGATATTACATATCTCTGAAGCAGGTGGACTTGAATTCTGCCTCAAAGGGAGGGGCATAACCCCTGTACCACAAGCAATGATGATTTTTAACTACCTCAATTCTAACTTCAGGTGAAGGGTCATGATTTAGATGTCAGACTCTGTATATTTCTCCATCAGGATTTTACTCGAGACTGTCCAATTTTCTACTCAAAAATGGTGTTACATCATCAGTTCGGATTAAGCAAATAAATTTTATTAATAACTATTCCAGAACTATTAATAAATGCATCAGCAGATGTGAATAATTCACTAGTGGGGGTATTCTAATTGTATTTATCAGGATGGTGTGATGGCATTGCCTATGCATTGGTAACTATGGTTTCTGTTACTTTATTTGAATGGAGAGTTAAGTTTTTGACTTACTACAAAAAAATCCAAGTAGTAAAAACATTTCTCCACAAATGTTAGATTTCCTGTAACAGTTCTCTCATTACGTGGAGTTGCTGGTGTTGGACCAGGGTGGACAAAGTCAGAAGTCGCATGACACCACATAGACAGTCCAACTGGTCTGTACATGCTTTCAGAGTGCTGCCCCTTTGTAAGACTATAACCTGGTGTCATGTGACTTCTGAATTTGTATCATTAGGTTTCTTCATTATATTTCACAGGAGATGGTGTCAACAGCTTTCGGAGAGGAATAAGGGTCTTAAGCAAAAAGTTGGCCGAAGCTCCCAATTTCTTCAATCTCTATTTAAGAAATGTCCCATTGTGAGCTAAAAAAGTGTTGACTGCTTGTAACGGCACAGCTCCACAAGCAGCACCACTCTCTGGGACATTGCTTACGAGTGAACTTTCAGGACAAATGCTGACAAGTCATTGCTGATCGCATCCAAGCCCGAGACAGGCGGATACCTCCTCGGGATATTGTGAGATGGTGATCCTCTGTGAGCACCCTGTCTGCCTTTCGTCTTCAATGATGCCAATAGCAATGTACTTACTGCCATGCTGCTTACAGAAGCTGGGCATCTTTCATAAAGATGAACCTGCTGAATAATTCTGGAGATCACAGATGTAACACCTTTGATTAATATTCAATAGATCCTGGCTTGATTAATATGCAGTAGAGCCTGGCTCCATGATAAGTCAAGACTGGGGCTAGATTTGGACTCACTTTTCATTCTAATCTGTGTATGTATATTGGCTATTATTTCTTGTATTTTGTAACTGAATTTCACTCTTTGAACTAAAAATATTTAACTCCGTGGCTGGCTGCTCCTGGCCCATGACTGAGCACTTAAAAAAGGACTGTAAAGTTGAACTTTACTTCTTTATTTTTCTGCCTTTACATTCTATGTTTTGGTTTATTTTTCTGCACTTTAGGATGGCACCAGAGAGGGGCCACACTATATTATACTTCTCACTTACAACAAAATATGCATGCCGACAAAAAAGAAAATCAAATAAATGATTTTAGTTGGTTGAGACTTTTGAGTTGCTCAAAGGAAAAATTATGTTTTGGTGGCGCTTGTAATCTCACACAAGGCATTTTGCAAGGACACAAATTCAAAAACCAGAAGCCAGCTGCACGAGAAGAGAATGCTGATCGTTTGGCAAGTCACCTCATTCAAGAAAGCCCGATTAAATTGGCTCCTTTAACACATGAATTTATTTAGTCAGAAAGGTATCCACAAAAGGAGCCAATGAAACTGGTTACAGACAACTGAGGGTGCTGGTGAATAAAGAAGGGAAACCACTTCATCCCTCCTCACCTGGGCGCTTGACAATTTTTGAGATATCCCACCAGGAATGATAATAACTTGGAGAAGCCTGCATGGAATCTGGTTACAAGAGCTCCAGCAATGGTGTGGGCTGTGATCGATGTTCCCGTCCTTTTTCCCTTTGGTTTTGGAAAGGGTTTTCCTCAAACCTATTCCACTCTCTTATGTGACACTACTGCCATCAGGTGGACGCTCAACATCTGCTCTACACCCTGCAACTCTTACACAAAGCAAGACTTCACCTTTCGTTTCAACTGGCCTTTTTGAGAACTCCACTGATCCTCTTGTAATTAAACTGTGGAGATATCTCATTACCAGATCTCTGGCTGTGGCCTTTTATCTCTGGTCACCTTTCTACACCATTTCTGACTTACATTTATCCTATTTGCCTAGCTCTTTCATTCCTTTTTAGTCTGTCCTGATCCATCTAGCTTGACTACAGCCCTGTTTAAAACTGAATGATCTTTCCTGGGTTATTGCAACCCTTCCAGGTTGTTGCTTGTTCCATGTCAACAACTTTTCCCAATTCCCAGTCTCTTTGTTGTTTCTTGCTGATTTAATTTTTTAAAAAACCCTTCTTCAGGCCCTCTAACCCCCACTGGTTTGCTGCTCTTCCTGAAGAACTTCTGAACCTTTCTCAATTTTCCTGTCATGTGTTGCTGGCTTCTTTCAGACCCCAAACCATTGTGGGCTGTTCCATTTTGTTCAAGTGATATAATTTATACAACCAAAATTCCTTCCTGCTCTTGTATAGAGCTCTGAGGTGTGTGCACAACAGTGGCTTCTGGAAGCATTGGCAATACATTGACATGCACACAGCTTCCCAATGACTATGTGGGACAGCAGAGGGTACTTTGCTTTCTAGGCATGTCAATCATTGCCTAGTATCCAACCTTGACATTGGCAGGCTTGGGAATGACCTCCACTGTTATCTGATTTGTAACAAGTTCACTCTCTGACTAAACCTTAACTAGTAGTATCACCACACTTGCTCATGAGCTCTCCTTATCAACGTGCTGGAATTTAACTTGTTTCCAGGTGAAAGATCTTGCATTTTCCCTATGAGAAATGTCTACAATTAAGGTAATGATTATACCCAACCAGCCTATCCTTGGAGAACTTACATCAGAATTTCCAAAATTTGTGTTACTGGAACATGTGCTAGATAATCCTAAATGTCTGAGGAAGTATACTGACAACCAGTTTTGAATTGTCAATTGGTCTTATAGTACAATACATGTATGTAGTTGAAGCTACAAGTGCATTAATAGACAGAACTCCATTCTTTAGAAACAGAAAGGTCATCTTGCATGATTCAGTTATGGAACTTGGCTATCAGGCTCTGCTCGACCACTCTGCATTGTTGCATATCCTGAAGTCTGCCCTAGGACAGTCACCCAATGATCAGAGGCCGAAGGTAAAACAAACATGCCTTTTGATTCATTTTAGAAGACTGAAACATTACCCTCACAGCAGGAAAACCATCTCCTGTGGGTTATTGGTTTTGCCTTGGATCTCTTCCATTCGAGTCTCCCAGTCACTCCAGAGGAATGCCAGTCTATGATTTCACACACCCACGTTCAGCAACCAGTGAAATCTAGTCTCCGGATTTGCATTGTCAGTCATTCTTGGATCATAGGTCATTTAAAAACAAAACATCTTGTTTAAAAGTTCAGTAAGTCCACAGAATGCTGAGTAACTTTGTATATTGACTTGACTTTACCTGTTCAGACATGTTCAAAAGATCACCTTAATCCAAATGGACTATGACTCAATGTTTCCCTTTGGCTGAAATATTAGACAGATGCGAGGACTGATGAGTCAGTGTGGATTCCATTCAGAAACAGCAATGCTTGATTAATTTTGAGCTCAGTGCTTTGAAAACAGAGCCTCCAACCAAACTATCCAGCAACATGTTATTTCCTGTCCCATTAACAATACTTTAACCAACTCAAAGAAGCATATTTCTCCTGATTCAAGTACAGGATGAGAAACCTGGCTCATTTTCCTCATTGGAGAAGTATCTGGGTTGCAGTTTAAGTTTTTAAGCTAAGTGCAAGCTGCATCGAGTTTTTTGCTGGGCCTCACAGTGAGAGTCCCTCCAAGACTTCTCCCCCTACCATGAGTGGTGCTGGAAAAGCTCACTCTGATCTAGAATCTGGTTTCCAGCATCTGCAGTCCTTGTTATTACCTTCACCCCCTACAGTATCAAATGCACCTCCTTAACATACACCACCCTTACAGTACCCTCTTATCCACATCCATCCCCATCTTACCAAGTCACCATTCGCAAAATAGAGTCATAGAGATGTAAAGCATGAAAACAGACACTTCAGTCCAGCTCGTCCATGCCAACCCCATATCCCGACCTAATCTAATCCCATTTACTAACACCCGGCCCATATCCCTCTGAACCTTTCCTATTCATATACCCATCCAGATGCTTTGTAAATGTTGCAGTTTTATTAGCCTCCGCCACTTCCTCTGGCAGCTCATTCCATACACGTATCACCCTCTGCGTGAAAAAGTTGCCTGTTAGGTCCCATTTTTATATCTTTCCCCTCTCACCCTAAACCTATACCCCCTAGTTCTGGACTCCCCGAACCCAGGGAAAAGACTTTGTCTATTTATCCTATCAATGCCCCTCATGATTTTGTAAACCTCTATAAGGTCACCCCTCAGCCTCCAACACTTCAGGGAAAACAGACCCAGCCTATTCAACCTCTCCCTGTAGCTCAAATCCTCCAACCCTGGCAACATCCTTGTAAATCTTTTCTGAACCCTTTCAAGCTTCACAACATCAGGAGACAAAAATTGCACACAATATTCCAACAGTGGCCTAACCAATGTCCTGTACAGCCACAACATGACCTCCCAACTCCTGTACTCAATACTGACCAATAAAGGAAAGCATACCAAACGCCTTCTATCTACCGGTGACTCCACTTTCAAGGAGCTACGAACCTGTACTCCGAGGTCTCTTTGTTCAGCAACATTCTACAAGACCTGGCCGTTAAGTGTACAAGTCCTGCTCTGACTTGCTTTTCCAGATTGCAGCACCTCACATTTATCTAAATTAAACTCCATCTGCCACTCCTCGATACATTGGCCCATCTGATCAAGATCCTGTTATAATCTGTGGTAACTTTCTTTGCTGTGCACTACACCTCCAATTTTGGTGTCATCTGCAAGTTTACTAACTATTCCTCTTATGCTCACATCCAAATCATTTATATAAATGACACAAAGTACTGGACCCTGCACTGATCCTTATGGTACTCCATCCTGGACGTCACAAGCCTCCAGTCTGAAAAGCAACCCTCGATCACCACCCTGTCTTTTACCTTTGAGCCAATTCTGTATCCAAATGTCTAATTCTCTCTGTATTCCAGGAGATCTAACCTTGCTAACTAGTCAAACCAGGGGAACCTTGTCAAATGCTTTACTGAAGTCCATATAGATCACGTCTCCTGCTCTGCCCTCATCAATCCTCTTTGTTACTTCAAAAAACTCAATCAAGCTCTTGAGACATGATTTCCCACGCACAAAGCCATGTCAACTATTCCTAATTAATCCTTGCCTCTCCAAATACACGTAAATTCTGTCCTCCAGGACTCCCCTCCAACAACTTGCCCACCACAGACATCAGGCTCACCAGTGTGTAGCTCTGGCTTGTCCTTACCATGTTTCTTAAATAGTGGCACCACATTAGCTAGCCTCCAGTCTTCAGGCACCTCACCTGTGACTATCGATGATACATTTATCTCAGCAAAGGGCTCAGCAATCACTTCTCTAGCTTCCCACAGAGTTCTAGGGTACACCTGATCAGGACCTGGAGATTTATCACCTTCATGCATTTCAAGACATCCAGCAGCACTTCCTCCTCTGTAATGTGGACATTTTTCAAGATGTTACCATCTATTTCCCTACGTTCTATATCTCCAATGCCCTTCTCCACAGTAAGCATTGATGCAAAATGCTAGTTTAGTATCTCCCCAATCTCCTACGGCTCCAAACAAAGGCTGCCTTACTGATCTTTAAAGGGGCCTATTTTCTCCCTAGTTACCCGTTTGTCCTTCATGTATTTGTAAAAACCCTTTGGATTCTCCTTAATTCTATTTGTCAAAGCTCTCTGACGTCCCCTTTTGCTCTCTTGATTTCCCTCTTAAGTATACTCCTACTGCCTTTATACTCTAATGATTCACTCGATTGCTCATATCTATACCTGACATATGCTTCCTTCTTTTCCTTAACCAATTTCTCTCGTCACCCAGCATTTCTTAGACCTACCAGCCTTTCTTTTCACCCTGGCAGGAATATACTTTCTCTGGATTCGAGTTATCTAATTTCTGAAGACTTCCCATTTTCTAGCCGTCCCTTTACCTGTAAACATCTGCTCCCAATCAGCTTTTGAAAGTTCTTGCCTAAATACCATCAAAATTAGCCTTCCTCCTATTTAGAATTTCAACTTTTAGATCTGGTCTATCCTTTTCCGTCACTATTGTAAAACTAATAGAATTATGGTCTCTGGCACCAAAGTGCTCCCCCACTGACACCTTGGTCACCTGCCCTGCCTTATTTCCCAAGAGTAGGTCAAATTTTGCACCTTCTCTAGTAGGTACATCCACATACTGAATCAGAAACTTTTCTTGTTCAATTTAAATTCCTCTCCATCTAAATCCGAAACACTATGGCAGTCCCAGTCCATGTTTCGAAAGTCAAAATCCCCTACCATTATTATTCTTACATATAATTGAAACCTGCTTACAAATTTGTTTCTCAATTTCCTGCTGACTATTAGCGGGGGCTATAATACAATCCCAATAAAAGGTGATCATCCCTTTCTTATTTCTCAGTTCCACCCAAATAACTTGCCTGTTTGCATTTCCGGGAATATCCTCCCTCAGCACAGCTGTAATGTTATCCCTTATCGAAAATGCCACTCCCTCTCCTCTCTTGCCTCCCTTTCTATCCTTCCTGTAGCATTTGTATGCTGGAACATAAAGCTGCTAGTCCTGTCCATCCCTGAGCCACATTTCTGTAATTGCTATGATATTCCAGTCCCATGTTCCTAACCATGCCCCGAGTTCATCCTTCCCTGTTAGGCCTCTTGCAGTGAAGTAAATGCAGTCTAATTTATCAGTCCTACCTTGTTCTCTGCTTTGTTTCTGCCTGCCCTGACTGTTTGACTCACTTCTTTTCTCAACTGAACTAATCTCAGATTGATCTCTTTCCTTACTATCTCACTGGGTCCCACCACCCAAGCAGCTCTAGCAAACCTCCCTACCAGTGTATTAGTCCCCTTCCAACTCAGGTGCAATCCATCATTTTTGTACAGGTCACTTCTATCCCAAAAGAGATTCCAATGATCCAAAAATGTGAGTTCTTCTCCCCTGCACCAGCTCCTCAGCCATGCATTCATCTGCTCTATCCTCCTATTCCTACCTTTACCAGCTTGGAGCACCGGCAGTAATCCAGATATTACTTCCCTCGAGGAAGTCCTTTTTAAATTCCAACCAGACTTTCTATATTTTCCCTTCAGAACCTCATCCTTTTCCCTTCTTATGTCATCGGTTCTAATGTGTACAATGACTTCTTGCTGGTCTCTCTCCCCTTTGAGAACATTCTGCACTCTCTCGGAGATATCCTTGATTCTGACACCAGGGAAACAACACACCATTCTGACTATTCATTGCTGGCTGCAAAAATATGTCAATGCCTTAGACTAGAGAGTCCTCTATCACAATCGATCGCTTGGAATCGGATATACCCCTCACTGCACGAGAGCCTATCTTGATACCAGAAACTTAACTGTTCGTGCTACATTCCCCGGAGAGTCCATCACCCCCTACGTTTTCCACAACAGCATACTTGTTTGAAATGGGGATAGCCACAGAAGATTCCCGCACTACCTGTCTATCTCTCCTATCTTTCCCGAGATTAACCCATCTATCTGATTTTCTCCCTTCCTATGACTGCCATCCATCACATCTCCCAGCTCCTGTAAATTCCTCATTGCCTCTAATTGCCGCTCCAACCGATCTAATCAGATTTGCAAGCAAAGACACTTCCTGCAGACAATCATCAGTAACATGGAAACTCTCTCTAAACTCCCAAATCCAATAGGAAGAGCATATCATTCAACTAAAGGCCATTGTTGCTCCTTCACAATCTACAGACCCAGAAAATTGTACTGTCTTATTACTCTAAAAACAATGCTCCTGGCTAACTTCATAGTTATGGTTTACATTTTTAAAAATTTAGTCAAGAGACAGACCTCAATAAATCATGAAAGAACCCACTCTACTCACTATTATTGGTTAACAGCAAGGCTACACTTAAAATAATGCACTGATTTGTTTCTGTGCTGTGACTTTTCCCAAACAGGTTTCTCCAAGGTCAGCTGTGAACTTCCCTGTTAAGTTTTCCGAAATCCTCTCCGATGTCCAGAGATACATGAATTCAAACAGAAAAGGCAGCAACTGCATAGATGCACTGCTGTCAGTTTTTTTCTCTCTCCTTCACTGACCATGTGCTGCCTAATGTCCGTCCTTCTCCTTTTTAAAAGTGCTATTGTTTTGATGTTTTTTCCTCCAAAGTTCTGAAACAATGCAACTGCATATAAAACAGTAATTACTGCTCCTGGAATTCGAGGAAATCACCTCAAAAACCTAAAAATACCTCAAAGGAGGAGCAGCTCTTACAGCCACAAATTTTTCCCATCCTCCATCTTGGATTACCCAGTTATCTCCTGAAAGAGCAGAATCCCTTGTCCCCACACCCTCTGTAAATGCCCATTATGTACGCAGACCAGCACAGTCCATTTGGAGCTGCCCTTCACAGTTCCTGACAATTTACCCAACCATGGCAGCCTGGGGGAAATGGTCACCCTACAAGGATCTGGAGGTCGTGCTGGGTGGGATGGTGTAGATATGCATTTCCTCTTCCTCCAGGGCCAACAGTGAAAACAGTAGACCATGCCAGCCTGCTTCAAGGTCAGTGCAGTCTCAGCTATCAGGGGGAAATGCCCAGCACGGTAGGAAGATCAATGCCCTTCTTCACTTTGCCAGTGTATATGCCATCTGCTCTCTGATACTGGATGCAAGTCTCACCACAGCTCATGCTCTATCATACCGAATACTTGTAACATCATCCTTCACACTCACCATTTCACCACTAACCCTACAAGTCTTCTGCACTGCATACTCATTCACTTGGGCCACCTTCCATCTGCACCAGAAGTGAAAGCTGTGCCATCCCCTTTTACTTATCGCTCACTTACTCTGGGAGGAATTTGGTGCATGAAAGATCAGAAATCATGATGACAGGTAGCATGCTGCCCAATGTTTGACTCGTCACCCCCTACAGGGAGAGGATCATAATGCTGACTGCCCAAGTGGCTATATCCAAGCTCCTGAGCTGGCATCAGTGGCTGCTGTTGACTTACTGTGCCAGGGCCCCCTGAACAAAGGCACATATCCCTTGATTTGACAGAGGCCTGCTGACTAACATGAGAAGTGTCCTTTCTCTCTGTGCTACATGTTGGATGCCAATGTCTGTGGAATTATGGTATGTGTAACCCCTGCCCATCAAGTGTGCCTGGTGTCCAAGTTGCTCCTGACGTCACAAAAGGTCTTTTTGGCATTTGCAGGAGTGCTATGGCCAGGAGGCGGCCATTCAACCGATCAAGCTCTCAGTGCTTCTTCAAACATGACTGATCTCCACCCTGCCTGACCCTTGCACATTGTTTGGAATAAAACAATCATCCAATGCCAACTTGTATGCTTAAATTTGAAGCAGAGCACATTCCAGATCTTAAATATTTACATAGTTAAAAGATTTTCACTTCAGCCTAGTTTCTTTTGCAGATCACTTTAAATCTCTGCCTTTTATGTCTTTTTGTGTACAGGAACAAGTTCTCCCTATCTACTCTATCCAGCCTGCACATGATTTTGGAAACTATCTGTCAGATCTCCTCTTCGCTTTCTTCTTGCCAAGTAGCACATTCCCATCTAATTCTGCCCCATCTCTCCATAGGCATCTCAGCAATGTAGGCTATTTGATTCTGCTTCACCTGGATCTGATTACAAGCCCGTCCTTTCATAAGGCAGAGATAGTATGTTTGCCGGATTTAAAGAGTGCCAATTCACAAACTAGAAGCAGTAAAATGACTTCTTGAAGCTGGAATGTAGGTGAGGATGTTCCAGTGATAACACCTTTCAGCAAATTCTTACTTGGTGCTTTTCGGATTTCCAGATTCAGTTTTTACAATAACTTTGCTTACATTTCTAATCTGTTAGATACTGACAGTAGGAAAGTACAGGAGAATCCCAATGCAACAAATATGACACTCAAAATCCATCTTAAAAAAAAAACAGTTGTATCGCAGTTCATCACAATACATCCAATTAATAAATAAATTACATCCTAATGTATCTCAATACATTGCCTCCCAATGTCATATATCACAAGTAATGTCATTCCAATCAACTGCCACTTGACAGATTAGGAACTGAATCATCAATATTACACTTTAAAATGTAATTTCATTCAGATAATGGTCCCATTTTTTTGGGCTTCCACCCCCCCCCCCCCCAATGTTTCTGCTCTTTTGAGGTTTCCACTGAAGTCCTGACATTGTATTGGGAATCACTGAGGAAATACACAAAGGATTACATTTATAAATGAGCTGAGCTGAGAGAATAATAAATGTCAGAATCCCAAAGTGGAGGAGAACGGAGGAGAGTCTGAGCAAATGTCATGTTGATTTTTGCAGTGTTTAATGGAACGCTGTCTAGTCTGTCTTTAATCTTCATGTGGTCAGAAAAATCAAACTGGCAGAGGCAGCCAGAAGTTAGGAGTCTATACACTCTTTACAGGACAGTCTCTTAGAAAATAAATATGTTGTTGATCTAAACAGGCACCAGGCTATTGTGGATTTGGAAATGTTAATGGTCATGTTTAATAAATTACTTCCAAGTAAAAAAAATCCCTTAGAAAACAGTGACCATAACACAGAATTTAGCATTTAATTTGAGAGTGAAGAATGTGGAACGGAAACAAAATGCGATAAGACTTAAATAAGGATAATTACAAAGCAAAGAGGGTAGGGTTGAGTGGAGTGCACTGGGAAAAGGAGTTTAGCAGGTAAAAAGAAAAATTGATGTACAATGGCAAATCTTTTAAGGAAATAGTCCATGACTCTCAACAATGATATATCCCAGTGAGGAAAGAGGATTCTAGGAGAGGGTTAAACAGACCATGGTTAACCAAGAAATGATAGCATCAAATTGAAAGAAAAATACTTAATGTTAAAATGGTTGTAGTAAACAAGAGGACTGGGGATGTTTACAGAGCCAAAAGAAAATAAAGGGAGAACATAAACTATAAAGCTCAAGCTAGCAAGCATTATATAAAAAAAAACAGACCGCAAAGTTTTTTAAATGTGTAAAAACGAAGCGGGGCCAAAGTGAATGAAGATTCTTAGAGAATAAGACTGGGGAAGTCAGGAAGTAGAGGATTGAGTAAATATTTTGCAGCTTTTAGAGTAGAAGACAGTAATAGCATTCCAAAATTACTAGACATTCAAGGGGTATAAGGAGGGGAGGAAATAAATGCAATAACTATCACTAGCGGTACTAGGGAAACTACTGGGGGTAAGGGGGCACTAAATTCATCACGAGATTAATTGCACCTTAGGATACTAAATGAAGTTACCATCATTTCCTGCACTGGGAGTAATCTTCCAAGAATCTTTATATTCAGGGAAAAGAAGAAATGAGAAAACTGCAAATGTAACACCTGTATTCTATAGGGCAATTCTAAAGGGGCGAGAAACAAAAAGGTCAGTAACTATATGCTAGTTAGCTTAACACCTGTCATTGGGAAAACATTAGTCTATTATACAGGATGTAATAGCAGAACATTCAGAATATTTAGAATAATCAAGCAGCTAGCGTGGCTGCAAGAAGAAGAAATCACACCTGACAAATTTATTACAATTCTTTGATTTGGTAATGGAATAGATAAAGGTGTAGCAGTAAATGCAATATTTAAATTTCAAAAAAAGTATTTGATAAGATTAGATTAGATTAGATTATCTACAGTATGGAAACAGGCCAATATGGAAATAAGGCGATTTAAATTAAGAGCCACTTTTGGAGTAATAGTTTATATTAAATGGACAGAGGATATCCATATTTACCATATATTAAATGATTTGGATGATAAATGTACTGTTGCTAAGTTTGCAGATGACAAAGAAAAATGGAAACGTAAGTGCTGTGGATGACAGTGATATAAATAGGTTATGTCAGCAGGCACAATCTTGGAAAATGGAGCATTATGTCACAAAATACAAGGTTTATGCACTTTGGTAGGAAGAATAGAAGAATTGAAATCATTTAAATGGAGAATGACCACAGAAAGCTACAGGACAGACTGAGTTGGGGTACTTCAGCATAAATCACATAAGGTTGGCCTATGAATTCAACAGGTAATAAAGGAAGGCCAATAGAATTTTGGCTTTTATTTCAAAGGAAATAGAGTATAAAAATAAACAGGTCTTTCTAAAAACTTGCAAGGTAGTAGTCAGACCATAGCTGGAATGCTGAACAATTTCAGTCCCTTTATCTAAAGGGAAGATATCCCAGAGTTGGAGACAGCACAGATGAACTTCCAAGTTTATTTCTGGGTTTGGATAAATTTTCTTATGTGCAGAGGTTAAGTTTGTTGGGTCTGATAACATTATTGAAAAATACACTGGGTGGCACAGTGGCTAGCAGTGTTGCCTCACAGCTCCAGGGACCCAGGTTCAATTTTACCCTTGGATTATTGTGTGGAGTTTGCACAATCTTCCAGATTCTGTGTGCCCTCAGGATGCTCTGGTTTCCTCTCAGTGCAAAGATGTGTAGGTTAGGTGGATTGGGCTATGCTAAACTGCCCATGGCATTTAGGGATATGCAGGCTAGATGGATTTATCCATGGGAAATGCAGGGTCACAGGGTGGGGGAGGGTCTGGGTGGAATTCTCGAGTGTGTTGGTGTGGACTCAATGGGCTGAATGGTCTGGTACCATACTGGACCGATATTCTTAGGAACTTGACAAGAGTAGATGCAGGGTCATAGAGATGTACTGCTGAAAATGTGTTGCTGGTTAAAGCACAGCAGGTCAGGCAGCATCCAAGGAACAGGGAATTCGACGTTTCGGGCCAGAGCCCTTCATCAGGAATGAGGAGAGTGTGCCAGGCCGGCTAAGATAAAACATAGGGAGGAGGGACTTGGGGGAGGGGCGATGGAGATGTGATAGGTGGAAGGAGGTCAAGGTGAGGGTGATAGGCCGGAGTGGGGTGGGGGCGGAGAGGTCAGGAAGAAGATTGAGGTTAGGAGGGCGGTGCTGAGTTCGAGGGAATCGACTGAGACAAGGTGGGGGGAGGGGAAATGAGGAAACTGGAGAAATCTGATTCATCCCTTGTGGTTGGAGGGTTCCCAGGCGGAAGATGAGGCGCTCTTCCTCCAACTGTCGTGTTATGATGTTCTGTCGCGGCACGGTTCTGTCCCCTTTAGTCCAAGAACTCCCCACCTACGTTCGGGACACCACCCACGCCCTCCACCTCCTCCATGATTTTCACTTCCCCAGTCCCCAACGCCTTATCTTCACGATGGACATCCAGTCCCTGTACACCTCCATCTCCCATGACGAAGGACTCAAAACCCTCCGCTTCTTCCTTTCCCGCCGTACCAACCAGTACCCTTCCACTGACACCCTCCTTCGACTGACTGAACTGGTTCTCATCCTGAATATCTTCTCTTTCCAATTCTCCCACTTCCTCCAAACTAAAGGAGTTGCCATGGGCACCCGCATGGGCCCCAGCTATGCCTGTCTCTTCGTAGGATATGTGGAACAGTCCATCTTCCACAACTACACTGGCACCACCCCCCACCTTTTCCTCCGCTACATCGATGACTGTATCGGCGCTGCCTCGTGCTCCCACGAGGAGGTTGAACAGTTCATCAACTTTACCAACACCTTCCATCCCGACCTCAAATTCACCTGGACTGTCTCAGACTCCTCCCTCCCCTTCCTAGACCTTTCCATTTCTATCTCGGGCGACCGACTCAACATAGACATCTACTATAAACCGACTGACTCCCACAGCTACCTGGACTATACCTCCTCCCACCCTGCCCCCTGTAAAAACACCATCCCATATCCCCAATTCCTTCGCCTCTGCCGCATCTGCTCCCAGGAGGACCAGTTCCAATACCGTACAGCCCAGATGGTCACCTCCTTCAAGGACCGCAGATTCCCCCTAGACGTGATCGACGATGCCCTCCACCGCATCTCCTCCACTTCCCGCTCCTCCGCCCTTGAGCCCCGCCCCTCCAACCACCACCAAGACAGAACCCCACTGGTTCTCACCTACCACCCCACCAACCTCCGTATACAGCGTATCATCCGCCGCCATTTCTGCCACCTCCAAACGGACCCCACCACCAAGGATATATTTCCCTCCCTTCCCCTATCAGCGTTCCGCAAAGACCAATCCCTTTGTGACTCCCTCGTCAGGTCCACACCCCCCACCAACCCAACCTCCACTCCCGGCACCTTCCCCTGCAACCGCAGGAAATGCAAAACTTGCGTCCACACCTCCTCCCTTACTTCTCTCCAAGGCCCCAAGGGATCCTTCCATATCCGCCACAAATTCACCTGCACCGCCACACACACCATCTATTGCATCCGCTGCACCCGATGTGGCCTCCTTTATATTGGGGAGATGGGCCGCCTACTTGCGGAACGCTTCAGGGAACACCTCTGGGACGCCCGGACCAACCAACCCAACCACCCCGTGGCTCAACACTTCAACTCTCCCTCCCACTTCACCGAGGACATGCAGGTCCTTGGACTCCTCCATCGCCAGAACATAACACGACGGTTGGAGGAAGAGCGCCTCATCTTCCGCCTGGGAACCCTCCAACCACAAGGGATGAACTCAGATTTCTCCAGTTTCCTCATTTCCCCTCCCCCCACCTTGTCTCAGTCGATTCCCTTGAACTCAGCACCGCCCTTCTAACCTGCAATCTTCTTCCTGACCTCTCCGCCCCCACCCTACTCCGGCCTATCACCCTCACCTTGACCTCCTTCCACCTATCACATCTCCATCGCCCCTCCCCCAAGTCCCTCCTCCCCAGGTTTTATCTTAGCCTGTCTGGCACACTCTCCTCATTCCTGATGAAGGGCTCTGGCCCGAAACGTCGAATTTCCTGTTCCTTGGATGCTGCCTGACCTGCTATGCTTTAACCAGCAACACATTTTCAGCTCTGATCTCCAGCGTCTGCAGACCTCACTTTTTACTCAGAGATGTACAGCATGGAAACAGACCCTTCAGTCCAACCAGTCCATGCCAACCAGATATCCCAACCCAATCTCGTCTCAACTGCCAGCATCCGGCCCATATCCTTCCAAACCCTTTCTATTCATATACCCATCCAAATGCCTCTTAAATGTTGCAATTGTACCAGACTCTGGCAACTCATTCCATACATGTACCACCCTCTGCATAAAACGTTGCCCCGTAGGTCTCTTTTATACCTTTCCCCTCTCACACTAAACCTCTGCCCCCTAGTTCTGGACTCCCCAACCCCAGGGAAAAGACTTTGCCTATTTACCCTATCCATGCCCCTCAATTTTATAAACCTCTATAAGGTCACCCCTCAGCCTCCGATGCTCCAGGGAAAACAGCCCAACCTGTTCAGCCTCTCCCTATAGCTCAAATCCTCCAACCCTGGCAACATCCTTGTGAATCGTTTCTGAACCCTTTCAAGTTTCACAACATCTTTCTGATAGGAAGACCAGAATTGCATGCGATATTCCAACAGCGGCCTAACCAATGTCCTGTGCAGCCGCAACATGACATCCCAACTCCAGTACTCAATACGCTGACCAATAAAGGAAAGTAATACCAAACTCCTCCTTCACTATCCTATCTACCTGCGACTCCACTTTCAAGGAGCTATGAACCTGCACTCCAAGGTCTCTTTGTTCAGCAACACTCCCGAGGACCTTACCATGAAGTGTATAAGTCCTGCTAAGATTTGCTTTCCCAAAATGCAGCACCTCGCATTTATCGGAATTAAACTCCATCTGCCACCCCTCAGCCCATTGGCCCATCGGCTCCAGATCCTGTTGTAATCTGAGGTAACCCTTTTCGCTGTCCACAACAACTCCAATTTTGGTGTCATCTGCAAACTTACTAACCGTACCTCTTATGCTCACATCCAAATCATTTATGTAAATGACAAAAAGTAGAGGACACAGCACTGATCCTTGAGGCAGAGGGCATAATCTGTGAATGAGGGATCATCCATCTAAGACAGCATTGAGTAGGAATTTCTTCTGAGAACATGTGGTAACAAGGTTGGATCATCAAGTATATTCAAGGATGAAATATACAGTAAGGAAACAAGTCAGGAAATCAAAGGTCAGAGGGCAAAGGTAGGCAAGTGAATTTAAGGGTCGTCAAATCAACTACAATGTCTTTGAATGGCAGAGCAGACTCGATGAGATGAAACATCTTCGACTACTCATCTTATGGTCTTATTTTCAATGGAAATATATTCAATTAGCTAGCAAATCTTTTGGGGCACCCAAGGTTATGATGCTGGTGCTCAATAAATTCAAGTTCTTTTACAATAAGAAACTTTTCACAAAGTTTATTTTCTGGTTCTCTTGGCAATCTTTATGCTGACCAAATCTTTGTACATGAATTTGTATTGTTTGAAATAAATTCAAAGCAGTGAAACTCCTCAGACTAACACAAAAGCTCAACCTTCAGCCATCAAAATGATAAACTTTTCACTTCAACAAACAAAATTTCTGTTTTTCCTAAGTTTACCAACGTTCAAGTGAACTTTAAATAAGCATTGTGGAACATAATGGAAGCTACTATAATTTAGTTAGTAACTTAACTCCTGCAGTAGACACTACTTTAATTAAACAAAATTCAGCACAACTGTACTCAGGAATCATGATGTTAACAGGCAGCATTCCGATCAGTCTGATTGAAGACCAATTCTAGCCATCACCAGCAATAATTATAAATGACAAAACTCACTACTTCTGGCAACTGTCTGTGAACTGGTGCTCATTGCGAAAACCAATTTTTAAAATTAAAAATAACTTGCAAAATTCACAGCTCAATAAAAAGATATAAGGTGCAAATGAATTGGACATTACTTCATAATCAGGAATTAATTTCACCATCTGCTCAGCATATCCCCAGTCAATGAGAATTTGTTGAAATAGAAACATTCAGAAATAAATAACAATGCCCTCATGCATTTGTATTTTATTTGACATCAGTAAAGTTTTTTCATCATTCACTCCACACCATGTGTGACATCTGTGGGCGGCACGGTGGCACAGTGGTTAGCACTGCTGTCTCACAGCGCCTGAAGACCCGGGTTCAATTCCCGACTCAGGCGACTGACTGTGTGGAGTTTGCACGTTCTCCCCGTGTCTGCGTGGGTTTCCTCCGGGTGCTCCGGTTTCCTCCCACAGTCCAAAGATGTGCGGGTCAGGTGAATTGGCCATGCTAAATTGCCCATAGTGTTAGGTAAGGGGTAATGTAGGGGTATGGGTGGGTTTCGCTTCGGCGGGTCGGTGTGGACTTGTTGGGCCGAAGGGCCTGTTTCCACACTGTAAGTCTAATCTAAGTCTAATCTAATCTAATCTTGTGATATCCCTGTAACAGGTTAACAGTGAGCACCTTTAATTGATTAGATGATGAGGACCCCTTACCATCCCTTTCCATGTGCATTCTAAATCCTAGGGCTTTAAAAGTAGCAAGCAAGATAGTTGATCAATTGGTTTCAAATTTTCCAAACTCCCAAGATTTGTGGAAGGTGTCATTCGACAGGAACATAGCAAAAGACTTCTTTATTCAAAAAGGGAAGAGTCAAAAAAGGAAATTGACAGATGTTAATCTAACTGGCCTAAGAGAAAATATTGGGAGCTTTTAACAGGATACTTAAATAAGCTGAAGGCAAAGTCAACATGGCTTTGTTAAAATTCATGTTTAACTCATCCATTGGAGTTCTTTGAGGCAGGGCATGGGCAACTAAAGACAGGCAATAAATAATGCCCACATGCTATAGGGTGGCACAGTGGTTAGCACTGCTGCCTCACAGCACCCGGGTCCCAGGCTCGATTCCAGCCTTGGGTGACTGTGTGTGTGGAGTTTACACATTCTCCCCGTGTCTGCGTGGGTTTCCTCCGGATGCTCCGGTTTCCTCCCACAGTCCAAAGATGCGCAGGTCAGGTGAATTGGTCATGCTAAAATCGCCCATAATGTTAGGTGCATTAGAGAGAGGGAAATGGGACTGGGTGGATTACTTTTCAGAGGATCGGTGTGGACTTGTTGGGCTGAAGGGCCCGTTCTCACACTGTAGGGAATTTAATCTATGAATGAACAAACAAAACAAACAGCACATGTTGTGGATAAAAGGGGGGCAAACCCATGAATATACCAACCCAACGAAACCCAAACATATAAATAGAAAGCAGAAATTTTCAGCATTGCTTCACATGAGGTCCACTGAAGATGTTACCTAGTAAGGTAAGGAAACACCTGGAAATGAACCTTTCAGCTCAGCGAACAAACCTACATCCAAAACCTCAACCTGAGCTACAAATCTTCTCAAAACTCACTATGAGTATACTTCAGGAAATTCTTTCTGAAATCCAAGCGCTACAAAGGTTTTGCAAAGAGCTCAGTACAAAGAGCAAGCAGCATTTCCTATTTCTGGGAAAGGCATGCTGACAGGAAACTATTCCAAAATCCTTGTTCAATGCCACTACCTTAAAGTCATAACTAAAACAGGGGAGCCCACAGTAAGCACCTGGGAGACCAAGCAATGAATTTGTTAGAAATACCAGCTCTGAGAAAGTAAAATACTAAATGGAGGGTATGGGCATACTGTACGGGGGTGTGAGGGTTGAGGACGGTAAGTTAATCATCCACTCAAAGAAGTACATTCTGTGTGTATATCATATGCACTCAGAAGGATTTGTAGCCTTTTTAATGGAGCAAGCCATTGTAGAGGCTGCTTCGGAGATAATGTACATCATTATCAGGCCCTGAGGTTAAGGTAACCAAAGATGATGCACTTGAAACCTCAAAATCATAAGTGACCTTGACAGAGTAGAGGGAGAGAAACTGTTCCCATTGATCCGGTTAAGAACAAGAGGGCACAAACTTAAGGTATTTGGCAAATGAAGCAATGAGGGCAGGAGTGGCTAGCACTTGGTACGTCCTGCCTTGGAGTGGCAGAGACAGGTTTAACTGAGGCATTCAAAAGGGAATTGGAGTAATATCTGAAGAGGCAGAATGTCCAGAATTCCATGAAGCAGGCAGGGGAGTGGCACCGGGATAACCGATCCTTTGCAAAACCCAGTGATAGTTGCCACTGTAATCTAGCAAGATTCAACTTCCTGGAGAGAGAAGAGATATTCAGTTTCAGTCAAGTAGCTGTAATGCAACATAATTAGCTAGTAATTATAATATTGCTGGTTAGATTTTACTGGGCCAGAAGGACTTGAAATCAAACAGAATATTTTGTCTGCCAACTGACATGATTTTGTGATTGGTATCCAAAGGCGTTAAGTTGTACAATGCTGCTTTTGTCAGGCCACGTGCATGCTTTCTTAACCGAAAGCTACTGGGGCTATTTTGTAGCCCCTTCTGAATTAACACTAGATGAGTTTAGCCAACTCAATACACGGGAGCGAGTGAGGGAAATAGCTGGAGCCCAGACCAGAAGCTGCTAATAGAGATCAGGAAAGAGGAAAGTGAAGGCGAATTGACTATTTGTTACTAGGCTGGATGATTTTTGATTTGATCAACAGCACTTATCACACATTTAATACTTTATTACCATTAATCAAAGTACTGTATTTAGAGTCTCAATTTGGGAATTAACACTGATTTTTCTGTAAGTTTGTGTATCCAGGGCAACCTTGCAATCAACTTTTAATTTGATTAGATTAGATTACTTACAGTGTGGAAACAGGCCCTTCGGCCCAACAAGTCCACACTGACCCGCCAAAGTGCAACCCACCCATACCCCTACATTTACCCCTTACCTAACACTACGGGCAATTTAACATGGCCAATTCACCTGACCTGCACATCTTTGGACTGTGGGAGGAAACCGGAGCACCCGGAGGAAACCCACGCAAACACGGGGAGAATTTGACTCCAGGGCATTCCTGGAAAATGGCAACTGTTGTCTGCAGTGGCACATTTGCCTGTATTTATGATCTTGAGATCATCCCAGGTAAACTATCAACAGCTCTTTGCTGTTTTAATTTATGGACTTTTTCCAGCACCTGCCTCTGTACTAACTTATCAGAGAAGATGGTGATGGATTGCCACTGCAGAAGCAACTCCAGGTAATTGATCCTATGGTACTTAAGCAACTGCAATGTTGTAAAGGATATATGCTGAGCATCAGAAACTCTAGTTGCAGTAGCACCAGATTCAAGACAATGAATAGAATAGTCCAGGTCCCTCTGCATCCTCTCAATTTACATAATGAGTGCTTTTTTATTCATCCTACCAAATGGTAAATTTCACAATTTGCCACATTGTATTCCATCATTTGGAATCGCTTTGCGTCCTCTTTATAACTTACCTTTCTTTCTATCTTTGTGTCATCATCAAATTTGGCGACGACAACATTTTTCCCTTCATCCAAGTCATTTTTATAAACTGTAAACAGTTGAGCTCACTGCACCATTGATTGCGCTGCACCACTTGCTACATCTTTCCAACCTGATAAAGGACAGCCCAAAGGCTAGATGGGGAGGGATGACGAAGATTGAAACTCTTCCAAATACTTAATGCATTATCTTTAGAGAGAGAAATAACACCAGAGTGTAAGCCGATGTCACACAATATTTTTATTTTAAAAACTTTATTTTGTTTTTAAAAACAGGGAAACCTCTGACACGGTTTTCCCTGTCAAAGAGAATAATCTGTCACTAAACAGCTTTTTTTCATGTAAGATAGATGATGGATATAGATTATCAACAAAACAGTTTCATTGGGAAATAATCATCTGGGTTGAGATTGTACACAAGAGGAAAGTTAAATTAACTTCACTACAAATCTGCAGTAAATTGTTCCATTGTACTAGAGAGCTATTTATTAACAGAAGCCCAAAGGGTGTACATTCTTCATGGAAATATGCTAAAATATACAAAGATCAAATGCATGATTTGGTTCTTTTGGAAGTTTACTTAATATTACAAAGTTATTTTACTTTTCTTAAAATACCATCTGTTTAAACAAGAATATCCTGTTAAGTTTGCGTAATCACAATAAGCAGGCACAGATCAGTGTTCTAATAATACTTTGGGTTTTGAGTTGGTACATTGCTTTGCAGAGATTGATCACCTACAGTTGGCACATTCTGATTCTAGATCAGAATCCTAATCAACTGTTAATGACTTCAGTCAAATTGGTTACGCTGAGAAAATTACAGTTCGCAAATAAAAGGTTTGCATCAATGATATTTAAACACGCCATAATTAACCTGGTAATAAACAAATTCCATTTTGTCTATTTCTTACTTAATGTGGATATTAAATAAAAAGCTGACCAAACTTCAATTTAGGAAAGAATACATTTCAGGTATTATAATATCAAGAATCGAATAGCCAATGCCATTTAATCAGGTTTCAGAAAATGTGGCAGTGGGCAGAAAAAGAAAAACATTTCTGTTCTTATCCAAAACCAGAAATTGGAATTAAGCATCCGCATTGTTTGAGCTTTTGACCAAGCACAGGATTACTTTGTCCATGATGAGACTCTAATGATGCAACAGTTCAAACATTTTCAAAAATGTATAAAGGGGAACCCAACACATTCTAATATAAATGGCCGAGTTATTGTGTAGCAACTATTACTTGGCATGAGAAATATTGCTACACTGTACACATTCCTCTTTTCAGTTAAACAAGCAGAACATAAGTCCCATAAACTCTATGAGATTGCAAATACTGTCTTTGTAAGATAGAAAAAGTGCGAGCATATGGAAGGTGTCCTGCGGCAGAATGAAGATAACAGGGTGTATTTGAAAAAGTATCAAATCGCACTTGTCCGAGTTATCAGCTTTAATGGAAATTTGACATTTCCCTTAGGGGTAAGCTTAAAGAACACAATGGAGCAGGATGAAACCTCAATATTGACCTATCTTGGCATTCAACATATTTAATAAATAAAAGTATGAGAAGTTTGGTCAATAAAGACACAATAAATACAGTTACACAAAATACACAAAAATCCCTCACTGTTGTGATTCATTTCATCAGTTTCCCAAAAGCAATTGTGCAACAAGAATAAACTTAAATCAAGACCAGTTTGGACCCACTGTTTCTACTATTAAGAGAAACGTTCGTATTTTTGATGTTTTAATTTTTAAAAAAATTAACAGATTTTAGCTTGGAAAGATTATAATGTAACATGGGAATGGTGATTAATTGAAGTCTGAGCTTGTGGCAGAGAGGGTGAGGTGTGGGAGAGGAGCATTTAAAACTAGGTGGTATCTACATCCTTTACTTCAATCCATTACTGGGGAAGGTTTAAAAAGGAATTTAAACATTATACCTTTTATATATGGACTCATGGATGGGGTGGAATATCACTCTGGAAATGCATTTCTTGGGACGGGGAGATGACTTCTTTTTGGATGTTTTGAGGCATCACTGTAGAATCAGCTTCTTTCCACACCTAATGTCACTCGTTCAAGCTTCCTGTGGGGATCACTGGAGAAAGACCAGGGCCAGTGCCAACTTTTGCTCCACTGCTACACCGGCTTAAATTAAATCTAGAACATTTCTGAAATTTGGTTCATTACTTTTGTTAAGAAAAACCTTTAGACGACTGTATGTTTAATAAGGCAGGAAGAAAAACTGTCAAAAATGTAAACCACTTGGGAAAAAAAAGGCAGGGAACATTCTGGAGGTTTAAATACACAAACATTGAACAAAAACAAATATAAGCACGATGCTGCGCATACTGGAAAGTCTGAAACTAACAGAAAATGCTGGAGAAACTTGGCATATCTAGCAGCATCTGCTGAGAGAGCGCTTACATTTTGTGTTCAATATAATCTTCTTCAAAACTTCAGCATTCTGAAGTCATAACAGACTCAAAACATTAATTCAGTTTTTCTCTCTCCACAGATGCTGCCAGACTTGCTGAGTTCCTCCAGCATTTTCTGCATGTGTGTTAAACAAGGCCAATCTTGTAGCGTATGCAATACACACAGCCTGATAATATTTCTGTGGTGATTTGGTTTAGAAAACTTAAGCCTAGAAATGTTCATCTTAAAAGTAGCAGTGTAATATTACCATCTACCCCTTAATTATTAAACTTTAAGTACTAAGTATTTACCTAAATAAACTGATGTCTCTGCAAAAATAGCTAATGGGCAAGTTATGATATTTAAAGTTGAGACAGCATCCCACTGCAATCTCAGCCTTTACCTTGAGTGGCAGAGGCAAGGTGTACATTAGATTTAGCAAACCCTTTGCGAAATTTAAATGAATTGGAAAGTACTCAAAGTTTTTGACAGGAGGGCTTAATCAGCTCAGTGCAGTTGTTTGGGATGTGGAGTAGAAACAGCAAAGAATCTGTGGGGTGTATGGGGAGGGTGGGTAGAAACAAAGATGATAGTCAACTGCTATGCAGCCCCCACGGGAAGGGTTTATAGAGAAAGTGGGGCTGAACTTCCTCACTCATCACCTCATTATGGAACGGATACTATTTGTTCTGTATGTTCTGAATAGTAGGTAGAATAAATCTGTGAAGGTCTTCAAAAGATTTAATTCTAACCAACTGTAAAATAAGTCTTGCAGTTCTGTTACATCTAGACATTAGTTGTGAATAGGTCAGTGAAGTGTGAAAACTGTACAATTTCATCAGAACCTGTAGATTAATATAAACCAGCAACCTGAATGGAGGAACCAGCCAAAAATCAAATGGAACCAATATTATTACCATTGTTACTACTTTGCAAAGTACACTGCAGGAAAAACTGAAGCTCACAATGAGGTTCACGAATCAGCAATAAACAGCAAAACATAACATGACTAAAGTAAAACCATTTTGGGGGTGGGGGGAGAGAATACAATGGAGAACAAATTAAAACAAATACTAGGTTTTTCTGTGATGTAAAACTGAAAACTCGAGGTCCTGGATTGGAAACTTTAATCAGTGGAGTTAATTAGGGAAGAAATGAAGAAAGACAAATGAAGGAAAAAATGAACTGTCGAGTTCATTTTTTCCTTTCACCTTAGTCCAGGATTCTGAAACAAGAATCCTCCAGGTTTCAACCAGGATCTCTCCCAAATAGAATGTAAGTAACTTCTTAAAAAAACCATACTTGTGGGGGTACAGAGGAAAACAGAACCTGACTTAGCTCCAATGACCTCAAATTCATTAAATATACTGCTAACACAAACATAAAAACATGTACATGAGGACGAGCAACTTCAGCAAGGTGTCAGGAGTGCTTGTGCACACAGAGCCACAGCTTAGTAAGTCATCTCCTTCAAAATAGCATCCATTTCTCTAGTTCCCATTGCTAGGTCAGTTGTAAGACATGTGTCAGAAAATTCTTACCCATGGTAGTTTTAGCTCATCATGCCAGCATGTAACCAAATAATTTCTGTGTACAACATGTGAACCGTCCCCTCCCTGCTCATGTGCTAATTGGTAATTTATCTCCTTTTCCGCTGTTGTACTATTCTTCAAGTTAACTGACACTCTACGGAGCGGAAGGGAGGCAAACCAATGCTAAAATTGCAACCAAGACAAAAAGTCTTAAGGCCTGACTTAAATAATTAAAGCAACACAAAAAGAGTAGTATGTCATTTTACTACAGCTACACTCTGTCTTTCATAAGAGATCAAGGTTGTAATTTATTTTGGAATTTATTTCTGACGCATCTAGAAATGGATTGACGAGGTTTTTGCATAAACAGAATACCAGGAGGGCAGAATGACATCTGTTTGAGCTTCAGGGCACCCAAATTCACTTCAAAATGCAGACTCCTTTCAGATAATGTGAACACAGTGGCAGAGAACAGGGGAGGACACACATCTACTGTGCCATACAGTGATAGAAAAAGACTATAGGTCTATGATTTGACATGATGGATTCCCAGTATTGATATACAAGTGTTAAATGATACCAAGGGAAGGTGGAACTCAAGGACTGGTTACCATGGCTGTCAATTTGCAGCAGGCAGTTACTCAACAGAAATAAATTGTTCAAAACTGGAGGAAGGCAATGAAAGAAACAAAGCAAAGTATATTTCTTTGCTAAAGTTATATTTTTCCTAGATGCATAGGACGGTGCTGGTAGAATTCCAGGCTTTCATCTGGGCTGCCATTCTAAACGCGTCAGCAGAGACAGTGTCAGTGGGCTGTTGAATTATGGAAAGCAGCAGAGCTAGGTCTGACTGCTTCCACCAGACTTTCGAGTAAGGGGACCACTGGCAGTAATCAGAAGTGGAGAGTCAACTGTAATCCAGCTGCAAAGAGCTAACACAGGTTGGCATTCAAAGCCGCAGGGTGACATTGCCCGAAACAACTTTGTCTTTCCTTTAGTCTAGCGCACAGTTAAAATCCTGGAATCCCTGCATAGGGGATCACCTATACAACACTGACTGCAGCAATGGTGTTAGCTTGACACCACTTAAGGACAAATGGGATGAATAGCCTGCAACACCTGTATCCTATGAAAGAATATTTTAAAGTTACAAGGAGAGCCACAAAGTCATAGTCAAGGTCTAACTGTGAAATTGTTAGTTATTTTTGAATACCCAATCTGAAAACCACACTCATCATGAGCTTGCATGTACCTAATTTATAAGTGATTGTTTTGCTTTTTTTTGGTCAAACTTTGCCAACCTCCACCAACAACAACCTCAACCCACCAAAATAAAACACATTAGTTCCCCTCTGGTATGCCATAGAGTTCATCACAAAAAAACACATTTGAGGTCTATACAGCTGTGATAATAGCGGGGTTGGGAGGGTATGTGTACGGATCCCAACTTCACATTTACTTGTGCTGTTCAGGTCAAGTTGACTGATAGTGATCAGCAGCAGGGAGGAACTGCTTGTTCCTTCTTAACATGTAGTTTTGAAGACAGCAATAGCATCCATAGAAACCTCTGCTATTGACTGGATAAACAGTTGATGCCATTTAGGGTATGAACCTATTTGATACTTTCTGTACATATTATAACCTGGAAATTGATAACAGCCTCTTCCAGTTTTAAATGCTAACAGAAAGTTATTTTGGAAGTTGAAAGGACTGGAAAAGGGAAAAGTAGGGTTTTTTTCATATTTCCTTCATTTGTGGTATCCTGTGTTCTTGAAAATATGTGGAAGGGATAAAAAGGGAAAAACTACATTCTAGCTTCTCATGAATTATGTTAGATTTCTTCATGGTGGTGATAATTAGAACACAATATTCAACACGCCAACACGAATAGCCTTTTCCCATTCATTTCAATGATCAGCCAGTGCTGGGTTTACTATTTCATATGGGTTTTACTGTGTATATAATACATAGACTCTTCAGCATTTCTGCAGTAATTTCATCAGCAAAAATATATATGTGCAAGTACAATTTCAAATAAAGTTATAATGAATTCCAGTAACTTCAAGCAGCAGGAGCTGCAGTGTGCTAGAATTTTTAACTATACAGGGCCCATCCAGATAGTTGGCCAAGGTCATTCACAGCATTATCAAGACTAGAGGTGAGCAACAATGGATTGGGCTCCCCACTTCCCCAGATCCTTTAAATCCA
This sequence comes from Hemiscyllium ocellatum, assembly GCF_020745735.1. Taxonomy (NCBI): domain Eukaryota; kingdom Metazoa; phylum Chordata; class Chondrichthyes; order Orectolobiformes; family Hemiscylliidae; genus Hemiscyllium; species Hemiscyllium ocellatum. The sequence goes on from NC_083401.1 coordinate 130,330,531, forward strand.
TATATTGCTATCAGGTTTCCAGCATTTTCCGAGAAATCCTGCTCCGAGTAGGCTTTAACTAAAATCTGAAAGTGGCAACAAGTTTTGGAAAATATTTTCTCTTCCCTCACCCACCCACCCCACAGCAAGAAAACCACTTTTTCCTATTTATAAAAATAAAACAGTAGGTAGAAAATTGCCCCACAAAGGGTAATTATACATCCAAACAGTTTGCTCACCTTTACTCAGGACAAGTCTGGTGTACAGGGAACAGAAATGATGAAATAATGATCTATGCCAAATCCTCATTTCTCATAACGTCAACTATACAGAACTAAATTGTACCCACATTATAGGAATTCGACCACTTCTCAACACACCATTCATATTTTCCTTACTCCAGACCCTCGAAGCAGCAACTTATCTATGGCTAGAAATAACTACTTACATACAAAGTAGGATGTCTAAGGCACGCTGAACATTAAGAGATTGTTCTGAGAAAAGCTACACATGGCTTTGATATGAACTACAGAAAGGGCAGGCAATGCCCATCAACTTCTTCTCCTCCCCCCTTCCTCCCCAAAACCCCTCCACCAAAAAAAATACACTTTGTTCTGTTAATCATGCTTTGCCAGCAATACTTGGGTCCAATGGGGACAAAAATAGATTTCTAATAAATACGAAAGAAAAGGCAGTAAATATGGATGCAACTGGGGCAAAAAAATCCAAAGAAAATTAAAGTTCTTTTTCACAGCTCCTAATTTACGAATAAAATTAACAGTTGGACACTTTAAACATTTACATATTAACCTCCTGGATGTACCTTGTCCTCTAGGGATTTGCATTAGAGGGCTTTCCAGGTAATCACTGCACCAATGTTCCTGTGACCGAATACAACATTCTTTACCTGCTATTTCTTTATCCAAATGTAAAGCAGCTAATGCACAATATGTATACTGTTGCCAGAACGTCATGAGAAGGCAACAGCTACTGTTGTTTCTTGACCAGGACACAGGCCAATAGGGGTCTTTTCAAGCCCTTCATCCTTCATGGTGACTTCAACAAAGAAATGTTGAAGACAGTGTTTTAATCTTCCAACTCCACAAGGGTCAAGAGAAAAAAAAATTGCACTTTTGTTCATGAAGTGAAGGCTCAGCCAGTTCATTTTTGCAGAAGTTCAGTGCTGACCTACATTATTAAAGTTTCTGCTGCACCTTTACATTTATTATTCCTCATTTAAAAAAAACACTGAACAGCCGTGTGTTTGGTGCTGAAGGACAAACTGGCTGACGTCAAAATAAATTTCTGCATCTCGTTATAGCAATTTAGTGTCCAGTCGCAACCAATGTAAACCTTGTCTGATGTAGTGTACAAGCTCAGTCATGCTGCTGGTCAGGGATAAAAGCCCAACTGCTGCATCAAGCTCTGCGAAGAATTCTAAGAGATAAAAAAAAAACAAGGCTATTAATGTTTTCTAATAAACACACTAAATGGACTAGAGTGGGACACAATGAGGTTCAATTGCCATGCCCATTCCCCAATCCCTTTACCTGAAGTGATTTAATTCAAATGCAGAAATACTTTGTTCTCAGTATTCGCATTTTGAGCATAAATTCAAAAATTACATTCACGGAGCTCAATACAAACCGATCTCTTGAAGAAAATGGAATTATAAACTTAAAGATTTGGAAATCATGTACAGAGAAGGAATTTTTAAACAGATAAAATGAAAATAAATTTGAACACTTTAGATTTCCGCTCTCATTATCGTTTTGATCAGTTCTTCTCAAAAGTCAACTAACTTATATACATTCTACTGCAACAATAGGACCATATTTCAAAGGGGAACAAAACACTGAAATTTTACTTGCAATGCCAGTTAAGGATAGATTCTTATACCTGGATACTTAACATTACTTTTGTATAAGCAAGTTATGGCCTCACATTACTGAGCAGTTATCTACTTGTACTACATAGTAGCCTATAATCATAATATTAATTAGGCATTTTTAAATGCTAGCACAAACATGCCTGCCATTTAATTTTTAATAAGTATGTAATTAGTAGTTTACAAGTCATTAGACTAACGAACACGAGAGATAAATGGTTGATGGTAAAGACCGCGTTAAAGTTTCTTTAAATCAGTTACAAGAGAATCCTTCCCTGCCTCCATTAGCTTAGATATTCTTACCCCTGTTTTTTTTCGCTAGTGCATCTGCTTGTTCCCATAGGTCATGGCCATGGAGGAAAATGGAAGTGATGCTGACATAGTTGGAAGCCAGCTGATGAATCATGTGTGGAATGGCAACACTGGCACCATTACCGGAGCTAGATCCAGGCTGGGAGCCTGCGGAGCTGGCAGGGGATGGTGTCGGAGACAGTGGAGAAGGTGTGCCGGTACCTCTGAACAGGAAAAAAAAACAGAAATTAAGGCTGATCATAAAGGCAAAAATTACGTAAACATATATCATCCTTTGCCCATTGAGTTTCTCACTCTTTTGTGTTCCAAATAAATCTACTGCCCTGCAAAAAAAATCACTGCACCTGATTCCTTAAAACGTGAAACAACCAGGCTAGAGTAGTCAACAAATTCAAGTCCATTTCATAATTGTTAAAAATCACAACACCAGGTTATAGTCCAACAAGTTTATTTGGAAGCGCTAGCTTTCGAAGCGCTGCTCCTTCATCAGGTGGTTGTGGAGGATAAGATCATAAGACACAGAATTTATGGCAAAAGTTTACAGTGTGCTGTAACTAAAATTGTATATTGAAAAATACCTGGATTGTTTGTCAAGTCTCTCACCTTTTAGAATGACTATGTTGGTTTCAGTTCTTTCATATGTAAGTCACAGAATTTTTTTTAAAAAGTTACATTCTCAAGTGAACTTTAACAATTGGTGTCATGTCAGCCCAGATAATGTATTTAAGGACTGAGCTGCCCGTACCCCAATGTTCAGACAGATTCTAATCTAAAAAAGGGATTGACAGAATCTTACATGGATTCATGCAGTTTTTGAGCAAAATAAAACGTAATTCTGCAAGTACAAATTCACCCCATAAGCTTATATGTGTATGTGTACATGTGGGTGTGTGTGGGGTTTTTGGGTGTCTGTGCGAGTGTGTGTGTATATCTATGTGAATGTAAGTGAGTGTGTAAAGGGGTAAAAGTCTGTAAGAGGTTGCGAGAGTGTGTGGAAGTGTATGAGAGAGGGTCTAAGTGGGTGTACGGGACATTGATACCACTTACTCATGGTGACATCTCCCACCATGGACGTGGCAGGTACTCATGTGACTTGGCCAACATCGTCTATCTCATACACCGCAGGCAAGGATGCCCTGACGCATGGTACATTGGTGAGACCAAACAGAGGCTACGGCAACGGATGAACAGGCACCGCACAACAATCAACAAACAGGAGTGTTCCCTCCCAGTCGGAGAGCACTTCAGCGGTCCGGGACATTCAACCTCGGACCTTCGGGTGACCATCCTCCAAGGTGGATTTCAGGACAGGCAGCATTGAAAAATGGCTATCAGCCTCTGCTCAGCCAAGTTCAGTACCCATGGGGATGGCCTCAACCGGGACCTTGGGTTTATGTCACACTACTGGTAACCCCATTGCATGACAGACAGACACAGCCACACTCTCATATGCTTGCACATACACTCCCATTCTCTCAGATTTATACCCATTTATACTCACACACATACACACCCTCTCTCACACAGACACTCAACCACCCCGCTCCCCCAACGCCCCCCGCCACACATATATAAGTTTGTGAGGTGAATTTGTACTTGCAGAATTATATTTTATTTTGCTCAAAATCTACAAGAATCCTTGGAAGATTCTGGAAATCCCTTTTTTAGATTAGAATCAGTCTGACCATTGGGGCACAGACAGTCTCGCACAGGGCACCTCACACCTTCAATGCATTATCTAGGCTGACAGGGCACCAATTGTTAAAGTTCACTTGAGAATGTAACTTTTTAAAAAATTCTGCAATTTAAACATGCAAGAACTGAAACCAACATGTTCATTCTATATGATGAGACACTTAACAAACAATCCAGGTCTTTTTCAATATATAATGACATCAGACTGGAAACTTTTGCTATAAATTCTGGGTCTTACGATCTTGTAATCTACAACAACCTGATGAAGGAGTGGCACTCCGAAAGCTAGTGCTTCCAATTAAACCTGTTGGACCATAACCTGGAGTTGTGCGATCTTTGACTTTGTACACCCCAGTCCAACACTGGCATCTCCAAATCATTTCATAAATATGTATGCAATATAACATATCTACGAAGTCCAGATGTCAGGGAAATCTTAGCAGTGAGAATTCATTGCAGGTTATTAAATCACTGGGAGCAGTAGAGTTGACCAGGATGACTTTAATAATGTTTTGGTGGTGGATAATAAGTAATGGCTGCTGGTTTGAACACCATGTACCAAAGTGGAATAAGTCCAAACTAAAGGATTAATATTGGTAATTTAGTGGATAACTTAGTTTCATTAATTCACAGTTGATTAATGGGGAATAAGCTGGATACATGGCAGCAATACTTATAATTTTAGGAAATACATTTTAGACGATGCAATTTGGGAGGGGCAGGTCTTGATTAGATCAGTTGGCTAGATGGCTAGCATGCGACACAGAATTAGACCTACAGCAGGGCTTCAAATCTGTACACCAGCTATGGCAGTTCATGGAAGCTCCTGGCATGGTTACCTAGAGCTATACAGAACCATTAATCGATCTTCCTTTTTGTCTGTGGTAGATAATAGATAATTACTCACTTATTAAAGTATTGATTTAAGGTGGTGAACATTACAACTACATGCACTCATTACCTGGCAACACGAGGAGATGGAGCTTGTACTGTCCTGGAAGAACTCTAGAACACAAGACAAACACTCAATTTGCTGCAAAATTTTTGGGATCAGCAAAAAGACAATTTCTTTCTTTGACTTAGCTCTCCTTTTCTCTTCTGAGTATGTTGACTAGTGTTGGGGGCACTGTTTCTCGGGTGGCAACTGCATTCTGATGCTTTGCCCCAAAAGCCGTTCTTGCAGGTATCAGCTTAGACAATGACATCAGTGAGGGGGGACCACGGAGGGGTATTAATGCTAAGCTTTGAGCCTGCGCCCATGGGTAAGCTAATTTTGCACTTTTTGGGAGAAGTCAGACAATAATATTTTGAATCACAAATTCTCTTTCCCCAACTGCTGCATTGAGAGAGAGAGTGTCGCTAATGCAGCATAGATTAGGGTTTAATAACATTGTCTAATTCGTGTATAGGTCTGTACTAAATGGTGCACATGGGAAGGTTAACAGTGGAATGACTAAACGTTTGTCAACACAATGTCTAACTGATATAAGCCGAAAATATACATATAGTCACGACGAGTGATCAAGGTAGGGGCTAAGAAATTTATTCGGTTATTCTCACTGTGCCTACCTTGAAATGTTCGGTTAAGGTCCTTGAATATTTCAAAGCAGTATCCTTCTTAAATCGGAACATTGCCATGAAGAGCAAAGACTGGCAGCGAATACTATTATGAATTTTTAAAAAAGGAAACAAAATGTTATTAAAACATTTTCAATATAAAGGCTACAAAGAAACAGAACAGGGCTATGATACAATTAAAAAATCTGCTTCAGAAACTAGTCATTTCATAAAATGTTAACAGAAAAGTAAAATTAACTAGCTTCATTTTGGATACAAGACAAACAATACCATTCTCACTATGACCACATTCCAGTACTTTAAATTTCTGCAGCGTTTAAGATCATACCAAGACGTACAAGCACAAGGAATAGCTGCTGCAGTCTGCGTTTTGCCACTCTGCCATTTAATACGTTCCTGACTGATAGCTTACCTCAACTGCACACACTGATTGTGTTTATGGGATGCGAACATCATTGACAAATTCAGCTGCTGTTGTGCATCACTAATTTCCCTTGAAGTGATTGCGGTGGTGAATTACCTTTTTGAACCTCTATATTCCAGTTAGCATGTGTACATTAAAAGTGCTGAGAGGAAGTGAAATCTTTATTGTTAGGGATCCCTGCCCCCTACTTTTCTATTTAGTAGGTCTTTTTCTAAAATTTACTAACATTGAATCATTTTGCCAACATACCTCCTTGATGATTATTAGATGAAATCTAATGTCTTTATATGTTATCAATTACATCCTATTCTACCTTTCTAATCTAAGGCAATAACCCAGCCTGGTGTTACACCTAACCTTACCAAGTGATGTCAACCTTTGTGAATCATTTGTTTGCATGGTACCCTTCATTAGTATCGTGGACATAGACCATTTATTTGCATAGACCCCCAGTTCATTTGTCCCCTTTTACCCATCATCATTCACCCTTAATTGATAATGGCACATGTCCTGAATTAGCAAGAACTACCTTCAATAATCACCAAGGCCAAATAAATACGGTTTTAACTCCTGTCAAAAATGTTTCATTTTAACCCAGGTTCCATCCTTCTCTTTGGCAACTCACCCATGCCGAGTCCAACAGTGCGCAGCATCAAATTTGTCAGACACTGAGCCACCAAAAAGAGTTTTTATATCAATTTTTTCAAAATCGCCTGCCCCCACCTTTACGTACACAGACCATTGGTGAATCCTCAGGCTTCCAGATTTGATCACTCACTCTCCTTGTTGATCTTTTAAGCATTGCTTTTCACAAATTGCAAATTGCCCAAAATGCTGTACCTGCATCCATTGCTCTCCATCACCTCTACTCTCCCCCTTCTTCAGTGCTTTCCCTCCAACTGACCTAGTCTTCCTCTGTAGCTGCCATCCTGGCTTTGCCTCGTTCTACCAGAAACAATTGTCTGTCTGATTCCTGTAGCATCTCTACTGTCAGTCCTTCAGCTGTCTTATTCCCACATTATGATAAGACATCAACAGCCTCCTCACAATCTATCAATTTACCCACAGCCCTTTCGTCACATTGGATACTTTGAATTTGATGCATTTTGTGACATCAAAAGGCTCAAAGGTTAAGTGCAATCGTTACTTACCATAACACTACCAATATTTTTTCTATTGTAGTTGCTGATGAGTCAGTGAAGTTTTTTAGTTTCATAATGTACCTGCAATGAAGTTAGAAAATGGAGATTACACCAAATAACAGATTAGTCATTGAAAACAAATTGACAACCAAACAGTCACCTTGATAGCTCTTCTTAGTAGGATAAATAATAACTGAAGAAAGTGATAAGTCTGTTAACTAGAGCAAGACTTGAGGACACTTACTTGATTAAATCCACTGTTTCAGAAAACATGGTGTAAGCAGACTTTGGCGGCTGTGCCTCACTTTCCATGGCTATACCACTTTCAACAAATGATAGTGCAGCATCCAAATAGTTGAAAGCTTTCCCAATCTTATCTGACTGATAGTGAGAAAAAAAATTATTAAAAGAATGATTACTCTTCTCATTTGCTTATCATGAAATTTATATTTCTGAATTTTCAGCTGAATCCCTGATGAGCATGATTTCGGTTGCAGTGGGAGTAGTAGTTTGAACTCTGTAGCATCTTGTAGTCATCCCCCCTCCTCCCCCCCCCATCTCCAACAAAGAAGGGCTTATGCCGAAAACGTCAATTCTCCTGCTCCTCGGATGCTGTGCTTTTCCAGCGTCACACTTTTCAACTCTGATCTCCAGTCCTCACATTCTCTCCAAAGGTCATTGGGCAAGTTACTCAAAGATACCTGACAACTGCACACAGTATCACAGGAAGCAAATTCCTCAAGAGGGGGGAAGGAAAGCTATTAGGTTGAGGCAGGATATGTCACTGGACAAGCAAGCCTGAAGCCTAGGCAATTGTTCTAGGGACAGAAACTCTCACTTCACCATGTGACACTTAAATTCAAATAATCAATAAATCTACAATTAAAAGCCTCAGTTATGCAGACATTAGACTCCATAGTTTGCCACTATCACCCACCTAGTTCACTATTTCTATTTTTTAAAAAGTGCCATTTCCCCTCAATCTGGTTTACCCATGGTTACAGCAAAGTAGTTGACTCTTAATTGCCCTCCAAAAATGGCATAGTTAGCTGCTCAATTCCTCAAAATCCATGCGAAAAATTGGAAGGAATCAGCAGGTGTACATGTGTCATACAATCTTCAGTGGTTCACGATTGCAGCTTGCCATCCTCAAGGGTAATTAGGGATGTGTAACAGTTACTGGCTTGCCAGCAATGGCCATATCCCAAGAAAGAATGAAGAGGATAAAAAGCCTCAGTAAGGTGCAATTCATTCTTCAAAAATTCTAGCTTAATTACTGAAAATCTCTTATCATGTTTGGAGGACATGTTGTAGAACAAGACATGAACAGAACATCACAAATGACAAACAAAATACATTCATGCACTGAGACAAAAAAATGTTTCTCTTTAAAACAAAGCTTTTGATTAAAAGTTTAATTTCTACAGATTTATTCACCATTTAGCCCCTTGCATGTCCCTAAGCAGAGCAAAGCCAGCGATGAAGAAAAATGCCCACTGTGAATCTGACAAAATTGATACTAAATGACAAAGGGATAAAACAAAATCACCAATAAGACAAGTCGGTCACAAATGTTGTGATAGATATTAAGAGCCTTTAATCCTGATTTCATAGAACTCCTACAGTGTGGAAATAGACTACTTGGCCCAACCAGTCCACACTGCCCGTCCAGGGAGTATCCCACCCAGATTCATTCCCCTACCCTATTACTCGACAGCTCCCCTGACTAATCATCTAACCTACACATCCCTGAACACTAAAGGGCAATTCACCTAAACTAAATTCAGCCAATGCATTATTTTCTTAATAAAAGTTAATTAAATGGTTCACACCAAAAAATGTAAAAGGAATTCAATATTTGGTATGGGTCCATAACTTCAAAATAAACAAAATATTTTTGCTTCTGGAGCAATTAGAGTGGCTTTTGTTTTTAACCGAAACATTCCTGCCCACATCACAAATATACACTTTTCAACAGGCTTATGATCTACATCCAATGATCTACAAAAAGCGGAATAACACAAAGATATGATAATACTGAAGCTTCTTGATTTTTAATATTCAAGTGCCAAACAGGTTTAATTTGAACTCAGCATTCATTGTGCTACAGATTGGTCAGGATTCTACTGAAGTTTTGCTTCCAAAATTCAAATGACGACTTTATGAGTCTGAATTGGGGGTTAACACCCACATCCATCCTCCTTGGAAAAGATTCCCAGTGAAATCAATTCTAAATTGCGTATTATTGAGGAAATGGACTGATAGCTAGTAAGGGAAGGATGAACATGGATTATCAGAAAGCACAAATTGAGTTTCTGTGCTATTTGTCACTAATTTAAACATTGTCGTGCCCACAAAACTGACCACATTCCGTACTGGATTAACTGTCATCTCCATTAATGGCACCCATTTACGGCTCTTTAAAGGCAGCTCGAGGTTAAGCTTGTTTTTAAGTGCAAAGGCACTAATAGCTCACAGAAGTGCACAAATCAAGCTGGTAAACGGTTAGAATTACTTTTAAAATTTGTTTTCAGCTATTTAAAATCACATATTCCACTGTGAGTAACAAGACATATTGAAATATTTTTTTTTAAAAAAAGATAAACCTATTCTCAGCTGAACTAACAAAAGTGCACCAAATTGCCATTCAAATATATTAAAGAACCTCTCTTTAATATCAGGGAATTGGATAATTATGCCCATATTCTGGATTAGTGGTGCTGGAAGCGCACAGCAGTTCAGGCAGCATCTGAGGAGCAGTAAAAATCGACATTTCGGACAAAAGCCCTTCATCAGGAATAAAGGCAGTGAGCCTGAAGCGTGGAGAGATAAGCTAGAGGAGGGTGGGGGTGGGGAGAAAGTAGCATAGAGTACAATAGGTGAGTGGGGGAGGGGATGAAGGTGATAGGTCAGGGAGGAGGGTGGAGTGGATAGGTGGAAAAGAAGATAGGCAGGTCGGACAAGTCATGGGGACAGTGCTGAGCTGGAAGTTTGGAACTAGGGTGAGGTGGGGGGGAAGGGGAAATGAGGAAACTGTTGAAGTCCACATTGATGTCCTGGGGTTGAAATGTTCTGAGGCGGAAGAGGAGGCGTTCTTCCTCCAGGCGTCTGGTGGTGAGGGAGTGGCTGTGAAGGAGGCCCAGGACCTCCATGTCCTCAGCAGAGTGGGAGGGAGAGTTGAAATGTTGGGCCATGGGGCGGTGTGGTTGATTGGTGCTGGTGTCCCGGAGGTGTTCCCTAAAGCGCTCTGCTAGGAGGCGCCCAGACTCCCCAATGTAGAGGAGACCGCATCGGGAGCAACAGATACAATAAATGATATTAGTGGATGCGCAGGTAAAACTTTGATGGATGTGGAAGGCTCCTTGAATAGAGGTGAGGGAGGCGGTGTGGGCAAGGTTTTACAGTTCCTGCAGTGGCAGGGGAAGGTGCCAGGATGGGAGGGTGGGTTGGGGTGCAGCGTGGACCTGATCAGGTAGTCACTGAGGGAACGGTCTTTGTGGAAGGCACAACCAAACACCATTACAAGCCCCAAATCACTCCTTGTCCAGGCACATGAGCTGAACTGGCTGCTTGAAAATGTACCAACCTGTCTGACATCAGACTGAGCTTTCATTCCCCCAAACTACCCTCCAGATAACAGTCACTGCCTATTTCCATTTCTAACATTGCTGAAGTCTGCCCACTCACTGCTGAACCCACATTCACATCTTTGTCATTTGCAGATTCAGCATCGCTGTAAACATTCAGGCCAACAGTTCAACCTCCATTTCAGATCAGGTAAAGCTTGATTGCACACCTGGTTAGGTTTCTCCATTACCTCAGTCTTGCTTACTTTGTTTGCCCTCCACAAAAGGTATCCAAATTTAGAAATTCTCACCCAGTTATTTAAATAGCTTGCCTGTACTCCATCTCAAAGCTTCAAGATACCATAGACCCATGGGCAGCACGGTGGCACAGTAGTTAGCACTGCTGCCTCACAGCGCCTGTAGACCCGGGTTCAATTCCCACCTCAGGCAGACTGTGTGTGGAGTTTGCACGTTCTCCCCGTGTCTGCGTGGGTTTCCTCCGGGTGCTCCGGTTTCCTCCCACAGTCCAAAAATGTGCAGGTTAGGTGAATTGGCCATGCTAAACTGCCCATAGAGTTAGGTGAAGGGGTAAATGTAGGGGAATGGGTTTGGGTGGGTTGCGCTTCGGCAGGTCAGTGTGGACTTGTTGGGCCGAAGGGCCTGTTTCCACACTGCAAGTAATCTAATCTGGCCAATTCAACTAATCTCCTGTTTGGGTATTCATTTTCCATTTTTAAATTCATTATTAAGCTGGAGTGAGTCAAGAAGAGATTTACCAGAATGTTGCTGGCTACAGAAGATCTGAGATGTAAAGAAAGGTAAGATAGGCTGGGACTTTTTCCAATGGAACGTAGGGGATTAAGAGGCAATCTGATAGCAGTTTATAAAATATTGAGATGTATAGATAGAATTAATGGTGGGTGCCTTTTCCCTAGGTTGGGGTCAATTCAAAACTAGGTGGCACATTTTTAAGGCGAGAGAGAGATTTAGAAAAGATATCAGAGGCAATTTTTTTTAAAAACAGAGGGTGGTTCCTCTGGAATGAGCTTCCTGAGAAATTGGCGGATGTGAATACAATTATAATGTTTTAAAAACATTTGGACAGACATGAATGGGAAAAGTTTGGAGGGATATGGGCCAGAAGCAGGCAGGTGGGACTAGTTTAGTTTGGGATTATGTTCAGCATGGACTAATTGGACTGAAAGGTCTGTTTCCATGCTATATGACTCAAAGAAGGTGTGAGGTAAATGCCACATATAGTTGGCTTTATTCATGAAAGAAGCAACAAATGTCCAGAATTCTATAATATCAAGATACAAATTGATAGTCTGGTTCATCAGTTGTGCTGGTGTTTTTCTCTGCATCGTGTTTAAATTTATCATGAATACATATTAATTTTAGTGGTCCTTCTTTAAAGTGACCATCTAATTATCTTACACAAAAATTACAACCCGAGTCAAAAGCAGTTTGCAGTTTAATTTGCAGGGGGGTTTTTTTTGCAATCCTTTAATTAATTTTGCAAATATTTCAAATATTCTATTGCTATATTGTAGCCCCATATCAGCTGGAGGCTCTCTCAAGATTATGTAACTTCATACTTCTACTTCACAAATCAAATTCCTCAAACCTCCTTTTGCAATAAACTCTCCATTCTCAGAAACATCCTAGTGAACTGATTGGGAATGTGCACAATTCCTTTATATCCATGCTGAAATCTGTTTATATAATTGATATAAGTAATGATCTCAATGTACCAATCATTGTTGTGTGTTTTTTTTGTAATGAAGGTTATTATTAGATTCTCTACAGTGTGGAAACAGGCCCTTTGGCCCAACAAGTCTACACCAACCCTCCGAAGAGTAACCCACCCAGATCCATTTCCCTCAGACTAATGCACCTAATACTATAGCCAATTCACCTAACCTGCACATTTTTGGACTGTGGGAGGAAACCGGAGCACCCAGAGGAAACCCACACAGACACAGGGAGAATATGCAAACTCCACACAGACAGTCGCCAGAGGTTGGATTCGAATCTGGGTCCCTGGCGCTGTGAGGTGGCAGTGCTAACGACTGAGCCAAAAATTATTCATATTTGGAAAAGAGGATTATAAAGTCAAAAGATAAATGTGTTTCTGAAACAAAACCAGAAATTGCTGGAAAAGCTCGGCAGGTCTGGCAGTATCTGTGGAGAGAAATTGGAGTTAATGCTTTGGGTCAAGTAAGGCCTCCTCAGTTCTGAGGAAGGGTGACTCAACCCAAAACGTTAACTCTGATCTCTCTTCACAGATGCTGCTAGACCTGGTGAGCTTTTCCAGCAAGTTCTGGTTTTGTTTCTGATTTATAGCATCCAAAGTTCCTTTGGTAAATTTGTTTCTGGTTTACAATTGAGAATTTTCAATTCTTTTAAGCACTGGGTCAAAACTGCACTTACAAGAAATCATGTGATCTAAGTGACTAAAATAGCTCCTTCCTGGGGAAAAAAAGCCTGAACTGTACCCATCCACCAAGACCCTCCAAGCTCATCCTGATTCTGAGCAATCTCTCTTTTAAATCCTCTCATGCCCTTCCAGTCAGACGGGTGGCTAGGGATACTCACATGGCCCCCAGTTATACCTGTCTTTTTGTGGGGTACCTGGAAAATTCCTTGTTCCAGTCCTATTCCGGCTCCTACCCACACCTCTCCCTCCAGAATATCAATATCATCATTGGTACTGCTTTCCTCTCTCATCTGGGATTGGAAAAGTTTATTAATTGTGCTTCCAATTTCCACCCCGCTCTTGCTTTCTCCTGGTCCATCTCCGACTTCTCTCTCTACCCTTCCTTGACATCTGTTTCTATTTCTGAGGATAGACTAGCCACCAATATCCACAAAATATCCAATGACTCGCAGCTACCTTGAATATATATTCTCACCCTGCTTCTTGTAGGGACTCTATTCCAATCTCCCAGCTCCCCCATCTCCATTGCCTCTGTTCTGACATTGCCAACTTTGACAACTGGGCCTCTAGTGTCCTCAACTGAGGAGTCCCCTGTAAACTGTCAGGTTGGTCCAACCCATCTCCCACCCTTCTGCTTTCATCCCCTCTCTTCTCTCCTACACCAGCAATTGGGTCACCCTTGTCCTCACCTACCATCCACATCCAGAATCATTAGCCTCCATTCCCACCATCTCCAGCAGGATGCCATCCCAAGCACGCATTCTCCTCCCGTCCTGTCATCTTTCCACAAGGACTATTCCCCTGGGACACTCTGGTCCCAGCTCCTCTTCCATTTCCAACAGCAACCCCAAAGCACCTTCCCTTCTTCCCTGCAGAAGGTGTAACACCTGCCCATTTACCTCCACCCTCCTCAGTATCCAAGGGCCCAAACACACCCTCCAGGTGAAGCAGCACTTTATACAATCGAGTCTACTGCATTCACTGCTCACAATGTGGTGTCCTTCAAATTGTGGAAATGAACTGTAGGCTGGGTAATTGCTCCGCAGAACACTTATGTTCTGACTGCAGGAAAGACTCCGAGTTTCCAGTTGCTTGCCACTTCCACACACCACCCTGTTCCCTCACCAAGGTCTGTATTTCAGGCTTACTGCAGTGCCACAGCACAGCTCAGCATAAGCTGGAAGAACAGCCCCTCAATTTCCACTTGGGAACTCGACAGTCTTCTGGATTCAATCGGAGTTCACCAACTTCAGGGCTTGAGGCACCTTTGCCTGTGTTCTTACCCCAAACCCCACACAGCAGGCCTTGTTATCACATGGTCTGCTATTACACAATACCCATTGTTAGCCACTGATAGACCCCAGTAACAGCCAGTCACTTTCCTAGGCTGACCATTATCAATTCCTTCATTCAACTGTTTTCTCTCTCTCTCTCTGGGCTCTAATTCCCCTCTCCTCACTACCTTCTGCCAAAAAAAACCTCTTTCCTACATACCATTAGTTCTGAAGAAGGGTCACTAGGCCTAAAACATTAATTCTGATTTCTCTTCACAGATGCAGTCAGACCTGCTGAGATTCTCCAGCAAGTTGTTTTTTTTTGACTTGACAAACTACCTAGACATTCCTGATGAAAGGCTTATGCCTGAAACATCGACTCTCCTGCTCCTCGGATGCTGCCTGACCTGCTGTGCTTTCCCCAGCGCCACACTTTTTGACTTTAGAGAAGCTACCTGGTGAGATGATTTCGGAAGTATTTACTAAAATGAGCTTTTACAACCCAGAGAGAAACAAATGGAGCTTCCTAGGATCAGAAGCAGGTTCTAGTGAGAAGACAGATCCAACAAATGCCCTGTTAGCAGCCTCAAGTAATCAAAACTACAGGGGGAAAAAAAACCTTTCTTTTAAAGAGTTAAGTGAGAGAAACAAGCGAGTTAGCCCTTGTCTGCGTGTGTTGAGGAGGGATTGAAATGAATCTGATCCAGTGAATGTGCAGAAATTTACTTAAAGGAAACCTTATGATCATCAGTTGAGTAAGAAATGAAAGAGGAGTGATACTTCACTCGGGTCTAGGCCTGTGAGCACTTGTGAAGGATATTACTGAGAAAAAGAGTTGAATATATTTGCTATTTGTGGCAAGTTCTTCCCATGTTTCCCTTTCTATCTTGTGTACTAAACTTGTGTCAGTGTGTTAGGACAGCCTCGTTTGAATATGTTCAGTGGCTAACCACCAAGGTAAGCAAATTACAGAAGTGAACCATGTGGTCAACAAGCTAAGTTACCAGCAGCTACAATCATAATATTTTGTAACCTCTTCAGAGTCAGGCTGTCTCCCATATTATTGCAAATTATGCAAGCAAAAACCAATTAACCAAAGCCTTCTGCAAAGATAAAGCTTTTTTTCCCCCCCACAGTTCTGATAATGTCACTACCAGTAACTTACCATGACGTCAGCCTTGTGCTTTACTTTTTTGGCTTCTCGTAAGTGATACTCTACTGGATATTGCCTTCAGAAAAAGTGAATAGAGGTTAGCATGGCTTCTATTTTACAGCATATTTTGGTGCTATGAAGAGCACAGAGTGAAATCAAAGTGAATTACTTGTCATCAAACTTGAGCAGAGGCCTTGTGGGTTTGGAATTTTCATTCGGGAGGGATTGCTCTGGAGTGGTTTTACTGGCAGTACCTTGGCAAAACACCTGTGGACAAGAAAGTTTTGTAAATATTAGTTTTAACCCTTTGAATATCACAAATATACAAAAGAATCCATCAAGCTTCAACTTTGCTGAATGGGCAGGCGTACCTGATGACAAGGCCCGAACTTTCAATCAGCAAGATCCTACCTTTCATTCTACATTTTTTCCTGAATTAGTACATTTCAGGAAGATAGTACTGACAGCATTATAAATGGTTTCAGTACACCAGAGTGAGGGAAGAAACAAACTTTTCAAGCCAATTGCTTTTCACTGACCACTGCCGAAAAATGTATATTTATGCAGTGGATGAGCACAGCTGGAATATTTTGGCATACAGTCAGTATGGGCAAGATGTCAGAAATCTGACCAAGCCTGCTCCCCCTCCCTCAAAAGATTTCAACCAAGTATCACAGCTTTTGAAAGGGGAAGTTGTAAACAGCAGAAAATAAACAGTGTACACCACGGTAACAATGCCAAAAATTACTCATTATTTCTGTAGCATTACACAGTTAGCCATTATATTAACACTTAAAATCCTCAGCTATTTATGAAAACTAATGTCCATTGAAAGCAAATGAAAAAGGAAATGAAGGAAACTATTGAGACATTGATCTATGAATCCTTCAAATCGCATCTCAATAATTCAATAGAAAGCTACAAATCTGAAACCAAAATGTAAAAGATGCTGGAAAACACAGCATAATGTTGGTGAGAAAGCTGCCGCGATGCACCCAACAGACCATTTTTATCCTCGTGACAGTACACTCAACTCAAACGGCAGGACAGAGATTTTGCGAACTGCTTTATTCTGGATGGCGGCGAGGTTGGAAGCAAATTACTGCGGATGCTGGAATCTGAAACCCAAAGAGAAAATGCTGGAAAATCTCAGCAGGTCTGGCAGCATCTGTAAGGAGAGAAAAGAGCTGAGCTTTGACAAAGGGTCAGTTAAACTCGAAAACGTCAGCTCTTTTCTCTCCTTACAGATGCTGGCAGACCTGCTGAGATTTTCCAGCATTTTCTCTTTTGGGCGGTGAGGTTGAGTTCTGTTCTAGCTGAAGCCATCCCAACAAAGCGCAAATATTCCATCACAATCTGCCCTGATCGTTGTACAACACTGAGGTTTTGAAAGACCCGAAGATGAGTCATTCTCCACAGAATACTCAGTCACTAGTGCGCTTATTAGAATGGATGGCAAAGCTATTTTCTGGTCAGTAATGGCTCAGGAGAGTGTGAATGATCGGAGAAACGTCTAGCTTTTGCCTTGCTTGTGGTGGCCTTCAGGCAGCACTTGTGTGACACAAGTCCTGATAGGTTGAAAAAGGACCAAGAGTGTCGGCGAGAGAGCTAGGAGTGACAGGAGGAGAAACTTTCTTTTACTCAGTTGTTAGGATTTGGAATGCACTGCCTGGGAGAGTGGAGGAGGCGGATTCCTGATATGGTTTGAAAAGAAGGCTGCATATATATTCGAAAGTGACAAGTCTAGAGGGTTATAGAGATGGGGCTGGAGAGAGGGACTGCCCAGGCTATTCTTTCAGGAGCAGAGTCAGACATGATGGGCCTAATGGCCTCCTTCTGTACTGTAAGATTCTATACATCTTTCTTATTGGAGGAATCATGAATACAGTGGAAATATCACGGCACGATGGCACAGTGGTTAGCACTGCTGCCTCAGCGTCAGAGACCTGTGTTCAATTCCCGCCTCAGGCAACTATCTGTGTGGAATTTGCACATTCTCCCCATATCTGCATGGGTTTCCTCCTGGTGCTCTGGTTTCCTCCCACAGTCCAAAAACGTGCAGGTTAGGTGAATTGGCCATGCTAAATTGCCCATAGTGTTAGGTTAAGGGGTATGTGTTGGGGAACGGGTCTGGGCGGGTTGCTCTTCGGAGGGTCAGTGTGGACTTGTTGGGCCGGAAGGCCTGTTTCCACACTAAGGTAACCTAATCTAATCTAATCACGAAACGAGACCCGCTCGTGACAGAGGGATGGACTGAAGGGGACTGGTCCCAAAACGCTGCCAGAGGAATTCCTGCAGTGATGTTCAGGAACCTCATCTTTGGCTTCTGAAGATTGCAACTATCTTCTTGTCGGATACAATCCGGCCACTGAAGGGTTTTATCGTTGAACCTCAGCAAAGCTGCAGCCATTTAGGTATTCCCTAGATATTGAGGGCAGATATTCTTACATTTCCTTTGACATTCAGTCTGTATCTGGATTACAAGGAAAAGTTAGTCAGGCAAAATCCGAACAGAGCATCAGTGAGCAGGCAGCATGGGAAGTTTATTAGGAAAGGCAGCTTTTCTTTTAAGCAGCTTGAATTGCCAAACTAAACCAACCTTTCAAAATCCAGAAATAACCTTACATCCAACAACTATGGTGTTCAATAAAGCACAACGTACATTAAATATTTAAAGACTGCATTTGAACAATATGCCCGAATATGCAACAATCCACTTGATAGTTCTTTTGAGTTGAAAAAAATAAAGCAGTGCTGGCACTCATACCTTGCTTTTTAAGTGCCCAGACAGTTTATCCTCAGTTCTTTTGTGCTTAGAGGATAATGATCTGGAAGAAGAGTTAATCTTGCTGCTGCAATCCTTGCTATCAGTAGCACTCATGGTGGAGACTTGGCTTGAAGTACTACTTGCACTGTTGTGCCGTTTGTGGGCTACCTTTGCTGGTTTCTGTGCAGGAGATGGAAGTGGCAGTAAAAATGGGTTTTCCTTCTCAGAGGAAGACTGGGGAACTCTGAAATCAAATAATAATTATTTCGTTATCTTCCAGGTACTTCAGCACCAAAGTGAAGAATGCACACTTAAGGAGTCAGCAGTACTTTCTAATAGCAACAGAATAGGAGTCTAAGGATCATGATTAAATTACAGCATGTTCTGACAACAGACAGAAAACTTCTTTCTTTCAACATTGTAGTTTTAGTGGAATTGGATATCCAGTCTGAAATGGAAGGAAAAGGGATAAAACAGAAAGAGAGAGAATGTTCCATTGAAACCTCTTCTTCATACAGAAGATAAAAGAGAACTTTGATGTCTTACTCAGAATCATAGTCATACAGCATGGAAGCAGATACTTTGTTCCCACTCGTCCCATGGAGTTTTCCAAACTAGTCTCATTTCTCTGCATTTGGCCCATATGCCTCCCTAAAGTTTCCTATTCTTTTACCTGTCCAAAAGAATTTTAAATATTATAACTTAACCCCCATGACTACCACTTCTTCTGGCAGTTCAATCCACATACAAACCAACCTGCCGGCCCATTGTTGGGATTACCATCATACTAACATTCTAATATTTGTGAGTAAGATCACCCTAAATCCCTGGACAATAATGTTTAATAATTTCTCACCATTCTAACCCCAACCGCTGTTTTATTTCCCTCTTTTTCCTACAAATGAAAGTCACATTTCACCACAATATATACCAAGTGCCAATGTTTTAGATAATTCACATGATATAGACAGCAAAGTAGATAATATAATGGGATGTAGCAAACCCTTACACTCAGCACCTTCATATTGCAATGTTATAATATCTAGTCAGAAAACTCCCCTCCCTCGGGAACACCACCTCACTGGGTCTGGAATTGCGGACTGGACAGGGAAAGGGATTTTAATGGGTCACTGAGTGATAGCCTGTAAATCTCTGCTAAAAATGGACATTTGTCCACATTATACTCCATTCACCAATTGCTTGCCCTTAGTGAACCTGCTCATATCTGTTTACAGCCTCTTTGGTCATCCCCAGAGCTTTCTCTCCCACCCAATGTCAGGTTACCTGGAGATAGTACTCAGGATCAGAGGATATGAGCAGGAGCAGGAGCAGGCCATTTGACTTGTGTCTGCCTTGCCATTCAATATGATCATGGCTGACCATCAAGCTCAATACCTTAATACCACCCTCCTCCCATACCCCTTTATCCACAAGCTCATACTTTAGATTGTGCAAGACAACGTGAGAGAGACAAAAAAAGGAGTCTATGAGAAAGAGATAGTGAAGGAAATGGTGCATGAGAGTGAGTTAGTGAAAGAGTATAAGGAAGAGATTGTGCTTGAGAGAGAGAGATAGTGAGATTGTTCTCTCTGTTTCTCATGCACAGAGACAGTGAGAATGTCTCACTGAGAGAAAGAAAGAGATAACGAGATTATATATGCCTCATTTTTTGATTTTAAGACAACATGCTGAGTTTTGGGCTGTGAAAAACATTTGATAATGATTTTACTTACATCCAGTTTAAGTAGTTAAATATAGTTGTACATCAACATCCTAATAATACAAGATCCTCCACAGATATGTTTGATGACACAGTGGATAATACTAGACCGAGGCGATCAGTGTTTATTGAAGAATAATTTGGTTTAAAGAAATGCAACATTTGTTCAGGTCTCAAGTATAGACATTCACTTATGATCTACAAAGAAGTGATTTGCAATTCAGCAAATTTGCGTGCTAAATATATTCAAAATACACATGCAGTACGAAGCACTTTTAGCCTGGCTTGTGAATCAGCAACACAGAGTTCAACAGGTGTCCGTTGAGAACTCAAATGTGTTACATGGAGTATCTCTCTAATTTTAGACATTGAGATATCAGATACACACCGCTTCTGACTGGATTCCTGATGGCTTGAAGAGGACTTGTTTTCTTTATTCAGCCTTGGCTTTTTGCTCTCACTCGTCACCACATTAACCTGAAACAGATAATTTTGCAATCAATGAATAGAAAGGAAATGAAATTGTCAATATTCAAAATTTAAAAACTTCATTCTAGGAAGTATTTTCCCTCTCAATAGTCATAAAAGTGGAAAGATCTCCAACTTAACACAGGAGAACAACCTGGTAGTTTGACTGATTCAGCACGTGACAACATCTCAGCGAACTGCAAGGTTGGAATCTGAGAGCTTGGACAAGTACGATCGCCTTTTCATTGCAGTGCTCGAGTCTGCACCACATGATCAGAATGGAAGGTCTCTCCAGGAATAGAAAATTACACCATCGTGCTCGTTTTCCTCTTTGCCTTCTAACACACTCCATGCCAATCACAGCAACATAAATATCTCTAGTCAACTGCAGAATTGTTTCACCAAAACAGAGAGAAACAACTGCAAAAGCAGTTGCATGGCTAGTAGGTTAACTTGATCCTGTTACATCATAATTTCTTTGTTTGCCTTAATGTTCTTTTTTTAAAAGCTTCCCAAGCAACAGCAACCTTTTGAACCAAAAACGTGACAATGCTTTCCAAAGGGATGCTAAACCTGCAAGAGCAAACTTCATGGGTACTTTACTGCATCTACTTTGGAAAGGTCACCATGAAATACAGCCCTGGTTCAGCAACCTGTCTCACAGTCAATGAGGGAGTTTTACCTGGTGTGGCCTTTTGACATCTGGGGGAGGAACTACCTGTTGCACAGAGCATTGTCCACTGCAGGAACTGCGTTAGGCCAACAGCCAGAGAAGGTATTCTCAGAATCTGGTTGGGTCCCTGCCTACAGGCAACGACAAAACTCTCCACAATATTCCTTTTGGCAGGGGGGAGGGGGGGTGCAAGGCAGTTGCAGTGCAGAGGATTACTGCCTCATTCCTATATTTCATCTCAGTAAAACTGTGATCAGGAGTAAGTCTAATATATGAACCTAAATTCCACAGGAATGCTGACCACCAGTTCAATTGGTTTCCTTTAAAGTTTGATTTTTGTGCCGATTTAAATCGATTACAAAGAAATTCCATTACAGTTGGCTGCATCATTTTCTCTTGTGATTAGGATCATGATTAGTGCTTTTACATGACTGCAACATCTCAAAGTTGCACATACAAATGACATGGTTGCTGATTTCACCATCTGCATTAGACCAGA
Organism: Hemiscyllium ocellatum; assembly: GCF_020745735.1. NCBI lineage: Eukaryota > Metazoa > Chordata > Chondrichthyes > Orectolobiformes > Hemiscylliidae > Hemiscyllium > Hemiscyllium ocellatum. The sequence continues at coordinate 130,352,109 of NC_083401.1, forward strand.
ATTTTCTGCCAATTAAAATCTTGTATAGTGTTGCCACACTCTGGCACGGTCTTAAAACCAAAAATAAACCAAAACATGGAATATAAAGAAAGAATAATTTAAAAAAAAAATTTAAAGAAAAAGTGTTCAACTTTACAGTCTCGCTTATTAAGTGCCCCGACATGGGTCATGGGCATGGTGGCCTGGCCTGAATCCCCTTCACTGTGCCACAGGAAGGGAAGTTGCCACTCAGCAGCGCCACCTTGCCTCCACTGTCACCCCTTGCCAATGCAGATGCCATTGATACCATAGGGTCTCGTACATCTCCCAAATTCAGTTTTGCCGCCGCCTCCATGAATCTGCACTGGGCGCGGCTGCCGTTGGGAACCCAAACTCGCCTCAGACACCAGGAGTCCACGCTCGGCTGACTTGTTGCCGCAGATGCCTTTGCAGCGACCGAGATCTTCAACAAACGGTCAGTAAAGAAAAAAAAACAAAGGAGAGAGAAAAAGGAAAAGAACGAAAAGAAAAGCTGACAAGCCCCAGGCTCAGAAGCCCTATTCCATCGCCATCTGTTAAGCTAGATTCCAACCCCATCACCATTCCATCACAAGCATCCCTTGTTCTTACCACCATTACTTTACCAGTCTTTGTATATCTGCTGTTAAAATTTCTAATGTTTTTGTTGGCTCCATAGTTATTGCAGTAGCAGCGCTGTCCTGGCCAGGCTTACGTAAATCCAAACTCACTCAGAACTTTGGGCCCATATTACAAGCCACAACACATCCCACTCAACCCGAGCGTACAAGCATGTATCAGCTCTAGTTGTAGCAAAGACTTCAAAATTCCCTTTCTGCAATTCAAATTCCTTCTGCCCACTAACTCGGTGAGAATACTACATTCCTTCAAACCTTGCACACGCTGTCTTCACCTCAACCATTAACATTTGGTCCTCAGCTCTTTGGAAATGCTCTCTCCCCCTCTTCCAATAAACACCAGTACTTTGACCAACCTAATCTAAATCTAATCTTTGGTTCAGTGTTAAACCTGGGGTGGGAATGGGTACAGGGAATGGGGGATGCGATGGGGAAGAGAAGAAATGGTTTCTAAAACAAAAAGCTTGGCAAGTTAAGATAATCTGGGATACATCACATGAAATGGTGGTCAAAAATGGATTCAACAGTAACATTTAAGAGGGATATACAAGTACACGCAAGCACACATCCAAAAAGAAGCAACCTCACTGGTCTTTTTGTCAGGAATACAGGAAAGGGGGAGGAATTGCACAACATTTTCAAAGGGATATCGCAGATTTGATGTTTCTGTCCTATGAAATCCTGTTCCTCTCAACAGAGATTCTGGACTAATCCATTGTTATTTCGATGTCCTGATTGTTGTGTGGTACTAAGTGATGTGGCACTTTGCACCCACATGTATAGAAATGCACGAACATATAATTCTTTAACTAGTGAAATAATATAACAATGTAAAGTGCATACCCCAGTGCAATATCTAAATTATAGACATCAAACAATGGCCATGTGCAGGAAAAGAGGGGCAAGAGCTTTACTCCTGCTATACACTTTTGTTTAGTAGAAATAAATGGCTGCTGATTCCTCCCAAAGACCTCCAGCACTGCCATGATAATGAGGTTTAGGGTGCCAACAGGAGTGCAGATGGGAGAAGAAACGGAGAGGTGAAAATCAACGGGTAAAAGTGTGAGATACAGGCAGCGCAGAGAATTGGACAGCCGCATGTGTGACACCCTTACCCCAGGTGGGTTCGAGAGTTATCAGAGGCCCATTGTTTATCGCTGGTGATACGTAATGATTCAGAAACAGCAAATCACCAGGCAGAGTGGCTTGAATTAACAATTAGCACCAGTTTCTAAAAGACAGATCGCAGTTGATTCATTCAATTGAACAGTTTGCTGAAATAACAGAGGTTTGATAAGTGGAAAATAATGGATGTTGTCTACGTTGATTTGAAGAAAGCATTTGACAAAGTACCGCATAGAAAATGGTTAACAAATTTGAGGTTTGCTGAAGAGAAGGATCAATATCAGCTTGAATAAAAAGCAGCTTTAGGATAGGAAGCAGATAATCATTGTAACTAGCTATTTTTCAGACTAGACCACACCATTATGGCGACTATGGGTCAGTGCTAGGACCTGCACTTTATTTTGGTATAAATTGATGACTTAGATTTTGGAACACTGACCAAAACTTCAATATCGTCCAACCAAACTTGGAGGGGCAAATCTGAACACAATACCAAACTGTAAAAAGACACAGGATTGGCAACTTGTCTGCTCAACTATTGGCCTATGAAATTTTACACAAAGCAGTGAGAGAGATGATGCGCTTTGGCAGAAAGGATAGGGAGAGCCAATCTAGACAATGGCATCGTTCTAAAATGTGTGTAGGGACAGATGGTATAGGGGCTGGGGAGGGGTGGGGTTCCATCTGTAATCTTTGAAAGTGACAGATGGAATCTTGGGCTTCATTGGGAGGCATGAAGTACGAAAACAACAAAGGAATGTTTAAACCTTTATGAAGCTCTGGCTAAGAAGCTTCCAGAACAGTACATCCAAATGTGGTTGCCAGAGTTTAGGAGGTATGACAAGAATCCATAACTGGGCACCAAAAGACATTCCTCAGAATGGTTTCATGAATGGATGATTCTAGCAACAACCTTAGATGAGAAAAGCTGGGGAGATTTGATGGAGGCATTTAAGATCGAGTGGTTTAGAAAGGGCAGATAAAGAAAAGCTGCTTCCATTAGTTGACTGTCCAATTACCTTATAACCTGGAACTCACTGCCATGAGAACGATGGAAGCAGATGGAACGATGCTTCTAAACCACTTCTGGACTTGCTCCCACCAATACTGAACAAGCAAGCATTAGCAAAAGGTGCAGAAAGCATTGGGCTACTTTCACAGACCTTGGCAATGCCTTTGGAATACTAATGCTGTGTTCCTTACAGATCCACTGCAGGTATACATAGTTGTTAATTCATTCATGGGATGCGGATGTCACTGGCCAACCAGTATTTTTTGCCCATCCCTAAATGCCCAGAAGCAGTTAAGAGTCAACTACATTACTGTAGGCCAGACCAGGTAAGGATGGGAGCTGCTTTCTCTAAAAGGACATTACTGAACCGGATGGGTTTTTCGGACAATTGCCAATGGATTCATGATCACTGGACTCTTAATTCCACGTTTTCTTTTAATACGGAATTCAAATTCTGTCATCTGCCATGGTGAGATTTGAACCCAGGTCCTCAGAACGTCACCTGGGTCTCTGGATCAACAGTCCACCGATAATATCACAAGGCCATTAACTCCCAAAGCACATCTGATAAAACATCTTAAATATATCCTTCCCATTTTAAGCGGTTGACAGAACCCAAGCTTTTCTCTTGATCAAAATGTCAGTGTTTGGTTGTCGATTCGTGTAGATGGAGCTCCACACATTGCATGGATTGGAAATTTTCTGGAAAAACAGACAACCTAAAGCTTCATCCACACAGTTACAGAAAAAAAAAATGACAAGGCAGAGAACGGATAGAAAGAGCACCTAAAATTCACATATATGCGCTCTGTAAAATTACATCATCAACGTTTAGGACATGCATTGGGTTCCTCTGGTTGAGAGGCTTCCAAGGTTCCCCAACAGTGTGAAAACAATTTGGGTTTACTTTACACATCAATCGTAAAGGAAATGACCTCATTCCACTATTGCAAAGAGAGAATCTTCTGTATTTTGCTATAGAAGCACTTTTACTTTGAATTCATGGTGCCAGGAATGCAATCCTCAAAATAATGACTATAACCTCTCTGGTTCTCCCTATTTACCTTGGTTTGGGCCCACGATCTGTTACAGATCAGAAACTTTATATCATAAGCATTAGGCAATACAATCCACTTTTGCAAATTTAAATTTAAGTGGAAATTGCATCTCCTAACACCGATGAAAACATAGCTAACCAATGAAATCACTACTTTATGCTGGAAACATTATGTTTTCAGTGCATACTCTATAGCTGTTGTCCTGGATAAAGTGCATTTGATCCATTTGTTTCTTCTTTGAAGACTGGGAGGGCATTAACCTAATAATTTCTTATTGCTGTGAAGAATCACCTTAGCAGCCTGTGGTTACTCCCTGCACTCCAACCTTACTTGGCATAATAAGCAATAGCACTCAAGCTGACTCCACTGCAGCACAAAGGCCAAGTGTTTGGGTCAACTTTAATGTTGCAATTAAATTCAGAAGGTTCATGAAAAGGCTCACCCACACTTACACCCCGATTTAGCACGAAAATCAGAAGGGAAATAAGCCCCCTTAAAACCATAAGGACATTCGATAGCAACACAAAAATCCTCTCAGCAATACTACTTGCTCTTTCCTGCCACAAACAACGTTTGCCAACAATTTATCAGCCGATCATGTCTGGGCAAAGAGTGTAAGTGAAAAGGGAACAGCAAGAAAATGAACAACAACTCACCGGATGCTTTCTCTTGATCTTGCTGGATAAACTTTCTTTGCTCTCCTTCAATTGTTCCTGATGTTCCTGGCCAGAACATTTCATAATACGGTTCCTGGGTTGTTCACTCTCTTTGCCAGACAATGATGGGATTCTTGACAACAAACTTAAATCAATTTTTACAATTAGCGAACAGTGAACTTTACTGTCTTTTGTCGATGAATGCAAATCCTCGACATTCCTGATAGGCAAAACCTGATCGGAGAGAATTTTGTCATTTGCCTGATTGGCTGGTTTACTCGGTTTAGTCCTATTTTCCTTTGTAATGGCTTTGCTGGTACTACTGCTGTTTTCTTCTTTGACCTTACCAGCAGGTTTATTAATATTGGTGTAGGTTTCCTCCCGAACCTGACAGTCAGGTTTTGCAATGCTGGTCCGTATTTCTTCCCTAACCTCATGTGCAGGATGGAGCAAGGTAGTCCTGTTTACCTCTTTGGCTTTAGTGACAGATCTGTTGACGTTGGACTTGTTGGCATTCCTGACCTCAGCAGTGCACTTAGGGAAGGTAGTCCTGCTTTCCTCCCTGACTGGTTTACTGATGTTAACTCCATTTTCATCACATTCCTGCTTCTGAGGTGAAAGGGCTGCAGGAAGCAGACTACAACACGAAGGTGGCTCACCTTTGCTGGAATCTTGATCTGTGGGCAAAGAGTCTCTATTTATTAATTGCTTGGATTTGAAAAAATTCTGGCCAGGACCCTTGTGCTTTTTCTTTTCAGACGAAACCTTGGCTGAGGGGTCAGATTGCCTTTTCTCACTCGACCGCTGCCCATCTTTTATTTTCACTTTGGCCTGCCCTGTGGAAGTTTGGTCTTTATCACCGTGTGTGCAAGGTTCATTTTCAGCTTTAATTCCTCCGTTTGCTTCAGGCACAAGAGTTTTAACAGATTTGCTGGGTTGGATTTTTCTGACAGCTTGCTGCGGAGTGCTGCCATCATGCACAGCAGGGGAGTTCTGCCACTCACTTTTGTTCCAAGGTATTTCTTGCGCAGTTTTCTCTTGGCTAGAGCCACTACAATCGTGGCCTTCCTTTGCTTCAGATGTCTGGCTGTCTTGAAAATTGTGCCCATTCATTAACTCACTGTGGCTGTCAGTAGACATTGCAGGTTGGCCTGGATTGATCCAATTATTAAGTTGCCATTTATTTGCTGGTGAAGGATCAGGCTATAAACCAATTGACAAGACAAATATGTAAATAAATAAAAGTGCAATATGTATGACTAACAACTACAGATATTAGAAGAAACACTAAGATCCCCATTTCAACTTGTAACAGTTACAAAATTTTACCGAATTAAGTTGGTACTTTCATATTCCATGTTGTACCAGAACCTCAAAGCAAATACAGGCTGTAGTGGGTGGATTGCCCACAAGTGCCCATTTTCAATGCAAGTAAATAGATTAGAGTTTAAGAATTTTGGCTGTCATTCTTTTGAGTGTACATTACAGAGGAACCTCAATTATCCAGCATTCAATTATCCGGCAAGATCGCAAGGTCCTGATGATTGGCTAAACTATGATTTGGAGATGCCGGTGTTGGACTGGGATGTACAAAGTTAAAAATCAAACAACACCAGGTTATAGTCCAACAGGGTTTAATTGGAAGCACTAGCTTTCAGAGCACTGCTCCTTCATCAGGTGCGCAACCACCTGATGAAGGAGCGACGCTCCGAAAGCTAGTGCTTCCAATTAAACCTGTTGGACTATAACCTGGTGTTGTGTGATTTTTAACTCTGGCTAAGCTATTTATTCAGCATTCGATTAACCGAACGAAATACACCCTGCTGGTGTCCTTTGGATAATTGAGGTCCCTCTGTAAGTGGTTTCTTAATGCCAACACAGAACTGGCTGTTGGAAGTTGGAAGTGAAACATGGAAGAAAATACATTTCAAAATGGTAAAAGAGAACATGATTTCTACAGCATTAAAGAAAATGATGTGAAGCAATGCACAAAGATGAGAGCAATGCCCTACTTATAGAAGCTTACCAGATTAATCATTCTGCTCCTGTTTTCTACTATAAATATAGCACAACTTAGGGCCACTAGATGCAGCTTCAATCACCATTTAATAATTATACTAAGGAAATATTAGAACACTTTCAAAACCAAATCTATTCTATTGTTTATGTACTAACAGATATTTGCATCAACAACAGCTTGTCCTGATGTTTAATTTGTTACAGCCATTTTTTTAAAATCACAAAACTTAATTGCCTTGATAGAATTAATTTAACAACATTAAAATGCATAAGCGTGCATGATTTTAACAGAAGCAATTCCAAAAATGAACTAGAAATACACGTGAAAACAGAGGCAGAATGAAGGAATTTATCGCAGATTCTTTAACCTCGAGATCGTTAAAATAATTTCGGGGGTAAATAGACAAGCTTTTTTTTCCCTGGGTTGGGGGAGTCCAGAACTAGAGGGCATAGATTTAGGGGGTGAGGGGAAAGATTTAAAAGGGACCTAAGGGGCAACTTTTTCCACACAGTGGGTACTGTGTGTATAGAATGAGCTGCCAGAGGAAGTGGTGGAGGCTGGTACAATTACAATATTTAAAAGGCATCTGGATGGATATATAAATAGGAAAGGTTTACAAGGATATGGGCCAATTGCTGGCAAATGGGACTAGATTAATTTAGGATATCTGGTCGGTTTCTATGCTGCACATGTCCATGATTCCATGACCCTTAAAAGGATATTTTAAACTTGACTGAAAGAAATACAAAAATCAGAAAATAAAGTCCAATCATCATTTCAGTCTCTATCAGCAAGACTTCCACATAAATAACCGAGGTTCTTGGATATAAGACAACATTTATTTGCCAACTACATCCATCTTTTCAACACCATTCTTATTTCACAAATTCACAAGGTGAGAAAACGGAAATTAAAACACAGATAGCCATGAGCTAACTGAACAGTTCAACAGGCACAAAGCACTCGATTGCAAACTGTCTCCATATTCTCATGTTGCAAAATTCAGTAACCACTCTTTGCAAAGGTCACTCTCTACGTCAAAGATTGATGCTCTCAGATGTGAAAAGATGACCGTTTTGCATACAAATTAAGCAAATGAACTGGTTCAAGCTGGAAAATGTACTGTATAAAATAGCATCCATTTTAAAATTAAAAGCAAATTCTAAAGAGGAGATGTAAAAAGCTGAATTCTGAAAATTAAGCATCAGAAATAAAATTTAATATTCTGCAAGGGATCACTTTCCATTTTGGCACCTGTCCATTCCTCTCCCCCCCCGCCGCTGCTGCAAGTAATTCTAGTGCGGTGATTGGACTCCAGTTGCCAAGATGCAAATCTTCTACAGCAAAATCAAACTGCTATGGTTCAGGGCAGGTAACTGTGTTCAACAAGGAGTCACTCCTTCTTTCTTGCAGTCACTCACAATCGAATTTGGTCTGGAGAGAACCACAGACTCCAAGTCTAAATGTTCATTTTGCAACTTTAACTGTCACACACACCTCAGGTGTTGGAGCTCTTGATGTTCCTTCACTGTCACTGGAGCTACTTTCAGTCTCTGAATCAGAGCCAGAAGAATTCTCAGATTCAGTCAAGTTGTTTAATCCGCCATTGGAATGTCTTGATATTGCTTCATCCCTCTGAGAAATCAAGGAAGCTCTGTGGAATAACAAGATATTATGATCATTCAATGCAGTAATAGTAATCTAGAATAATTAAACTACTCTTAAAACTGTGGTTTCTCTTAGCAATCATGTTCGGGATTACTAAGCACATTTAGTAAGTTTAATCACAAAGCAATTTCCATTTGTTAATTTTACCCATTTATACATTTTAATTAGTCCTAGATATGAAATAATTTGTTTTAGTTAAGTGAAAGTATTTCTTTATCAACTGTTATTTTAGTAATCATTGTGGTTTAAAAAAAGCCAGCAGACATGAAGGCAAAATATAGCCCTGCCGTTAATACGCCAGCTGAGATCAGCACAGAGCAGAAATTGAACTGGGTTCACAAACTCAATACACTTAATGAAATTCAGAACGGAGCACAAAAAAACCACTTGTAACAGTCATAACATTTGCTTTCTATATACCCAGTTCAAGACTACTTCAATATTATGGGAACGGTCATAAAATCTACAATGCCATGCCTAAGTTTAAAAAATGCTACACGTGCATGACAAATGCTTCGAATGGAGATCATTCCTGGTAAACGATTACAGTTCACGAACAGTCCGCCTTTAATGATGTCTTTGATCTAATAGTGCTGTACTTGATCTGGATTGTTCACTGCATCACGTGCCGCAATTCCACAATGTACCAGGGTTTGGAAAATGTCAGGGTCTGATGTGGGACAAGGTCTTTAAAAACCAGCATTATTAAATGCTGCAAAGGAAGTGATCTCAGTTTAGGCCTGAATAGCATCAAGACCTTCATATGGTAAAGACGGCGTTCAAGTTTTGACAGCAGGTGTACAATTGCATAGAGCCGCCGAAGAATTGCTCAGGCCAGATCACAGAGCACTGCAGAAGTCTGAAATGAATTCCTTTGCCACCAGAATTTATACTGAGGCAATGTTCAATAATTAGCAATGAACTGCACTGCTAATTTGAAATCTGTAAAAAAAAAATTGAGGATCTTCGATCAGATTCAGAGTTTCAAAATAAATGTCTTTTAATCCACGTACCTACCTATTAGGGGAGAGATGAAATACTTGCTTCACTCATATCTTTATTGTCTGGGATTGGTCGTTGAGATTAGAGAAATACTCACAACTCCAATTTTCAAAAACTGGATGTTTTAGTAAAAAGGAACTATAAACCCATTAATTTGTCTAATTTCAATCACAGGAAAAATACTCTCTATGGTCACCAGCATCGGCGACATTTTACACTGCTTCTACAAATAAAAATTGTGAATAAATCTCTGCTGAGGCATCTTGTAATGTTGAGGACCTATGTTTGGATAGCAACATTGAATTTGGATAAAAGTAGTCTTCTGCACACATGCAGGACTAACTCCCTCAATGGTATAGAACTGAAATCAATTGATGATCCTGGTGTTACAGTATCTAGTTATCTCTAGGTTTTTGACTAGTGTCACCAACTGAGAACCAGAACAAAGGTGCTGGGTTGCATTGCCAAAACAATTCAATTTACAGCAAAATGCATCTTGTACAATGTGGAATATTGAATAAAATAAAAGGAGTCACAGGAACATAGGATCAGGAGTAGGTCAATTGGGCCCGCAAATCTGCTCTGCCATTTGATAGGCCACAGATTAACCATAATCCTAACTCCATATGCCTGCCTTGGGACCATATCCCTTGAAACTCTTGCTCAATAAAAATCCATCTACCTCAGATTTCAAATTTAACAATTGAATTAGCATCAGCTGCCATTTGAGGAAGACCGTTCCAAACCTCCACTAATCTTCGTATGCAGAAGTGCTTTCTAACATCTCTCCTGAATGACCCGGCCCTAATTCTTAGGCTATGCCCCTAGTTCTAGATTCTTCAAACCAGTGGAAATACTTTATCTGCACTATCTTTTCTTGCTAATATTCAGAAAACTCTATTAGATCACGCCGGGATCTTCAAAATTCTAGAATATAAAGGCTGAATTTGTCTAATTTCTCCTCATAACTCCGAACACCCTCCAAGGCCAAAACACCCTGACCAAGGGGTGGTGCCCATGTCTGCTGAAAGTACTCTTAAGTGGAATCCATTGAGGGTTTGTATAACTACAGCATAACTTCTGCATCTTTATACTCCAGCTCTCAATATCTACAGGCCAGCATTCCATTAGCCTTCTTGACTATTTTCTGCACATCATTGCAGCTTTGTTGTAAAAATAAGCTCTGCACCAAACCCCCAAATCTCATTGGACATCCACTGTATTTAACATGTACCTTCTTAAAAAAGAAAATCCTGATTTATCATTTTTTTGGTCGGAAATGAATAACCTCATTCTTGCTTATACTCCATCCATCTGCCACAGCTTTGCTCATTTTCTTCATCTATTAACATACTGTTGTAACTTAATGCTTGGGTCTACAATGCCGCCCAATTTTGTATATCTGATGCGTTGACTGATCCACTTCCTGATGCTGCCTGCCTTGCTGTGTTCCCCCAGCCTCCTGCCTGTCCCTCCTGATGCTGCCTGGCTTGCTGTGCTCCCCCAGCCTCCTGCCTGTCCCTCCTGATGCTGCCTGCCTTGCTGTGTTCCCCCAGCCTCCTGCCTGTCCCTCCTGATGCTGCCTGGCTTGCTGTGCTCCCCCAGCCTCCTGCCTGTCCCTCCTGATGCTGCCTGCCTTGCTGTGTTCCCCCAGCCTCCTGCCTGTCCCTCCTGATGCTGCCTGGCTTGCTGTGTTCCCCCAGCCTCCTGCCTGTCCCTCCTGATGCTGCCTGCCTTGCTGTGTTCCCCCATCCTCCTGTTTATCAACCAATTTTGAATTAGTAGCAAATTTGGATATTTGACATTTCAGGTCATGATCAAAATTGTTCATGAACATTGTGAATGATTGAGACCCCAGCATAAATCCTTACAGGATATCACTAGTGACTTCCTGCAAATTTCAGTACTTACTCATTATTCCAGTTCTCTATTTCCTATCCATGTCAGCAATTTGCCCTCAAATTCCATGGGCTTCCACCTTAAGTAACATTCACTTGTGTGAAACTTTATTAAAAGCCTCCTGGATGTCTATACAAACATGATGCATTTACAGAGGAACCTCAATTATCCGAAGGACACAGGCAGGGAGTATTTCGGTCGGTTAATCGAATATAAGCATCAGGACCTTGCAATCTTGCCACATAATCCGAAATTCGGATCATCAAATGCCGAATAACTGAGGTTCCTCTGTATTTAAATCTGTTCACCACCTTTGTCAAAAAAAAAGGGTTTGTCAGGTGTGACCTACTCTTCACTAACTTATGCTGCTTCTCCATGAGGAACGGAAATTTTTTTTTGATTGTAGGCCACAATTTCCCCACCATAGATATCAGTTTAACTGGACTGGATTTCCTTGGTTTCCCTCTGTCACCAAACAAGGACAAATTTATTCACCAAATGGTGGGTGGAGAGAAACATTCCAAATTTTCATATTACACTCTTCCATTGTCCCACTTGGCCCAAATGGCTGTTGTTTTGTTGTTTCACTAAAAATAAAACCTTGACACTGCTACAGGCGTGAGAGTATACTGTGAACCTTGTGAAACTAAGCCTGATGGACCGGAATTCCTTTTTCTGATAAAAGTTCATCATTTGTTCCAACTTTACCAGTTTGGTCTTCAACATGTATAAATATTCAAATAGTTACTTTCCCGTGTATGGCCCAACAACACAACTGATGTCAGCTGGGGTAGCTGTTAAAGCACAACTGCTTTTGGGGAAGGTAGAAGGGGGAAGGAATCTGGCACAGTTCCATCTCCAGTTATCACCCGATGAATTTCTTTTCGAGAAAAAAGTGTTGGTGTGTGGAAGCAAATCAGGATTTAATAATGATTTACTTCTTACTGTAAAAAGGCACATGAAAGGAAAGCATCACTTGCAGTATGCCTTAGGACACCATTTTGAACAGACAAAAAACAAAATACAAATTTGAACAGAAAATAAGTGTACCTTTCAGGGGCAGAAATAGGCACTGGCTTTTCCATGACCTGTATTTGAGGTGTGGGGGAGGAGAGGAGGGGGAAGGGAAGTAATAGTGGGCATGGGAAGGAGAAGAGGTGAAAAGAGAAGCAAGCAAATCAGTCTGCTACATCTTAAAGTATGCTTACATCATTCATGCCTTCCAAATTACTTAGGTACCCTTAAAACAACTCATTTTCACATTTATTGAACAAGAATATAGAAATTGGTACAGGGATCATAGACATATCTCTCGCTGCTAAAGAAATACAAGTAGTTATACAGCTCAAGGCACTACACTATATCAAACATGAGGCAGGTCCCTCGTATATTTCAGCCAGAACGTAACCTTGAGTCGATGATTTTGGCAGTATCTATCTTGAACCACACAAGAGGCCTCTAAGCTAACTCAGCTAAGCAGAGCCTAGATTACAGAAAGGAAAAACAGAAATAGTTGGAAAAGCTCAGCAGGTCTAGCGGCATCTATGGAGAGAAAGCAGAATTAATGCTTCGAGTCCGGTGAACTTTCTTCAGAATATAACGTTCTGAGGAAGAGTAACTGGACCTGAAATGGCAACTCTGCTTTCCTCTTCACAATGCTACTAGACCTGCTGAGCTTTTCCAACTATTTCTGTTTTTCTTTCTGACTTCCAGCATCTGCAAGAGTTTCAGTTTTTATCTAGATTATAGACATTCCACAGAAAATCAAAGACTAACCTGATCTCCATCACTGTCATCACTGCTGCTGATTTGGAGGTCATTTTCAAGTGTCCTGAAAATAAATTTACACAATCTTTGAGAAGGTGACCAAACAGGTAGATGAGAGTAAACCAGTTGATGTGGTATATATGGATTTCAGCAAGGCGTTCGATAAGGTTCCCCACAGCAGGCTATTGTATAAAATGTGGAGGAATGGGATTGTGGGTGATATAGCAGTTTGGATCAGTAATTGACTTGCTGAAAGAAGACAGAGAGTGGTGGTTAATGGGAAATGTTCATCCTGGAGTCCAGTTACCAGTGGTGTACCGCAAGAGTCGGTATTGGGTCCGCTGCTGTTCGTCATTTTTATAAATGACCTGGATGAGGGTGTAGAAGGGTGGGTTAGTAAATTTGCAGATGACACTAAGGTTGGTGGAATTGTGGATAGTGACGAAGGATGTTGTAGGTTACAGAGAGACAAGTAAGCTGCACAGCTGGGCTGAGATGTGGCAAATGGAGTTTAATGCGGACAAGTGTGAGGTGATTCACTTTGGTCGGAGTAACCGGAATGTAAAGTACTGGGCTAATGGTAAGATTCTTGGTAGTGTAGATGAGCAGAGAGATCTCGGTGTCCAGGTACACAGATCCCTGAATATTGCCACCCAGGTTGACAGGGTTGTTAAGAAGGCATACAATGTTTTAGCTTTTATTAATAGAGGGATCGAGTTCCGGAACCACGAGGTTATGCTACAGCTGTACAAACTTCTGGTGCGGCCGCACTTGGAGAATTGTGTACAGTTCTGGTCACCGCATTATATGAAGGATGTGGAAGCTTTGGAAAGGGTGCAGAGGAGATTTACTAGGATGTTGCCTGGTATGGAGGGAAGGTCTTACGAGGAAAGGCCGAGGGACTTGAGGCTGTTTTCATTAGAGAGAAGAAGGTTGAGAGGTGACTTAATAGAGACATAAGATAATCAGAGGGTTAGATATGATGGACAGGGAGAGCCTTTTTCCAAGTATGGTGACGGCGAGCATTAGGGGTCATAGCTTTAAATTGAGGAGTGATAGATATAGGACAGATGTCAGAGGTAGTTTCTTTACGCAATGGTAGTAGATTTGCCAACTTTAAGTACATTTAAGTCGTCATTGGACAAGTATATGGACATACATGGAATAGTGTAGGTTAGATGGGCTTCAGATTGGTATGACAGGTCAGCACAACATCGAGGGCCAAAGGGCCTGTACTGCGCTGTAATATTCTATGTTTCTGATTAGATTAGATTACTTACAGTGTGGAGATAGGCCTTTCAGCCCAACAAGTCCACACTGACCCTCCGAAGAGCAACCCACCCAGACCCATTCCCCTATATTTGCCCCTTCACCTAACACAACGGTCAATTTAGCATGGCCAATTCACCTAACCTGCACATCTTTGGATTGTGGGAGGAAACCGGAGTACCCGGAGAAAACCCATGCAGACACGGACAAAATAATGGATAACTGGACAAAATAATGGAGGAGGATGGATAGGGAGCACAGTCAATCCGTGTAAATAGGTCAATTACAAGAGCATAAGATTTAAGGCAATTTGAAAAATTAGCAATGACGAGACAAAAGGCATTTCCACCCAGATGGTGGCACAAATCTAGAACGTGCTCCCTGCTTTGGTGGTGAGGTGGAAACCCTCACGTCATTAAAAACGAATCTAGATCAGCACCTGAAGTACTGTAACTCGCAGAGCTGTGGACCAGGTGCTGGTAAATGGGATTAGGAAGGATAACTGGTTTATTCAAACATGAGCTGATTGGCCATTTTGTGCTGTAACTTTTATATGGTTCTATGATGAAGGTTTAGCTCCGTCCCTGGTTTGACCTGGGATTTGACTTGAGTTGTAGGTCAGTACAACAACACAGTATCTATTATTACAAGTTAACCTTAGGTCTCCAGTTATACATCTAACAATTGGCCACATTACCACAATGATTATATGTCCAAAACAAATCAAAGCTTGTGACACCCTTTGGAATGTCCTGAGAACATGAAATAAGTTTTCTTCAGTCTTTATGCAAAAAATGATTTTACTTATAGCAGAAACTGCTCATTTTTAACAGCACAGAAAATCTGATTTTAAAGCATCCATTCCACATGGAATGAGAAAACCCAATGTAAAGACCATCCATCTCACAGGTGAACCACACTGAAAAAGGACCTGAAGCGCTTTATAACACTAAGGATGTGACAAATGACATATCAACATAAAAAATTCTCCATCCTCCTTGTGGAGCTGCCCACTTAAGCACAGAATCTGTCTCTAGTCAAGGTTCAAATTCAAAACTGGCTCCACAAAATTTTGAGAGAATTTAGTTGAAGCTGGCTGTCAACAACACGTCCAGAATATTATAACCCAAATTTAAATCCAGAGTATTTCCTCTCTCTCGAATTAGAATCAGATGTACAGCATGGAAACAGGCCCTTTGGTCCAACTTGTCCAAGCTGACCAGATATCCTAACCTAATCTAGTCCCATTTGCCAGCACTTGGCCCATATCCCTCTAAACCCTTCATAATCATATACCCACTTTACTGCTTATAAAAGCTTCAATTGCGGATTGCTTTAGGAAGTACAATCCAATGGTCTCAGAACAGAACTCCTACAGTGTCGAAGCAAGCCATTTGGCCCATTGAGTCCACACCAAACCTCTGAAGGGCATCCCACCCAGAACCTTACCCCAATTCCTGCAACCGTACATTTCCCACGACCTAGCTTGCACATCCCTGATTAGTCCCTATGGGCAACTTAGTAAAAACAATGACTGCAGACGCTGGAAACCAGAGTTTGGATTAGATGGTGTTGGAAAAGCACAGCAGTTCAGGCAGACATCTGAGGAGCAGTAAAATCGACGTTTCGGGTAAAATCCCTTCATCAGGAATACTAGTCCATCTTTGGACTGTGGGAGGAAACCAGAGCACCTGGAGGAATCCCACTCAGACACAGGCAGAATGTGCAAACTCCGCAATTCCCCGAGGCTGGAATTGAACCTGGGTCCCTGATGTGAAGAGGCAGCACTGCTAATCACTGTGCCACCCACTTACAACATCACAGGCATAGCTTCAAATGTCACAGCTACCTGCAGTTCATCACAAAAATTTACATGTCATTATAGTAACCATTTATATAAAAATGTGCAAGATGTCATAGCAGGAACACTTTCAGGATGTTCTTTTGAGATTAACGCTGTCAGGAGGAGAACTGGAGGAGTTTGGGTGTTTGAAAGACATTAAATCCAACTAAGGAACACCTAATAATTATGGCGAGAAATAGAAGTGAATACTTATCTCATCTCATTCCTCATCACTGATACTCCAAGGTATCTAACAACTACTATATGTTTATTATCACTTTGCTGTTTGTAGGAGTTTTCTGGGAACAAACTGGTTCATGCATGTTCAAACTTCCAACATCGACTACATTCCAAAAGTGCTTAATGTCTGCAGGGATCTCCTGCAGTCGTGAAATGTACGGAATAAAAACAGTATTTTTGCCCCCATAGTTGAATTGCTTTTCATTTAAACCTTGGAGGTATGAGTCAGAGAGAACTCTTCTGCAGATATCTCTGGACATTAATCATTAAAGAATGATTAAACAATCACAATTGTGTGGCTGAATTAAATACTTAACATACTAAGACCATGAAAAAATTAAGACAAAATGATGGAAAACACAAAAATAGGCATTGTAATTATCAGAGACATTGAAATCTTTTTTTAAAACTACTCTCATGCCAACTGATTCTAACTCAATTAACACATGATCCATTACATACTTCTAAATCGAAGGAAGACTACTGTTCATGTATATAATGGCCATTTGAATGGAGAGTAGAGTAAAAATAGAAACAGTATGGTTGAACCTGGTTTATATATATTTAATGTAATGTGTCACAGAATCTTAATCCTAATACTGAAGGTGATTAAGTGAAAGATCCATGTGGACAGAATACAAACAAACAAAAAGGGAGGATCAGTAATTGAGTGAATAAATTATCCTAAACTCTAATGCTTCCGTTAATCAAGTATTTTAATCTGAAGAATAAGCCTCCAAATTTCAAGTTGTACTTGACTAATCCTCAAAAAAAAATCCAATATTTGTTGAGAGACTCTGGCGTGATAGTTTTTTGCTTGCAGAGCATGTCACCTCCTCTCTGTACCTCTGCAAGCTAATCAGGTGGTGATATAGGTGCTAATCCTAAAGTGATTAGGAAAACATCTTCAAGCAGTTTGTGTTAAAACATCAGCTGTTTACAAGCAAATTGCTAAAATTGCCATGCATCAGAAGGCGCAGTGTCAGTATTGTCTTCACCACATAAATGCATTCAATTTTTTGCATTTAAATGCCAACTTAACCCCTGACCCGGCAAAGACGGGTCAACGTGTCTTCACCCAATTTGTCTTTTTCAGAGCGCGACGAGTAAACTCATCCAAAACATATAATTTCAAAAACAGCCACAGACGAGTTTATATGTCAAGTCTCGGCATTTCTGGGCCTTTCTCAGCTCGAAACGAGTATACTCGGTGACTCATAAGTCTGGTAGCTGCTTCTCTTCCGCCTCAGGCATTGCAAGAAGCGTCAGTGCACCACTTTTGGGCACACACTGTCATTCGATTTTTTGTTTTTTTTTCACACATTACGCCCAGATGTCAAGCTCAGGAGATGACAATGAGTATGAACCTTCTATTAGAAGCTTGGATACATCAGATGAGACTGCAAGCTCGTCTGGTAATGGCTATTCTCTCTCAAGTGAGGGAGGGGGATGGACGAATTTGGTGTCGACATGTGGTGTCAGAAGAATGCATGCCTCCTCCTCCAGCACCACACTTCCCATTCACTGGAAATCCTGGAATATCAATTGATCAAGACACAACTGATAGGACTCCTTTGGATTTTTTTAGTCTTTTATGTGACAACAGAATTATTGATTGGGTTGTGGACGAAACTAATCGCTTTGCTGAACAAACTGCGGAAAGAGATTGTCTGTGGCGCCTTGTAACAAAGGCAGAAATGTGTGTGTTTTTCACCTTGAAAATGCTTGGGGGTATTGGGAAAATGCCAGATCAAGAAATGAACCGGTCGAAAGATGAACTTGAAAGACCAATTTTCTTTTACCAAAAATGGTATCTTCAAAATAAAATTTCAAGTAAAATATTGGAAATAGATAAAAATAAAAAAGTTATTTCCATAATCAGCATTAAAAATACGATTTTTAAAAAAGCAATAAAAAAAGTCTGAAAATGAAACGTTTTCTCCAATAAAAGTTGCTGGGGATGGGGTTAATACTGATTACACAGCATAACAACTTTTGTGGCAGTTTGTGCATTTACAACTACTACAGACTGTCACAGCACAAAACAAGGCCACTCAGCCCCAGCAAGTATCTGTAAACATTTCTGACCACTGATGCTACCTTCTTCAACCCATATCCTTGTTTACTCTACATGCCCTTTAAAAGCTCTCTTTTCCAAAGACTAAATGCTTTTTTTTGGAAGGAATGAACAAAATCTGCTTTAACAAAAAATATTGTAGCTGTGAAGTACATTTCCTATACAGTGTGTCAGGGAAGTTCTGCAATTGCCTCTGGTTTCAAGTAAACCTCCATTTTGGAGGTCCAGAGCTTTCAATTGGCTGGGGGGAGGGGGAAAGATTGATAAAACCAGACAATGTAAAAACCACATAATTGGCTTGCAGCAGCAGGCTGAGCAGTTAGGCCTCTACTATTGGTTTTGGTTTCACCGAACTTTTGTTGAACAAAAGAAATGTTCAACATTTTCAATCTTGATTAAGATTGAGTGATCAGTGTAGAAAAACTTGAACGTGGACATTTCGATGGTGGATGCAACCAAGCTTGGTTGCTATGCCCATGCAGCACATAGCCCCATTCAACCGACCACCGGCTAATTCGCAGAGCCATGGAGGTATAACCTGTACACCAGCAGGAGTCACTTTCTTCAAACAAAAAAAAGAGTGTGAAAAGGAAGAGAGAGACAAATTGAAATGGTTTACAATAAAAGTAACCAACTGTGACACTGAGCAGTAGTGCTTCCACATCACTTCTGATCTTTAAATTAGCAAATGTTTCCAAAGTTGAACAGTCAGTGCTGTAAATAATCCCATCAAGGATGATACTGCAAAAAATAAACTTGCAGGCTGCGATACTTTGATAAGGCAATTTGAGATGGTTTCACTTTACACTAAGGCACAGACAAATGGAGACTGCAAAACTGTGTGGCGTACAGTTCTAATTACCCTCTAGGGCAATCACCTAATTTGAGTATAAAATAAGCAAGGCTGCCGCAGTATTCCGATGCTATAAATATCTCTAGTCTAATTTAGACAGTTTAGCATTAAACCCCATCTGACTGCTGAATCCCATAAATCAAGGAGGGATTTATCACTGCAGCAGGAGGCAAGTTAATAATTAGGCAACTCCTTACAGTAAATAGCACGCCAGCTTTCTGGCATAGCTCTGAATTCACTAATTACTGACCAGCCGAAAAACAAACTATATTGTGCTTTTTGTTGGATAAATTGATCCAAAAGTTGCATGTTACACAAACGCATGCTGACTTTGAATAAAAGATAGAGAAATTTCTCGTGAAGCTGATGCTGCACATTGCAGGATAGAGTTCCACTTGTAGGTCACATTCATATTACGTTTCCAATTGTTTTCTGGCCTTCTCCTGCTGCCTCACCTTAACGGTTTGAATCTGCAGGGAACTGCAATGTCATAGCACCTCATCCAAATCACATAACTGTACAACACAGAAGGCAACCACTCACGTTTCTCTCAAACATGCCAGTTCTTCAAAGAGATTAAGTTGCTGTACGCAATCGGACGCTCAGTTTTTCCTCCACAGTCCAGAAATGTTTCTTATCGCAGTGACCTAGTTATTCCAACCAGCAAAATAATTTCTCTCTTTTTCTGCCTCACACTTAAAATCTCTAAACCATCAAACCACCCCATAGCATTCTAGATTTCAGGAAATGCAACACTGATGTGCCTAATCACTGTGAAACTTAACCCTCAGAGTCATTTAACCTCAGGTATCATGCTAACAAATCTCCCTCTTTCACTTCCATTGTTTCAATGCAAATACTATTATCTATTCTTTCTAGGTCTAAACTGGATTACCCCACTGACCTATTTTGAATTCCATTTGCCACTGTTTTGATCATATAAATTCTTAATCTCTTTAATTTTATACTTTCATCTATATCACTAATAATGCTGCCTGACTTGGATCACTCCATCATCATCCAAGAATAACAACTGATGCACTATTACAGATCCACGTAGAACGCTTGCAGTAGTAACTTGCCAATTGGAGTAGTTCCCCTTTCTGAAAGCAACAAATACAGGACATCACAGCAGGTTAGACAGCATCCATGGAATGAGAGCAAGCTAACGTTTCGAGTCCAGATCAATTTTCATCAGAGCCAAAGTGAACTGTGGTGGGGTCAGCATCTATGCTATCGGTGGGTGGGGGGGCTGGGGTGGTGTGAGAGAGGTGGGGGTGTAGGCTGCTGCTGGAGAAAACACCTATCACTCAGGCTTCCGCCCTTGCCTCTTCCAGTCACTCAACTGTGATAGGGGGTTCCCTTGTCCTCACTTTTCATCCCAAAAGGGTCATTTTCTGCCATTCCAGACAATTCCAGCAGATCACCACCACCAAGCACATCTTCGCCTCATTCCCCGTCTGCATTTCACAGGGATCATTGTCTCTGGGACACGCTAGTCTGTTCCACGACCACCATTACCGCCCACCACACCCCGTGGCACCTACCCATGTAGCTGCACAAGGTGCAACACCTGTCCCTTCATTTCCTCACTGTTCACCATCCAAAGGCTTAAACATTCTTTCCAGGTGAAGCAGCATTTCACCTGTACCTTCTCCAGCAAATCCTCCAGCATGCTGAGGACAGACATGTGGGCATGCGAGCAGGACGATGTGTTAAAATGACCGGCTACAGGAAGGTCAGAGTTCCTGCGTTTGCACAGACTGAAGGTGTGCTATACTTGCTGCACCCAATGTGGCCTATTCTACATTGGAGAAACCAAACAGACCCAGTGACTGCTTTGCGGCACATCTTCAGTCTGTGCAAAAGCAGGAACCCTGACCTTCCTGTAGCCGGTCATTTTAACACATCGTCCTGCTCGCATGCCCACATATCTGTCCTCAGTATGCTGCAGTGTTCCAGTGAATGACAGTGCAAACTGGAGGAACAACATATAATCTTCACAGTAGGTACTTTAGAGTGTTCTGGACCTAATACAGAGTTCAACACCTTTAAATTGTGAACCAATGTCCATTCCTTCTGGGTTTTTTTTAAGCTTTACTTGTTACATTCTCTGTTATCACACCCTCTCCCCCAGCCCCCACCACCACCCACCTCAGTGGGACTGTTTGCTCAACAAGTCCTGAAGAAGGGTTACACTTGAACCTTGACTTTGCCACCTCCTGATGCTTTCTGGCTTGCTGTGTTCTTCCAGCTTCCTGCTTGTCTAATTTGGATTCCAGCAGCTGCAGTTTTGTGCGTCTCTCTAACCCTTTCAAGTCTGGCAGGTAGACACACTATTGTTCTGCCATTAGCACATTCCAATCACTTAATCTGAACAATTAACATCTTTTCTCCACGAGCACCTGGCACCCACTACCATTTCCCACCGCCCCCCCCCTCCCCCCCAACCTAAATGCTGTCCCCTCACATTTCACTTCAGCTCTGATAAAGTCAATTGGACTCAAAATGTTAGCTTGCTCTCTTTCCATGGATGCTGCCTGACCTGCTGTGATTTTCAGCATTTGTTTTCAGTACAAATTACTGCATTTGCAGTATTTTATTCCTGTCTCCCTTTTCTTCCTACATATCTCTCGATAAGCAAATCAATCTGATCAATATTTTGCCCTAATTTCCACAAGTTTGACTTTAACTCTCAGTCTCTTATGGAAGTCTGTCGCAATTGCCTTATGGAAATCCCTATAAATGTAGATTTATAAACACAAAGGCCCCTTGAACCTTTTTTTCAAGATTACATAATCCAGTAATATTCAAATAGCCAGCATTCTAAAGCAATGCACAGAGCTATATATCCATGCAATTTGTCTTGAAATAGGTATTGGAGGAGATTGTGTTTTATTCCCAAAAAGCAATGCTAATAAATAGAATAATTCAGCCCAGAAAGTGTTCAGCATCTTGTAATCAATTTAAGGCCATAAATATTCCACCATCTTGATGGAAAGTGATTAA
This sequence comes from Hemiscyllium ocellatum, assembly GCF_020745735.1. Taxonomy (NCBI): domain Eukaryota; kingdom Metazoa; phylum Chordata; class Chondrichthyes; order Orectolobiformes; family Hemiscylliidae; genus Hemiscyllium; species Hemiscyllium ocellatum. Next base: position 130,374,242 of record NC_083401.1, read on the forward strand.
CAGGACACTGCAATTTAAGATGTAGGACATTGTGGGTCTTCTACAGAGTTAACAAGAAAGAAACGCAAAACTCACATTCCTCAATACTTGCGAAATGAATAAGAGAACAAAAGCCAGTCTACGCGGTTTAAAGGTGGTAAAGCCAAATTGCCAAAAACAGTTCAGCACTTCACATCATTTTAAAGAGCTAATAAAATTCAACAAAATTAAGGAGGTTATTACGGTCAAGGAGCAGCCAATAACATTGTGTTTTATGAGATTGGAAGGGGAATATGGAAGTTTTCCAGCCCACAACAGATTGAGAGAAAGAGAAGGATGTCACCCACACTCTATCCAATTGTTACCTAACAGCATTGGAACAGATACATGAATTTGCTGTGCTACCTATTTTACCATCGACAACAGGAAGGATTATACTAACTAAATTGGAGGAAGAGTACACCAGGTTAAAAATTTCATAAATACAACTGACAAACCAGAGATTGCACACAAGTCATTCAAGACAGCAAAAACAAAATCACGGTTGTATTTTAATGAAAATATGTACTTACGAATTCTCCCCTCGAGAACTTTGTGGAAGGATCTCACATTTCTCTGGAAAATAAAGTGCAGATGGAACACAAAGGAAGAGCTAGTAGCACACATCCTGCTATTTACTTTGATCAATCTGAAGTTCAAGTTTCAATCAACTAATAAACGGCTCATGTTTCTAAATGGCCCAAATCTAAATTAATAGTTTAATTTATCACAAGCATATTGTATTCCAGTCCCATCTGCTCCAGAGATGTGTAGTAACGGCTGAACAGATTGTGTAGAAAATACATTTGGCCTGCATGAATATTTTTATTTAAAAATTCACTTTGCACCTGGAGAAATCCAAGATTCTTTACTAATTCTTGAATTTAACATCACAGATTATTGCATAACTTGTTCTGGAGCCCTGCAGTGACAAGATGCTCAAAGCTGAGAGAAAGAGTATCATTGTATTGTTCAGATCTGGACACAGCAACCGTGCCAATTCATTGATTATAGAGTTGCAAGCAAAGTTTGGCTATTATTTGACAATTCTTAAAGGCCAGCATAATAATACTTCAAATGTACTTCATTGATTTAAGCACCCTGGGATATCCTAAGGTTGCAAAATGCACTATACAAATGCCAGACTTCCTTTAAGCTAAAAAATATGTACAAGATTGTTTTAAAGTTATTGTAAGAAAACCATAGTTAGAAATAACATAATGCAATGATGATGCAGTAATTTAATTTTATGCATAAAAGCAGCCATTGATCAAAATGGCTATTGTTTCACTTGTGGTGCAGTGGTAGTGTCCCTATCCTTGCACCAGGCGGCTTGGGTTCAAAAACCACCTGCTCCAGAGGTGGGATAGCAACTCTGAATAGGCTGATAAAAATACGTTTTTTCTGCTTGACTTCAACAGAAAAATCTGGATTGTTGTGACAAATCCACACTAGGTTTGGAGTCAGCTGATTGAACTACCTGCGTCAGCAATGCAGAGTGAAAGGGACCTCAGCCAAAAGCCCAACTTGAAATCGTGGCCAGTCAACAATAGATGAAAAAGAGCGTGATTTAAAGAGGTTAATGCCTCGCTTATATCAGAGGTCAGGACCTGAACAACAAGTATTTGGATGATTCGATTCCTGACTGGCAGTATAATCCAAGTGGATTTATAAAAGTCCATTCTTGCATCAATAAGCATTGGAGTACTTACAGCCACATATTTGGTCATCGCAACCTTATCTGGTTAATGGACTATGACTTTGTGCTTCACGTATGAGCTTAAAGGCTTGTTACAAGGAAAGAATCTCTACAAATATCATAATACTTGCATATAGGTATTCATTTTAAACGTTATTTTGTCTCACTTAATGCTTTTATGCCTGCAAGACAAGTGAAATTTTGTTTATAGGATCTAAGTGAAATGGTTGGAAGGGAAGCTAGAGTTCAAGGACAGTGATGGGGAAAGATGGAAATCAGGCAAGTTAAAATGCTTGCTGTTGTTTGAGTCGAGGGGAATTCTGGCACCAAATTCCTAAATGTTTGCATGCATAATCAGAAGATGCCAAAGAAATATCTTTTAAACCAACTGACCAGACTCGGAGACATGGGTAATGTCAGCACAGCCTGCTGGGTTGAGTTTCCCCTGCTAATTTCTAGAAGCATCCATTGGGCCCATCAGAACTGTGTCTGGTGTAACAGCGATCAATCTGAACTGCTTCTGGTACCTCATTTTGGTAACAATTGGCCTGATGCAACTCTTACAAGTTCAATGCTCACTTCCTGAAAAATCACCTGGGGCTCAACCATCCATGAAACGGTGCCAAGATCACTGGTAACGGAGTCACTTTGTTATGGAGTCTGTATCAGAGGCTCTCGTTCCCAATAACCTGGGAATGCAAGCCAAGTGGGTGGGTGGCTCTACAGAGCTTTGGAATCACAGAAATAGAGGACTGAAAGCAAGTAAGCTTACAACATCTGCATTGGGCACTCATTTTTATGGCCTTCTTTACATTTGGAGAAGAGTTCTGAAGCTATTAGGAAAGGGCAGTAACTGCCCCAGACTCTCACCAAATGAAGTCAGGTTGTGGAATTTTCTGTCACCATTCACAGTTTTACCACAATAAACATTGTAACATAAATTGTCACTTTTAAGTAGTATTTTAAATTAGTTTATACTACAAAATAAAGACTAGTCGTTGTTTGTTTATATATGCAAAGAAAACCCAATCTCAGAAGGTTTTAGAATTTTAAACACTACTAGTAAAATCAAAATGAGTTATTACTCACTGTGTCCTATAAAACCAGAAGGGGCATGCTGGGTGTCCTAGATACAAAGAAAATATCTCAGTGTTTTAGGTTATGAGCCTCACATTTCAAAAAATAATTCTTGAATTCAAAGTGTGCACAGATCAATTTCTCTCCGCACTGCAAATATTTTTCCTCGAAAACACTTTAAATTTAATATTTTCTTTTTATTTAATTTCAGCAAATAATTTCATATAAAATACTTGGTTGGTTCTATTACCTATTTGATATTCATCACATACCTTGCTTTGGAACGGAAATTTGGATGATTCTGTTGTGCTGGGCGTTTGAATGGCAGTCAGAGGTGGTGGCCATGATTGCGTCATTTCCTGTCAAAACAACCAAAACAAGTCAACCATGAGATTTCCATCTCAGTCAAGGAGAACCCAGAGTACAGAAGGAGTCAGCCTGATGCTCAGGACTCCCAATGTAGAAGGTAATAATAGGGACTGTATGGACGTGGGAAATCGTTTCTAATCATGGGAACATCAGGAACTAATTAAGCATTCCAGACAAAACAAAGCAACAATGAAGGGTCATTTTATTAAAGTGCACAAAATTTACATATTTGCAAGCCATAGACATAAAGCCTGTGCTAAGAGTGCTCATGGGTAATTTGCAAGTCCTTATGGCTGGCGAAGAGTAATAGGTTTAGATCCCTGTGCCTCGTATGCGCATTAGAAAGTGGTGGTAATATGATGGAGTAATATACTTTAAATTAATATGGATCAAGAGAAAGCTATGTAACCAAAAACGTTCACCTTGCACTTATCAGGACAAGCACAAGAATTGTGATCATATGAAATCTGAATGGTTGTCTCTTTTCAGCAATCAACTTCTTTGCTACCAAGTGACACATACTGTTAATGGAAAATGCAAACAAATACAATGGAGGAATGTTTAAATATAATGAAGATAGATCAGAAAAGTAAAAACCAAACAAAGAAATACAGTAGACCGCTTTAAATGGAAGCTTGCTCATTTTGATTTTGGACCATTAGCAACCTACATTTTGGTCTTCTGCATTTTGCTCAATTTCAGATTATTCAACAAATCAGTTAAGTTTAATATTGAGACCAGAACTTAAAACCCAAAGTACTTGCAACATGGCAACACAATTTGTTAAAAGTATATTTGAGCATATTCATGAGATATGGGTGCCATAAGCTGGGCTAGTATTTACTGCCCATCCGCAGATGCCCTTGTGAAGCTGGTGGTAAAGTTGCCTCCTTGAACTGCGGCCAATTTCATGTCGATAGATCCGGAACACCATTAGGAGGGCGTTCCAGGATTTTGCCTAGCTACGTTCAAGAAACGGTGATATATTTCCAAGTCAGGATGGAGGGAACTTGGAAACACCTGCAAGTTGCCCTCCAAAGTATTTGCTGCCCTCATCCTTCTAGGTGAATGTGGTCATGGGTTCGGAAAGTGCTGGCTAAGGAGCCTTGGCGCATTTCTGCCCTGCATCTAGTGGATGGCACACACTGCTGTTATTGAGGTCAGTGTTGGAGGGAGTGGATGATTGTGGATGTGGTGCCAATCAAGCGATCTGCTTTGTCCTGGCTGGTATCAAGCTTCCTGAGTGTTGTTGGAGCTGCACACATCCAGGTATGTGGGGAGTATACCATCACACTCCTAACTTGTGCCTTGTAGTTGCTGGAGGGGCTTTGGGAAGTCAGGTGTGCTCTTCACTGCAGGATTCTTAGACTCTGATCTGCTCTTGTAGCCACTGCATTTCTATACTAGTCCAGCTGAGTTTCTGGTCAACAGTAACCCCAAGGATATCGACAGTGGGGGATTCAGTGATAGTAACACCACTGAATGTCAAGCAGTGGTGGTTAGATTGCCTCATATTGAAGCTAGTCACTGCCTGGCATATGGTATGAATGTTGTCAAAGCCTCCACCTTTTTGCAGAACTCAGCTGTTTTTAATATTCCATGGAGTGAATCAAATTGTCTGAAGACTGCTGCCAGAGTGGGGACCTCTAGACAAAACTGAGATAAGTCATCTACTCAGCACTTCTGGCTGAAGGTTGCTGGGAATGCTTCAGTCTTATCTTTAGGACTGACTGTGCTGGGCTTCTTTGCCATTGAGGATGGGGGATATTTGTGTAGCCTCTTTCTCCAGTGAGCTATTCAATTGTCCACTAACATTCGCAACTGGATCTGATGCATTGGCTGAGGAAACGCTTGGAAAGTCTGTCATTTGCTGCTTACACTTTCAGCATGCACATAGTCCTGTGTGGTGCCTGATCTTTAGGTACCGCTTGGTGCTGCTCCTGGCATACTGTCCTGCACACTCCACCAGGATTGACAGTAAATAGTAGAGTGGGGGTTATGGAGGTGCAGATTATATGATTCTCCTGCTACTTATGGTCCACAGTGTCTCATGGATGCTGAATCTGAAGTTGCTTGATCTGTTTGAAACTTATCCCCTGTAGCATGGCAATAACATCACAACACAATGTAAGGTATACCCAACGTGAAGGCAGGGCGTAACCTCCACAAGGGCTGTGAAGTGCTCACTCTAACTGATACTTTCGTGGATAGACATATCTGCAGCAGGCAGATCAGGGAAGATGAGGTCAAGTACGTTTTTCCTTCTGGTGATTCAATTGCTCCTTCCACAAACTCAAATCGAGAAGTATGTCCTTTAGGACTCAATGTGTTTGGTCAGTGTTTGTGTTAGACATGGACACTTTCCAACAAAATATATTCTGCACCCTTGCTGCCTTCAGTGCCTCCTCCAAATGCTGTTGAATAAGGGTGGTGGTGGTGGTGATGGTGGGGGGTATACAGTTGTGGTTAGCATGTATTCGTGTGGCTTCCTGGCCCATATTTGACGTGATGCCATGATTTCAATGAGTGAGGACATATCCATGGATGGTCATGGTGGTGTCTGCAACATTACCTCGGAGGTATCAACCTGAGAGTATGACTATGTCAGGCTGTTGCTTGCTTAGTCTGGGAGACAGCTCTCCCAGTTTTGGCACTCGTCCTCAGATGTTTTGCAGAGATGATTTTTTATCATTTGTAACATAGCATCCTGCACGCTGTTCTGATGCACTTGTATGATCTGCTTGTAAAGCAGGCAAGACAACAATTTTCACTACACTTCAGTACACGTGACAGTAATAAGTCAAATCAAAAAGGAGGACTTTGCAGAGTTACAGCTATGTTTATCGTTGTCATTTCCAATGCCTAGATTTGGTTCCAATGCCCAGTCAGAGGAAGCATCACTGGACCTGAAATATTAACTCTGCTTTCTCTCTACAGATGCCAGCAGACTATTTGAGTTTTTCCAGCAATTTCGGATTTTGTTTGATTTCCAACATCCGCTTTTTTTTGGTTTTTAATTTTGAGACTTTCTAGCAGTTGTTACAATGGAGTGACTCGCAGTCATTTCAGAGGGCAGTTAAGAGTCAACGACATTGTTTGGTATGTGGCCTCACATGGAATGCACACCCAACAAGGATGGGAGGTTCAGACACGTGGAAAATTATAAAAACAAAAGGCAAAGGAAGATTGTGGTTGGTTATGGGGTTGATTTTTTTTTTAAAAAGTCAGAAAATTACTTTTATGACTCAAATGATTCTGTACGGGACTCAAACCATGTCATCCCAGAACATTACCTGGGTCTCTGGATTAATAGGTCATTAAACATTACTCGCTATTGCTTCCTCCTCTCTCCTCCATCCCCACAAGTCTTATCCCTTGTAATAATAACATTACTTTGTGATTAGATTACGTACAGCCCAACAAGTCCACACTGATCCTCCTAAGAGTAACCCACCCAGACGCTTTCCCCTACCCTATGCACCTAACACTACAGGCAATTTAGCATGGCCAATTCACCTAACCTGCACATCTTTGGATTGTGGGGGGAAACCGGAGCACCTGGAGGAAACCCATGCAGACACGGGGAGAATGCGCAAACTCCACACGGACAGTCGTGCGAGGCTGGAACCGAACCCGGGTCCCTGGTGCTATGAGGCAGCAATGCTATTGAAATTAATGGAAACAAAATTTAGGAAAGGACAGCTGAACCAATGTCATTTCCAGTGTGGAGATGCTGGTGTTCACCTGATGAAGGAGCAGCACTCCAAAAGCTTGTGATTTCAAATAAACCTGTTGCTTGATAACCTTGATAACATGTAACTTCTGACAACAACACATATTACAACAGGTCAAAAATACATCAACGTATATGGCAGCCTGATGGTTATGCCCCTGGATAGACAAAAAACTAAGATCATGAGCTCAAATCCGACCACATGACAAAATGAAAATTAATTCAGACAGTTTTGAGCTTGAACTGCAAAGGCAACCATAAAAGCTTTCAGATCATTACAAAAGAACATGCATGTTGTCCCTCAGAGTGAGCTATGATAACCATTGGAAGTCTCCAGAAAGTCACTAGTCATTGCCACCCATATCCTGAGAAACATTTCAACATTTTCTAAGCAGTCAGTAAGTACTTCAGATGGTCAGTGTCAGCAACAGATGGACATTTTAAAAAAAACTGATTCCTAGGCTTCTGGGGCCGTGAAATGAATTCATACAGGGACCTGTGTTTTCACCATTTCACTTTCATGAAGCTCAGGTTACAAAAAAACACCTTTAGGCTGCTAATTATTGTACTTCATGAGCAAATACATAGCACTAATTTATTCAGCAAGCTGAAGAGAAGTTAAATGGTTAACAGCCTAAAACAAACTAGGTTTAGGTAAACTTCAGTTGGGGCAGAAACTGCTCCACTGAGCTGTTAATTTCCATGTTGACTGAACAAATACCTGCCATTTCCTGAAGTAGAATGTCCTTGTGCTGTTCAGAAAAGGAACAGTTCAGGTTTAAAAGCAAAAGACTCAAATCTATAATTTCCTTTCGACTGCGCTCTCTATTATGAATTATTGGCTGCTTCTCCATACCACTTCATCCCCTGAACAACACTTCTCTATCTTACCTAATGTGAAAACACACTTAATATTTGAAGCTATGTTTGCAAGAGAAAAAGGTCAGTCTACAATGCCTTTGCTTTTTGGATAAGCAGCAAAAAAAAAATGAAGGGCACTATTCTGGTTCAGGTAGGCGTAGATCTCGGGGTAGAGTTTGGCTGCAATGGCCATTCTCAACATTCTGCCAGCTTTTAAATTGATTATATGGTTAGGCTACAACTGATTTATTTACATAACCACCCACCTACCAATGTAACTAAGCAGCATAAAAAGGCTACTGTTCAGTTTTTTTACTGATGTTAAAGGAATTCGATAGATGTCAAACTGGTACACTAGTTTGCAAAAAGAAATCAATTAACTAAAGGAGCCATGTACTAAATTTAATTGACGAACAGTAATCAACTACTTCACAATTGTTTTAAAAAAATACAGAGGTGTTAATTAAAAGCAAAATACTGAAGATGCTGGAAATCTGAAATAAAAATAAAGTACTAGAGAAACTCAACAGGTCCAGCAACATCTCTGGAGACAACAGTAAATTCTTCAAATCCAATATGACTCTACCTTAACAGTTCTGAAGAGTCATATCAGACTTGAAACTTTATGGTGTCAAACACAAGTGTCTCCAACTTATTCTCTTTTTATTTAAGCAGTGTTAAGGCCTAGCACTGCCCGTGAGTATGAAAAACCTCATTTTATGAGTGAGTGCAAAGTTGCAATAAGCAATAACTCCTCACAATGGGCATGACTTAATCTGAAAGCAAGTGAATTTTTGGGAAAGGGTTCCAGTAGCATTGAATTAGTTAAAGCCAAACAGGATTGTGGGAAATTTGATTTCCACTGCATCAGATTTCAAATTCTTCTTCCTCAACCTTCTGCACAGGTTTGGCTGCTTTGAGCAAAACCCAGTAAAACTTCAATCTCTTATGTCACCCTTCAAACTGTGTGAATTCCACCGAGAACTGCTCCTCAAGCTGCACTACAGAGATTTTGCTGTTTTTAAAAGACATAAACATCAACAATTGAAGGTGGCGATTATTTTCATAGGAAAGGGAGCTAGGTTCGAGTGAGCAGGTGGATTTGACAAGCAGCAGTGCCCCTTTCCCAAGTCAATTTCTCCAACACCAGGGGCAACTGCTCATCTTGGGCTGTGCAAGTGTGCGAGAGTGAGAGTGTAAGCGTGTGTGTGTGTGTAAGTGAGCAAGTGAGTATAGCACCCTTGAAGACGTCACACCTGTCACTAACTCAGGGGTGCCTGGTTTATGACCAGCCACAAATGGAGAAGACTTATCTAGGAAGGTATATAGAGACACCCCGTCAGGAACCCCGTCATAATATCAGAGGGAGCCCAGTAACCTTTAAATGTCATCGGCCCAGACGCAGACAGTCTTAGAGTATGTATGGGACCTCACGTAGCTGAGAACACATCAAACCTGGGTGGAAGAAAGTCATCCATGACAGAGAGATTTTCTAAGACGACCACGAGGGGAGGGCGGCGAAGGAGAGCGTGAGAGAGAACGCACGAGCGAGAAAGACATTGTGTTGCTTTCTTCTGGGTTTCAACCCAATGTGGTAGAAAGCAAGTGGAAACACCTGTGCAGCTAACTGGTCAAGCATTTAAATATTTTTAATAAGCAGTGAAGATCTATTTTAATTAAGGATTCTGATTTTAAGAGTCAGTGCTCATATTTTCCGAACGGTCAGCAACTCGCCAAAGTTTATACACAGTTGAGTGGTTGGGAGCAGGGGGCAGGTGAAACTATCAGGTTTGAAAACCTTTGAGCGGTGAAACTGAACAGCTCAAGCCACAGCCAAGTTGGTGCTGCTCTCAAATCTCAAGTTTGTGTGCTCTTTACTCCTCTAACGGCGAAGAAAGCGGGGAGTTATGAATATAATCCTATGCAATAGGTAGGTCATTCAGCCCTTCAGCCTTTTCTGCCATTCCACAAGTTCATGACTGATCTGCTTGTGTTGTTACGATGACAAGAAGCCCCAAACACTGAGCATCTCTCGCCTTTTTAACCAAACAAATAAGCATTCTGGAACTGAATGCCAGAGAAAAAATACCTGCTGGTGGCTTGCTGGTAACATTCCTGTGCGAGACCAGTGGGATGTAAGGCCTGAAAGGGATCAAATAATCTTTGAATAGACAGGACTATGTTCTACTGTGACGACAAAAGTAATGAGGGGTTGACAACTTACTGCAGCTTGAGAGTTTCCCTTGGAAGAATGCACATGGGCAGTGGTTAAAAGGCCAACTTCAATTCCACTGCAATGTGCTAGCTGGACTAAATGTTTTTGTTTACGCAAGCCTGTCCGATCATTAGTGTACCGTGAAGGCCACAGTCAAAGAATAATTCCCAAGTCACCTGTGTTGCAGATAAAAACTCTTGGTGCTAGAAGTCAGCTAGCAAACAGCCAGACAAAAGGGAAATAAGACAACAAAAAGGCTCTCACCCTGAATGTTGACTGAAATTCAGTCAGTCAGTCAGTCAAAAGGAATCAAACTCAGAATATCAAATACAAAAAACTTTCACAATTCTTAGTTTTGCAAGCTGTTCAAACTGTCAACATTAACTGGCAATCGCTGGCATGGATAGGAAATTGGTTGAGTAGCAGGAAACAGAGTTGGAAAGAGCAAGTTCGAAAATTGGCAAGACGCGACTAGTGGTGTCCCACTGGAATCTATGCTAAAGCCTTAATTATTCACAATATTCACTAATGACTTGGATAATAGCACAAAAAGCTAACATGCAAATTTGCTGGCAACTCAGAACTGGCCAGCGTTGTGGACAGTGTTGATGACAGCATAAAATTACAAAAGGATATTGATAGATAGGGTGATCGGGCAAAGCAGCGGCAGATAGATTTTTATATGAGTGAGAGGTTATCAATTTTGAACCAAAAAGGAAAGATCAGGATATATTTTAAAAGTGCACAAACTGAAATACAGTGGATGCCCAATGAGATTTTGGGGGCTCATGTTCATAGCTCTTTAAATTGTCACAAACAGCTGCAGAAAATAGTCAAGGTGACGAATGGAATGCTGGCTTTCGTATCTAAAAGGACTAGAGTATAATGGTGCAGATATTATACTGTAGTTATACAAAACCCTAGTTAGACCCCACTTGACTGTGACTAGATCTGGGCACCATATCTTTGGAAGGTTACTTTGGCCCTGGAGGGAGTTCAATGCAGGTTATAAGGATGATAATGTTCAAGGGTTAGTTTGCAAGGAGAGATTAGATAAATCGGGCCTTTACTCAATAGGATTTAGAAGTTTAAGGAGAGGTCTAATAGAGGTATTCAGGAAATTAACAGGGAAAGACAAGGAAGATAAAGATAACCTATTTCCATTGGTTGAAGACTTTAAGGCTAGGGACATACTTTAACAATGAAGGCTAGGCCACTCAGGAGAGATGTTAGAAAGCACTTCTACTTGTGAAGAATAATGGAGGTTCTGAACACAGCATCAAGTTCAATTTGAGGAAATTTTAATTCTTAAAATTTAAATCTTAGAATAGGCATTTTTTTATTAAGCAAGGGTATCAAGCAATACAGGCTCAGGGGCTAGTGACAGGATAGTGGCCAGAAAGGGTGGCGCTGGAAAAGCACAGCAGGTCAGGCAGCATCAGAGTTGCAGGAGAATCAAAATTTTGGGAAAGGGTCTTCAAGGGCTTATGCCTGAAACGTCAACTCTCCTGCTCCTTGGACACTGCCTGAACTACTGTGCTGTTCCAGCGTCACACTTTTTGACTGTGATCTCCAGCATCTGCAGCCCTCACTTTCTCCCAGTGGCAGGTAAACTAAAGGAAAATCTTTAGTTATTTTACAAGTACATTATGGGTAAAAGTGATAACTAGAAAAAGAAAAGGGCCCACTTAGATAATGTATATGTGGAGCAGGAGCCATTCGAAGTAAATACTTTGTATCAGTGTTCACAAGTGAGGGGGGGGGGGGGTGAGGAATGATGTGGGTATAGAAATAAAGGGTGAAAGACTGACACATACTTCAAGAAATTAGCACAGACAGAGAGAAGCTGCAGGGTGCTCAAAGAGACTTAGAAGTAGATAAATCTCCAGGACCAGGACCATATGAAATTTATCCAAGTCTAATGAATGGGGGGGCTGGGGGGGGGGGGGGGGGGGGGGGGGGGTGGAGAAATAGCAGCGGTGGCAGCAGTAATTTTCAATTAATCTCTGGTCACAGGAGAGGTGCCAGAAAACTGGAGGACAACCAGCAACGCTTCCTTATTCAAAATGGGAGCAAGGGATAAACTAGGAAACTACAGGCCAATCAATCTAATCTCAATGGTGGGGAAACTACCTCAGCATTGCTTCTCTGGCAAGGACGAATCAAAGAACAGTCAGTACAGTTTTGTTAAGAGGAAGTCATGTCCGACCAACTTGATTGAATTTTTCAAAGAGGTGACCTGCACTATAGTTGAGGGTAATGCATGTGACATGATCTACTTGGGCTTCAGCGAAGTATGTCAAAAGGTGTTAGAAAAGGTGACAGCCCATGGCATCCAGGGAAATGTGGGCAATTGGGTCCAGAATTTGCTGAGTGACAGGGTGATAGTTGAGGACTGCTTTTTTTGTGACTAGAAACACGTGTCCAGTGGGGTTTCACAGGCATCAGTGTTGGGGCTTTTCTGTTTGTAGCACTTATATATGATTTAGACTTTAATGTCAAAGGGCTGATCACAGATGATATGAGAATTGGTAGCAAATAGTGAGGATAGCCTTAATGTGCAGTGAACATAGAAGGGCTGATTAGGGGAATGGAATTCAATCCAGGTAAGCACGAGGTGATACACTTCAACAGGAGAGAAAAAAAAAAGGAAGGGGAGTACCAGCACACTAATGGTCACCGGTCCCTTAAAGTAACAGGACAGATGGATACAGTGGATAAAAGGCAAATGAGACACTAGTGTTTATTAACTGAGGCATAGTGTTTAAGAGCAGGGATGTTACGCTGGGACTACATTAATAAAATTGTTCAGGCTTCAATATTGCATGGAGTTCTGGAATCCACATCATGGGAGAGATGGAAAGGTGATCTACCAGAATTTTGCCTGGGCTGCAGTGTTTTAGTTATGAAGGATTTCGTAGACTGGGGATGTTTTACTTGGCACAGAGATGAAGGGACATGATTGAGATATAGAAAATTATGATGGGCATATATAGGGGATAGGAGGGAACTATTTAGAGAAGATGTGAGGAAGATTTTTTGTTAATTCAGAGGGTGCTGGGAATCTGGAACTCTGTGTCCATTAAAAAGGTGGTAGAAACAGAAACTCTCATATGATGTAAGAAGTATTTAGACATGCACTTGCAATCCAAGACATACGTATGGGCCAAGTGCTTGAAAGTGAGATTAGAATAGTTAGGTGGTTGCTGTGACTGGTGCTGACTCAATTGGATGAAGGGCCTTTTTTTTTGTGTTGTGTTTTTTGTGTTACCTCGATAACCATAACCAATTGGGAACTTCATCTGGGGTCTGGTAAAGGCTTTTTAAAAAAATTCTACATTATTAATAACCTGTGAGAATCCTCGATTTTCCTGTCTAACAAGAATCTACTTCGGTCTTTAAAATATTCAACAACTGCACCTCCACTGCCTGAGACAGTGTTCCAAAGGCACAAAACACAAAAATTCTCATCTCCATCCTGAAAGGGTACTTCTAGTTTTAAAACAATAATTCTGGGTTGATCCATAACAGGAAACATCCTCTCCCCATCTACCCTTGTCAAGCCCATTCACAATCCCATACACTTCAATCAAGTCTGAGTGGACTTAATTCCAGTGAACACAAGCCTAACTCATCTTCAAAAGGCAACCTACTTGTTCCATCTATCAAACAAGTAAACCTCCTCTGAACCATTTTCAATGCATTTATATATTCCTTAAATAAAGGCACCAAAATTGTGTAGTTTGAGATGTAATTGCACCAGTGCCACACAATGACACATATAAGAGCAGCATAACATCCTTACGCTTATTTTCAACTCGTCTCAAAGTACAACTTCTCACGAGGATCCTTGCTTCTGTTCAGTGCCTGTATATTAACTTTGCATGCACCCAAACACCTCTGCACCTCAGTCACTCTAAGTAATACTTGGCATTTTTTTACCTCTTCCTTCCAAGGAGAGAACCTCAGGTTTTCCCATTTAATACTGCATCTGACAATTTTTTTCCATCTTTCCAGACCAATCTATATCCATTTGCCAACTTCCTTATGTACTCTGCACACACCTGTCTTGGTGTTACCTGTGAATTTAGCTCCTGTTGTTGCTGGATTGATCAGGAAACCCAGAAACAGGACGCTAATGCCATAGTTCAGTTGAAAAAGCATCAGCAAAGACCATACCAGCTGTCAATAAGTTCCCAACGCACTAATAGTTCTTGCAACATAAGTTCATAAAATTCCACCCAAGGTCTCATTTCACAAATAACCACTACTAGTGAAACAGCTTGGATGTGATGTGAGAAAGTGCTTCAAGAATGCACATTTTCTCATACTTAGATCATTTCATAGAAAGTTTCTGGCACGTGGCGAAGGAAGTTCCCACTTGCTATTCAAAGAAAGAATAGCTTTATATTTCATGGCAGCTGTCACCTTCTCAATGCTCCATAACCAAATTTTGCACCGAGACTCAAAATAGAAAATAAAGTGTTCCAATCCATTTCTATACAGCAAGTCCCCACAAATAGCAGTGAGATTGATGATTTGATAAATCTCTTCGGGTGATGCTGGCACAGATAAATATTGGCTAGGACACCAGGGAAATCTCCACTGCTCTTCTTTGAAATAGTGCTATGGGATCTTCTACAGCTGAGAAAGCAGACAGGGCCTCAAATAAATGGCACCTCCAATATTGTAACTTTCCCTTGATCTGACACCGTGTCGGTGAGAGTGTTTAAAGCGTGCCCAAATGTTTATTGAGAGTCTTGAACTCAATGCCTGACTCAGAGAGGAGGATGCTACCACTAAGCGAAGTCTGAGATGCAATGTGAGTTTAGGAGCTAGCTTGGCTCTCTGTGATTGGACGTTTCATCAATATTTACTGTCTGGGCTCATACGGGAAGAATTCCACTTAATGAGACACCACAGAGCAGCCAGGAATGGTTTCCTTACCAAAGTCTTTAGAAAAAGGGCAAGGGAGTGAAAATAGGTCTTAAAATATATTATCAAGTAAATGTAAACATAAAATTGACAAATTTTACTCAGCAGCAAGAGATTTCTGAAATATAGTAAAGGTGATTTCTTTAAACTACCTTCCACCAACTTCACATCAATAACATGCTCATGCTGACAACCATTAAAATAAATGAGTCACACTATGGCATCGATTGCGCCCGAGACTACCCCAAACAGTTGATCTTGCACAGCTTCTGCTTTGTCAACATCAGCAAAACCACAGCCATCAAAAAGGATTGTTAATCCCGTATCTACGGCAATTAGATGTACTGGCAATTCTGCCAGTTGCTTCCAGTGTTCCATGGTTAAAGGAGTTGCCAAGGACATTCATACTTGCATGGAGTTCTGCCCCAAAGACAATTCCCATCACTTGCCCACAGAGGTGAGCAAGCAGCCTAACAGAAATGGTGCCAGTTAATTACAGGTAAAAGCAACACAATTGTGGTACAAGTGGTTTGATCATTCAATCTCAGCACAATTGGGTTCAGTACAGTTTCCAAAGTAGCTTGCCGCTTCTGAACAAAGGTCATCAGCGATTTCAACAAAAAAATCCACCAAAATAAAACATTCTTTGCAATTTCTTGAAACAAAAACCATTGTGGTATTTAGTGCAAGCACTGTGAACTTGTAACTGCTGAAGCAAAAACAAAATTATCATTTGAAATGGTACAAGGCTGATCTAGGGGACTTTATTATTGTTTTTAAACCATGCTAGGTATTAGTCAAAGGGATACTTGGATCAACATAATGCAAATTCAGAAAGATATTTTTTGAACGATGACTTTTTACACATTGCTGGTGTATGTTAAGCTCATCAGTGCAGTTATTGCCAACATTTTCTGAACTGACTTTGTTGAAATGTTTTTGAGCATATTTAGAGTACCCTATTAGGTATCAAATACAAAAGTACACACAAGAATTTGTGATAGGATTTTAACAGGAACTTTACACGATTGAGAACTTTTAACAAAACATCGAAGCCAGAAGTGGAACATATACTACAACATTCTTTTAAGAGTTCTGAAAACATTAAAATTAATATGCATCCGTACAGTATCAAGTTACTCCTTATCTATAACAGCTGTAAAACTATTAAACCAATACAGCACTCAGTGTTTTAAAAAGCTTACTTTTAAGATTTCTTCAACGCAATTGGCTTCATTTGATAGTGTTTCCTGCGAGATAAAAAAAAAAGTATTCAGTGAAATACTGAAAGAAATACTCAAGTAGTAAGTCAAAACAGTTGCCAGAATGACAGTAAAATAAACCCCTTTCTGAAGAAGTGTCCGGTGAGGAATGTTGAATTTTTCGAAGCAACATAACTTTAATTGAATGCAAGCCAAAATGTGTTAAATAAAGCAACTGCATTACAACCTTAAGAATACAGGTGATTTAGAAACCCCACCAGCCTTTGTTTGGTTTTTAAAAATGAGATACTGCCAACTTTCAGATTGTAACAAAAAGTTGAATAGTGATTGAAATGGTAGCTTGTATCTTTTGCTGCACCTTTCAATTTGCCCTCATTGGTATAATTATCAGGGACAGTCCAAATTTCATTTCAATCTTAAGTACGCGATAAGCAGATTAATTCCTGTTTGTTCATTTGTCAGCCGACCATGTGCACTGTTTAAGTAATGACAGAAGAACTCACATTTGAGATTTGTATGGATTATTTCAAAAGAAAATAAACAGCATTAGACCCAGCTCCTAGGTTGTCAGTGGCGAGTCAAGCAGCTAACTGGTTCCTTTTGTGATCTAGTCAAGTAGTATTAACACTACGTCATTGGCAGAAATTTGAGTTGGAACAGGGTTAGACATCAGCTGCATGAGGGGAGCTAGGACCATGCAATAATTGGGACAAATATCTTCTCATGCAGATATTTCATCAGCACTTCCAAAGCTCTTTATTTCTGTTCACTCTCAAATATTTATTTCACAGACCAAACGTTTTACATAATAAAAACAGCTTTGTTACTTTTCCTGCTTTTATTTCAAATTTTTACCTGAGTCCAATTTCTTAATACAATCTAGAGGAAGCAGTTATTTAATCAACCAGCACTGAGGATAAAAGACTTCAAATTTAATTGAGCATTAGAGCCACACTAGCCCAGACATGCATTCTGAAATGCTGTTTCACAAACTATGCATCACTCTGTCTGAAAAATCACAACATATTGTACCATATACGTGCAAAGTGTCTTCTGAATGATAATATAATGTTAAATTTGCTACATATAACATGGTAAGCTATTTACCAATTCTTACTCTAATTAGCACAGCAAACAAATCCGAAAGTAGGAATTTTTCCATTTGTCAGATAGTAGTTAACAACCTTTTGAAAAAGCTTTTACTAAATAAACAGGCTTATCCCAGTTTAGCTTCATCTCAAGGGCACTAAAGCTAGAGGAGTTATTTTTGACCCGTGTAACAAACACACTGATAAAAACCATATTTGAAACCTTAATCCTGGACCCACTACATTCAAAACAACATTAAAGCATCAAAATGAATGACAGCAGAGGTAACTTCAGGAGTTGGAATTAGGAGATGAGGAGGCGATCAAAATTGTACAGATTTACCATTTACCAAAAGAATACAGTGGCCAGAAATGATTCATGTCCTTAACATGATGAAGGAATGAGATACAATAATTAGACGAGTCAGGCCAATCTGGAGGACAAAAAAAGTTTAAAGACACAGTAAAAGATAGAAGTACAGAAATCTGCTACAAATGCTTTGTATTTGCACTTTTGACAATTGCATAGAGTAAAATATGAACTCTTTGCCAAGGTTGGTCTGGGGGTGGGGGGTGTCTATAAATATTGTTTTGGTAAAATTTCAGTTCCAACAAATCATCAATGGTAAGGCACTTGGTACACACTTTCAGCCTCATGACAGTAATCCACTATACTCTTTCGATCCTGAGAGTACTACCAAGCTGTAATATTGCCCAGCACTCTGATGCTGCTTTTATAGAAGCAGTGTGTTATATAGAAGCATTTCCAATTAAAGTAACTCTATTCATCTGGACTCTGTGTTCACTTGGATGAGACTTCAGGGCAAATTCCATGGGGCTAGTAGTTACAGCAAGAATATTAGTCACATTACTCTGATAGTAGTGACCCTAGTTTCCATTCCTGGCTGTAGGACAATTACTGAAATTTGAGTAGGCTCCATAGAGGCTCTAATGATAGGACAGCCTTGTTATTGGCCTGAATGGATTATTGAGTATCCAATCTGCATGTGGCCAGAAGCAATTATAGGTTTAGGGTATTTTGCACTGCTACTGCTCAACATGCCTCTGTTGGAAAAAAGCACCTTAAAGAAAGTTTGCAGAGCACTACATCTGGAAAGACACTGGAAAAGATAAGGTCAAGCACCAAATCAAAGCTTTGCATAATTACCTAATGTTATCCATTTTCACATTATGCATGCATTTATTATTTGGCAAGTACAGTAACAAAACCTAAGTGGTTTTACTGTTCCAAAGTTGTTGTAAAAACTACTTCAGGCTACAACTGCACAAACTATATTAACAATACCGTCAAGTACTGCATTCATCCAGCAGCATTGAACTAGATGGTTTCAAAATGAGAACAGGAAGGCGACTGGATTGGCCCAGTATGGAAAAAGGAAGCTGGTCATATAATGACTTTCTGAAGACATGAGAGACAGATATAGACATACAGTAAGTGCACTGGTTACCTTAAAATCTAGCAGCTGATTCTGGAAATAACCGACAGTCATTTTATACGGTGACATTTACTTAAGGTCGAGTTATCTTGTTCTGGTCTTGACATAAAACAACATTAGGAAAGAATGGCAGGCAATTACTCTGCAGCTGGAAAATCCAGAGAGAGAAGTGCAGGCAGGCTCTGAGAAGCTACAAAACTCTGTTGGGAGTAATGCAACAAAAACAGCAGCATGACATCATTCACAAGTATATGGCACAGCAAGGATAGGAAGATTCTGGGAGTCTTGTTTACTCTCGGGTACAGTGCAATATTCCCAGCTCGAAACAAACAAGAACTAGGAGTAGACCATTCGGCCCCTTGATCCTGCTCTGCCAGTCACGATGATCACGGTCGCCCTGAAAGAGGCCTCAATTCCACTTTCCTGACAGCCCCCTGTAAATTTGCCAATCATGTCTAATTTAGCTTTGAATATATTCAGTGACCTAGCTTCTATTGCTCTCGGAGGAAGTGAAATCCACAGACTAATGATCCTTGGAGAAAATAAATCTCATTTCCAACTAAAATGAAGATATTTTGAACTGGTTCTCTAGTTCTAGATGTCCTCACAAGGGAAAACACATTTTCAACCCTTCAGGATCTTGTATGTTTCAATCAGATCATCTCCCATTCTTCTATGGTATAGGCTGAGAAGATTGTAGCTTTCATCATCCCAGGAATCAATCAATCTTCAGGGGAAAGTACTAGATTGGGGAAAGGCTAACTACAACAATATTAGGCACGTTGAGGAATTGAATGTGGACTGGGGACAGTTG
This sequence comes from Hemiscyllium ocellatum, assembly GCF_020745735.1. Classification (NCBI taxonomy): domain Eukaryota; kingdom Metazoa; phylum Chordata; class Chondrichthyes; order Orectolobiformes; family Hemiscylliidae; genus Hemiscyllium; species Hemiscyllium ocellatum. The sequence goes on from NC_083401.1 coordinate 130,393,731, forward strand.
ATTGAGGGTAAAGTCCACATTTCTCATGTAGGACTACTTAAAGTCAGTTGAATACGGTTCAAAACCAGTATGTTCCTGTGAAAGAGAAGGATAAGGATGGCAAGATTCAGGAATCTTGGATAACAAGAGAAACACTGGAGCTTAGTCAAGTAAGAAAAGGAGGCATGCATGGGGTTTGGGAAACTGAAGACAGATACAGCCCTGGAAGAATATAAAAAAAGCAAAAGGACTTATGAGTTAGATGAGCTAATAGAGACCATGAAATGACTTTGGTAAACAGGATTAAAGAAAAACTGGATTTTATGGATATAAGGAGCAAGAGATTAGCAAGGGAAGGGATAGATTCACCCAAGGACAAAAAGATAGAATTTATGCATGGACGACACACAGATTGGGAGAAGCTACAGATAGTAAAGGAGGATTGCCAGACGATACACCAGGATATAGCTGTAGTGGAGACTGGGGTGGAGAAATGGCACTTTGAATTTAATCCAGACAAATATGAGGTGACACATTTTGGAAGGTCTAATGCAGGAAGGAAGCATACAGAAAATGGCAGAACCATTTGAAGCATTAACATAGAGGGATCTCAGCATTCAGGTCCAGAAGTTCCTAAAAGCGGCAACACAAGTGGATAAAAGCAGTCAAGATGGTGGATGGTATGGAGAAAGTGAGAACTGCAGGCATTGTATGGTATGCTTGTCTTCACTGGTCAAGGCACAGAATTAAAAATTGGAAAGTTAGGGCACATTTGGAATATTGTGTGCAGTTCTAGTTGTCACACTATAAGGAGGATGTGGTGGCTTTGGAGAAGGTACCGAAAATGTTTCCCAGGACGTTGTCTGGTTTGTAGGTTATGATGAGAGGAGATTATTTTCACTTGAACATTTGTGGTTGAAACGCATGGATAGTTGGGAGTCTTTTTCCCCAACATAAGTTTAAGGTAAAAAGGGGGTAAGTTTAAAGGAAATATGAGAGGCACTTTTTTTTTTATATAGAGGGTGCTGAGTGCCTAGAACGTGCTGGTAGAAGCAGATACAAAAGCAAGGTTTGACAGGCATGGTTTGATAGCCAATAAACTACATCAGCGAAGGAGGATTCAAAATGGACCAGTTCTGTATACATTCAACATTTACAGATTACTGATACAGAGTAGGTTTTGAATACTGGAAGGAATAACCAACTGGCTTTGGCACAACTTTTATTTTTGGTGTCAGGGGTGGGGGGGGGGGGTGTGTGTGTGAGAGAGTGCGCGAGATCAGTGCAGAAACAGAACCTTCGGTCCAACTTGCCTATGCCGAGCAGCAGGTGCCCTATATGAAAACCAGTCCTATTTGCCTGCTTTTGGCCCACATTCCCCAGTCTTTCCTATCCATGTAACTGTTGAAATGGTCTTTAACTATTGTAATGACTGCATCTACCACTTTCTCCGACCGTTCAATCCATATATGAACCACTCTGTTCTGTTAAAAAAAGGTTGCCCCTCAGGTCCTCTTTAAATCTTACTCCTTTCACTTTAAAATTATACACTCTTGTTCTGGGCTTGGAAAAAGGCCTTGGCTATTCATCTTATCTATGCCCCTCAATTTTATTAACCTCCATAAAGTCAGCCCTCAAGTACCTATGCTCCAGAGAAAGGAGTTCCAGCCTATCCTTATAATTCAAACCTTCCAAATCCAGTAACATTCGTTCTGGATGCATGCCTGGATTAGGAGGAGGTCATCAAAAGAATAATACTTACCTACTTTATGGACATACTCTCAAGATGTGGTATGGGGAGGGAATCTGCAAATGGAAGCAGACCTGCAATCTTAGACTCAGACCTGTACAGCACAGAAGGAGGCTGTGTTTGCATCAACCAAAGAACTGACTACTTGTAATCCATTTTGTTCTTTAAGTTTTGGTCAAAAATGAATTGTGGTAACAGGGACAATGCACAATAACCTGGAAAAAGGGGTAAAGGTGTACACATCACTGCCCTTATCCTGATGGAACCTGTGTGGAGCTGTATCAAGCTGCGTGTGGACCTTTAGTACACAAAACAACAAATGCCACCAGATACTGAGGTTCTACCTGTCCCTTATGTTGTGAAGGATGGATCTGCCCACATGAGAATGCTCCAAGTAGTTGGATTGTGCCAGATTACCTGTTCCTTCTGGAAAGTCTGTAAAGAAAAACCTGCATGAGCACAAGTCCATTAGACAGTGGTCAGCACATAAGGACCTAGGGACCTTCTTCTTAGGAGATTCCCCTGAGCAGACTTTCAGAGATTTGGCAGAATGCCTCCCAGACCTTTCAAACAATACAGAGATATCGTTTAGCTGGTAGCAAGAAGAACACGTGCTATTAGATCATAACTCCGATAAATCCCTCCACAGCCCCAGCTCAATGCTCAGTATTTGCACCCCTTTTCCAACAATAAATCTAGAGTGCTTCCCTCAGAATGCCTGTCAATTCCACAGATATTCTATATAACCTGGCTGTACCTTCCTACTGGAGGCTTGTTTTCTGGCCTGGTGACCAGGTATCAATTTGGTTAACGTGTCAAAAGAAGAGTCTGCATCAATATCTCTACATAGAGCCGCCACTGTTGAGGACTGGCAGAGCAACCTGCTCCCCTCCTCACTGGGATTTCTATGGGTTACAATCTACTCTCCAGCCTTACAACAAAGCCTTTCCTCGCATTTACAACACTGTGTACAGTTTTGGGCGTCACATTAGCAAAAGGATGTGGAGAGGGTGCAGAGAAGGTTTACCAAGATATTGCCTGGTATGGAGGGTGCTAGCTATGAAGAGTGGTTGAGTAGGTTAGGTTTATTTTCACAAAAAAGGAGATGGGGGGGGACCTGATTGAGTTTTACAAAATCATGAAGGGTATAGACAGGGTGGATAGAGATCAAGCTTTTTCCCAGGTGAAGGATTCAATAACGAGAGGTCATGCTTTCAAAGTGAGGTGGGAAATTTAAGGGGGATACACATGGTAAGTACTTCACACAGAAGGTGGTGGGCTTTTGGAACGTGTTGCCAGCAGAGCTGGTAGAGGCAGGCATGGTAGATTCATTGAAGATGCGTCTGGACAGATGCATGAGTAGGTAGGGAGCAGAGGGATACAAATGCTTAGGAATTGACCAACAGATTTAGACAGTACATTTGGATCGGCTCAGGCTTGGAGAGCCGAAGGGCCTGTTCCTGGGCTGTAAATTTTCTTTGTCCTATCCTTTTTGCACAGAGACTGCATGACCTAGCAAATATTTTGCATAATTTTTGTGTTTTATTTCAGTTGTTGAAATTTTTTAGAAAATTCATTCATGGAACGTGGCTCGCTGGGATAGCATTTGTTACCCATCACGAGTTGCCCTGAGAAAGTCGTTGTGAACCTCCCGCAGTCCATTTGATGGATAAGTGCTGTTTGGGAGGGAATTCCAAGATTTGGATGCAGAGGCACTGAGGAACTGAGATATATATCAAGACAGATGGTCAGTGATTTGTATGTGCTGCCATTGTTCTTCTAGGTGGTAGCTACCATGGGTTTGCAAAGTGCAGTTTAAGGAGCCCTAGTGAATTTCTATAAGCTCCGATAAGATCGCAACTCATACTTCTAGAGTGATCCAGTAGTCAGTCACACTGCTGAGTGTAAATGTCAGTGGTGGAGGGAATAGATGTTTGTAGACATGATGTCAATCATGGGTCGCTTTGACCTGGAAAGCAACATCTTCCAGTGTTGTTGCCACTGCACTCATCCAAGCCAATCAAGAGTGTATTGCATTACACTCCTGACTTGTGCCTTGTAGATCATGAGCAAGTTTTGAGAAGTCAGGAAGTTATTCATTGCAGCATTCCTAGCCTCTGACCAGCCCAATTCAATTTCTCAGTGGTAACTCCAGAATTTGAAGAGCAGGGAATTCACAGATAGGAATAAAGGAACAGGACTAGACCATTCAACCATTATTCAATGAGATCGTTGCTGGTCAATGGTCTAACTCCATAAATAGGCCACATGGATAGTATACCATTAAATCTAAATAGGCAAAGGTTAGATTTCCTCTGATTGGAGATGGTCACTGCCTAGAACTTGTGTGGCAAGGTTACTTGCCACTTGTCAGCCCAAGCCTCACTATTGTCCAGATATTGCTGCATCTGGACATGGACTGCTTCAGGAGTCACAAAGAGTGCTGAACATCGTCCAATCAATCAGCGAGCAACCCTAACCTTAGGGAAGATCTTTGAAGCAGACGATGATTGCTGTTTGGACACTACTCAGAGGAACTCCTACATAGGGATCTGGAGCTGAGATGATGAGCCTCCAGCACCACAACCATCTACCAATAACCAGGTATGACTCCAGCTGAGTTTTTCCCCCACTCCCATCAACTTTAATTTTGCTACATGATAATGTAACACTTGATCAAATGTGGCTTTGATGTCAAGGGCAGTCAGTCAACCTCATGTCTGAATTCAGTCCATATTTCAACACAGACTATAATGAATTCAGGAGCTAAAGTGTAGCTGGCAGAATCTATACTAACTAGCAGTGGACAGGTTATTGTGAAGCAAGTGCTGCTTAAAATGGCACTATTGATGATCGAGAGTAACTGATGGGGTGGTAATTGGTAAGGTTCGGTTTGTCCTGCTTTGTGTACAGGACGTACCTGGGAAACTTTCCAGAGTCATGGATATGCCACTGTGCACTGGAACAGCTTGGCTAGGGGCGTGGCAATTTCAGTGCAATTGCTGGAATGTTTTCTGATATTGGCTGATCTGATAATCCTCAATTCCATTTTCCTGCCTCTTCCACATAACTATTATCTTATTGATTAAAAACCTGACAGCAATGAATGCCACAGATTCACCGTCCTCAGAAAAAGACAATCCTCTTCGTCCATGTTTGAAATATGTGACCTCTTGTTCAGAGATATTGCCCTTTGGACCTAAACTCTCCTACATAGAGAAATAACCTTCCACATCTATCCTGCCATGTACCTTAAGAATCTTAGAAGCTCCAATAAGATCACAACACATGCTTCTAAATACCAAAGCGTACAAGCTCAATCTTTCCTCATTACATATAATTGCTATCAGCCTAGTGAACCCACACTGGACTGCCTCAAAAACCAGTACATCTTTTCTTGGATAAGAGGCCTAAAACTATTGACAGCATTCCAGATGGAGGGCATCTTAAAAAGGTGAAGACAGGATTTGGGCCCCACAAGTGGTGGTCAATCCTACCAATACCAGCACGGATACAATTGCATCTGAGACAGGTACATTGGTGAGGGTAAGATCAAATATGTTTTTTTCTCTTTTTGACCATCTCCACCTTAGCACCATTGATACAGACAGGGGGATGCCCTCCACTTCACTTCCTGAAGTTAATGACAATTTCTCCAAAAATGAAGGAGCTGGTCGTCTTTACACCATTCAATCTCTTTCCTGTATTCTGTCTCGTTGTTCGAGATCCGACCTACAACAAAACAATGGTGGTACCATCAGCAACTTGTAAATGGAGTTGGGGCAGAATTTGGCCACACAGCCATGGGTATATAAGGAGTATAACAGTGGGGGACCAAGTATGCAGCCTTGCAAGGAATTAGTGTTGAGCATTGTGATGGAGGTGTTGTTGCTGCCTCTTAATGATTGCAGACTATGAGTCAGGAAGTCAAGGATCCAGTTAGTGACGGAAGCAAAGACAGAGAAGGAGTTTGGAGATGAGTTTGTGTGGAATTATGGTGTAGACGGTGGAGCTATAGTCAATAAATATGAGCCTGATGTAGGTATCCTTGTTATCCAGAAGTTCCAGGGATGAATGTAGGTCCAGGGCAATGGTATCTGCTGTGAACCTGTTGCACTTGTAGGCAAATCACAAAGGATCTAGGCAACTTGGTCAGCTGGAGTTGATGTGAGCCATGACTAACCTCTAGCAGCACTTCATAATTATGGAGGTCAGAGCCACTGGGGGATAGTCATTGAGGAATGCGACATGATTTTTCTTTGGTATCAGGATGATGGTGGTGTCCTTGAAGCAGGTGGGGATTCAGATTGTAGCGAGAAGTTAAAAGATGTCTGAGAATATGCTTGCCAGCTGGCCCACACAGGATCGGAGTGCACAGCCAGGGGACTCCATCCAGGCAAACCACCTTCCAGAAACTTGATCTAATAGCAGTCATCGAAGGTACAGGTTGTTGGGAGGGTGACATTGTTTCACTGACTTTCTGTTTAAAGTGAGAGTGTAGAATGCATTGAGAGCTCATTGGTTAAGAATGTCATGTTGTCCGCATTCTATTAGCCTTTGCTTTGTAGCTTGTTATGTCGTGTAAACCTTGCTACAAACTGGTGTGAGATTGGTTTGGATCTCAAGCTTAGTTTGGTATTGCCTCTTGTCATTTCTGACGACCTTCAAAAGGTCGTATATTATAGGTTAGGGTTGCCTGACTTGAATGCCTCAGATCTGGACTTTAGTAGAGAGTGGATCTCCCACTTAACTGATGGTTTCCGGTTAGGGAATATTCCTATTAACTTCTTCGGCATGCAGTCTTCTACGTACTTACTAACGTGGTCTGTAATAGTAGTGGCATTTTAATTTAGATTGGCTGCTGAATTCTTGTCCACTAATTAAGCAGTCCCATAGAAGCCCTTCCATTGCCTCAGGCAAACACCACACTACTTTCTGTACTGGGTCCTTGTGCTTCAGTTTCTGCTGGTAAGCCAAGAGGAGCAGCACTGTGCTGTGATCTGAATTTCCACAATGCAGACCAGGGATGGAGCAATTGGTATCTTGGATGGTTGTGCTGCCAAGGCATTCTTGGTAACAGACACTGAAGTTTCCCAATCAGTGTATGTTCTGCACCATATTTATGGAGGATGAGTCTTAATGAAGATGAAGAAACTGCAGAATACGCTCTTGGACAGGGAAAATGATGAGCAAGTGATTAGCTTGTTCAGTTCCATTGATAAGAAAACACATGCCAACAGAACTGCCAACATTCTGAAGTTTAGAAGTAGCACAAAGAATCAAAAATAAGTGATTAATTACAGATTATTTAAATAAATGGATTTGCATTTTCCTTTGAAGGAAAATAGATGGGTTGCATCTTTTTCTCCCAAACAGAACAAAGTCTCTCCATCCAAATGGCAAAACAAAATCACCACTGGTTTTAGGAGTCTTCTGTGCCTCAGCTGCCCAAATTGATCTTGTCCCTGTTGATTTAACGAGTAAAAAGTGAGGTCTGCAGATGCTGGAGATCAGAGCTGAAAATATGTTGCTGGTTAAAGCACAGCAGGTCAGGCAGCATCCAAGGAACAGGAAATTCTACGTTTCGGGCCAGAACCTTCCTGATGAAGGGCTTATGCCCGAAACATCGAATTTCCTGTTCCTTGGATGCTGCCTAACCTGCTGTGCTTTAACCAGCAACATATTTTCAGTCCTGTTGATTTAACACCCAGTACCAGATGAGAAAATATTTCCTCCAATAAAGTTCAAACTATTGTCTTTAGGAGACATTTCAGCGGCTGACACTATCCCACTGACTGGTAGCTGTCCCAGTGTCTGTCCACCCTTGGCGATCATCTCCCTAAACAATACATGACACTGTCCCGAGCTCAAACTCTCCTCCACGCCTTTTTGACCTCCCTACTTAACTACTTCAACACACTCCTGGCTGACACACCACATTCCTTCTTCTGTAAACCTGTTACTCATCGCTCCAAAAAGCCCTGAACAGTCACCCTTCAGTCCCGTGATCACTGGCCTATGCTGATTCCCAGTTCAATAACTATTTTCACATTTTCCTCCTCCCAATCTCAACATCCTAGCTCAACTCGCAAATAGCTATGCTTATTTAATACAGACCGCTGAAATGTGTTACTGGCAGCCACACCCTCAGAGGTCTTGACTACCAGGTCAGAAATTCCCCAAATCTTTCCACTCCCTTTCCCTCCTTTACGCTGCTCTCTAAAATCTACCTGATTGACTCTATATGGCGGGATTAGGGAACTGATCAGTGTCATAGAGATGTACAGCATGGAAACAGACCCTTCGGTCCAACGTGTCCATGCCGACTAGATATCCCAACCCAATCTAGTCCCACCTGTCAGCACCAGGCCCATATCCCTCCAAACCCTCCCTATTCATATACCCATCCAACTGCCTCTTAAATGTTACAATTGTACCAGCCTCCCCCACATCCTCTGGCAGCTCATTCCAAAGACGTACCACCCACTGCGTGAAAACGTTGCCCCTTAGGTCTCTTTTATATCTTTCCTCTCACCCTAAACCTATACCCTCTAGTTCTGGACTCCCCAACCCCAGGGAAAAGACTTTGCCTACTCATCCTATCCATGCCCTTCAGGATTTTGTAAACCTCAATAAGGTCACCCCTCAGCCTCTGACGCTCCAGGGAAAACAGCCCCAGCCTGTTCAGCCTCTCGCTGTAGCTCAGATCCTCCAACCATGGCAACATCCTTGTAAATCTTTTTTGAACACTTTCAGGTTTCACAACATCTTTCCGATAGGAAGGAGACCAGAACTGCACACAATATTCCAACGATGGCCTAAACAATGTCCTGTACAGCCGCAACATGACCTCCCAACTCCTGCACTCAATACTCTATGTAATTGAAATCTTCCATCTGAAATTTAACTTCGGGTTACTGCGCATATCCCAGTCATGGACAGTACAACAGAACAAAGCTTTTAAGTTCACCAAGCTGAACATGTTAAAACTGAGGTGGGCTAGGAAAGAGTGGTTGAAAGATTACCACATCATTCAACTGACAAGGGATGTGGACCAGAACAGTAGTCAAACGTTTACTAAAAAGGCCTTGATTTGAGAAGTGTAGATTCAGCAAGACCTTGGCAACCAAAAACAATAATCATCAGGAAAAAAATCAAAAAGGAGTTAATAAGAGTAATGTAAAAAGTCCACAAGTTATTTGGACTGATAACTAAAGGAATAGAATAAATAATAAATATCAGGTGTGAAGTATATCAATCCTTGTTTGGGCCTCAACTACAACATGGCAGATACATGGAGAAAAAAGGTGCCAGTCCTACCGGACCACAGAGTTACTTTCTCAATAGAGAGAGACAATTGGTAGTGGTATAACCGGAGGGTCACCACACCTCAGGAGAGTGGAGAAGTTGAGAAAAAGAGTGTCTTCAGGCGATCAGTATATACCTGGATACCACAATACAGGAACATCGTACAAGCCTCAAAAACGATAGAGGAAATTTACTCATGAGTAGCAGGGAACAGAAACTTTGGAGAGACTGGAAAAGTTCAGATTGCTCTCCTTTGAGAGCAGACTTATTAAGAATTGAGCTAATAAAGTTGTCAAACTGAGAGGTTTTGGTAATATCCTTTTAGAGGAATGTCAATAATCAAAAGGCCTTGCACAAATGACTGCCAAGTAGTGGATAGGGGTGAGCAGCAGAACACTCCCCCCTCCCTCTCACCCCCACTCAGAAATATTGAGACTTGTAATTCTGTGAGAAGATGGTGGAGAACCAATTCCACAAATAAATCATAAAAGGGAAATTGGACAGATACTGCAGGATGAGGAATTTACAGGGTTACAGACAAAAAGTGAGAATGTGTGGCTAAACAGGACTTTTCTTTCAAAAGCGCCAACAGGCACAATGGGCCAAACTGCACTCCTGTGTTGTAAATCTCTATGATTTGATGTAACGATAAATGAGGCAGCGTTGGCTCGATTTACTCTTGGCCACTTCAGTGCAGTTTTGCAGCACAAATTAGGTACAAGGTGACCTATAGCCTTGGTTTCATATCCTGTTCAGTAACTGGCAAAGCCAGAGTTCCAGAACATATTAACAACCCATTCATAAAAAATGTGTCAAACAACAAAGACAGTGTACAGGATAAGCCCATTGAAAAGTCATCAGCTTATGAATTATATTTTAAACAAAATATTTTGTGGTGGTGACTTTCACCAATAACCATACTAAATTCATTCAAACGTACAAGTTTGTTTAAACAACTTACATTGAAAGATATAACATTTGCATAAACAGGAAGTTGACTTAAAGTAAAATGATTTGCACCATGACTGCTACTCCCAAAAGGAGAAAATCTAAATCTCCCCTTGGCATCCAATTACATTAGCACGACAGAATACCCCAACTAACACCACTTGGGGCTGCTGAGAAACTGAACTGAACCATCCTTATTAATACTATAGCTAAAAGGGAGAGTCAGAGGCTGCTATGGCAAATAACTCCCCATTGCTTATTCATCACACACAAGGAAAGAAATCAAAGAAATCTTGAGTATGATGATTCTTCATTTGAGTGCAGTTCCAATGACACAAGAAACATCATCTAAAACAAAGCAGCGCACTTGATTGGTACCCATTCACATCGTCCACTACCAACACACAAAAAAACAAGTGCAAAACATGAAAGATGCAGTGAAAACTTGCTAAGGATCCTTTAACAGCAACATCCAAACCTGCGACATCCATCACCTCCAAGGATAAGGGTAGCAGATGCAGGAGAACACTAGGTCGCTCCAAACCTCATGCTCTCCTGTCCTAGAATTATATTGCTGATCCATCACTATTGCTGTGACAAAACCTTAGTGCTTTTTCCATAACCACACTGTGGGTATTTCCAGAAAGTCAGCAGTGGTGCTAGGTGGCAGCTGAAGACCATGTTGAGGACATTTTTAAAACAAGACACAAAAAAAAGTAGTGGTAATGATTATGTATTTCCAGCATTTTTGATCTTGTTGTTAGAAAGAACAAATACATTCGGGTGGTGCATAAATAAGTAGGGGTTAACAGGGAGCTCTTCTGCTGTGTTCAGAGTAATCCTTTCATTCACACTGTTTTTGTAGTAGTTTTGTATTGCATTGGGAAACCCTGCTGCATTAGACAGTGGCTATGTATACAGGTGCTGCACTTCAAATAATCATCGCTTACAACTACATAAAAAGCTGGTACACTAAATAGAAGACAGTATCATGACAAATTCATAAACACCCTACAGTAAAGTCCCCAAAAAAAGGCACTTGAAAGAAAGTTGGAGCTTTCTTTGCAGATAGGGGGTGCACTTCCACAATAAAACATACCCAGAAAAACATGGTTGATGGTCCAGCAACATAGGAGCAAGAAATTACTTGCTCCTTTTTTTTAAAACCGCCCTGATCAGCATTTCAATAATATCACTCGATTGACTTCTTTGTAGGTGGTGTCATAGTGGTAATCAAAGAAGGAACAATATTTAAAATTCCAGCTGGTGCACTCTGGCAAGATGATAAAAGCACTTCTAGGCAGACTGCTGACACTTCTGAAAACACTATGAGCAAATATTGCCTATCAATTGTTGCCTACCTCCAAAAAGGTTTAAGGTCAGTGAAATGCACAACATTTGGCCCTTCAAACAAAAAGATATATGCTTTCCTACTCTACCACGGTGAAAAAAAACACTTGTTAAGAAGTTGTTCAACATGATCTTCTTCAAGTTGTCAACTAGAGTCACTTTACAAATCAACGTTCAAGTTGCAATACCTGCGAAAGGTTTTGGGCTCTCAAGTTTTGCTTTTCCACCCTCTTTCAGTCATTCATCCTTCAAAGTTTCAGTTGCAAAAAGATAAATGGCTTTAATCTGCCAACCACACCTATGCACTTTTGGGTGGCAATTCTGTTCCAGTTATGACTAATGCATAGTTTATACAAAGTATGCAAACAACACGCCAAAATTCAAAAAACTTAAACCCTCCAATTCATTAATCATGTCTTTTTAGACTTGGGTCTTGTGGTATTCACAGCAACTCATCAAGCAATTAACGTTTTAAAATGCAACTCCTGTAGCCATCTTCTTTGTTCCCAAGTGCCAGTAATCGGATGGTTTTTGTTATAATTATTACCACCTAGTTAAGATTTGGTGCAAAGTTGGATTAGTTTTCAAAGAAAAAAAAAGTCTGATTCCAAAAAAACTTCACCAGTCTGAAGTCAGAAGAGGTAAAAATGAAAAATTATTTTGCATTCAGTGATTACTCACTCTATACAATATTTAAAATAGATTTGCACAGGTACACGGATAAGAAAGATTGAGGGGAATATGGGCCACACAGGCAACAGGACTAGTTCAGTTGAAGATACATGGTTGGCACGGATGAATTGAGGGGGAGTCAGCCTGTTTCCATGCTGTATAACTGACTCCATTAGTCACACTGAAATATGATTTAAGATAGTAGATGGCATTCTTCCATTCATTACTAAATGTACACCTGATGCGTCCACCTGATCAGGTCTCACCTGATGTACACATCTTCAATGATCAGATCACAAGCCTCAGGAGGCCACCATACAGTCCATGGAGTCTACTCCTTTTATTTAATACAATTATGGCTTTTTAACCCACTTTCTGCCTGCTCCCCACATCCCTTCGTTCTCAGATATTCAGATTGTTGGTGCTTCAAAGACTTAATTACATTCAATGATGGAGCATCCACAAACCTCTGGGTTAACAAATGGATTCACAATCATTTCAGTGAAGAAATTCCTCATCTCAGTCTTCAAATGATCATCTCCTTATCTTGAGACTGTGCCTTTCTTAAGTTTCTACTAGCAGACTCAGTCTGCTTACCCTGTCAAACTTCTTCAAATTCTTATATAGGTTCAAGTGAAGTCCCCTCTTATTCTTTTCAACTCCAGAGAATGTAGGCCCAAATTCCATAACATCTCATCTCACGTACCAACGTGGTGATTTTAGCTGTACTGCCTTGAGTATATCATTCATTATATGGGGACAAAACCATCACACAGTATCCCAGAGTGAGCTAACAACAATAGCAGTCACATAGAACATTGCTAAGTTCAATGTAAGCCAAAAAAAGACAACTCTATGAACACAAAACTTTGAAACTGAATTTGAAACTTACATTAACTAAGAAGCAGTCTGATCTATGCTCTTGTCCACAAGCTCAGCGTTTAATTTAAGATTTCAAGTGCACTTGAAATATGGACTTTCCTTCTGCGCAGGCAACGCAACTTGCAGCACAGAATGACTTTGTGGGAAATGGAGGTCATCCGTTCAGCAAAATGCAACAAACATGGTCTCTTGCACAAATCCGATTGACAGTCTGGGCAACTGGATTCTAGAAACGTCTGACACCATCAGGTTTGTGAAAAATGAAAATTTCAAGATACAAAGAGGTCTAGTCAGCCCAACCACTCTATACATTTAAATTTTTTACAAATGAAATGGGTTAATCAAACTTAGCCCTACGTCCCATATCTCTCTAATCTCTTTCTTCATCCACTGAATCAAAATTAAACATAGATACCACACTTTCTGCCTCAACCACTGACTTTGCAAAATGTAAAAGAGTAATGAAATTACACAAATTAGATAATAAATCCTGATGAATTTTGAGGTGACAAAATTCTTCCTTTGTTGCCAATGTTCTTGTGAACAAAGTGAAATCTTCGCTAGCAGTATCTTCCTTAAAATAATCATGCTGTTATAGGCCATAACAGTATCAGATCTGTTGTCAAATCTTTATGTGTAGTATAGACACGAACATAACAGTTGGGCCAAACGGCCTGTTTGTTTTGTATATTCTGTGTCAACTGAACTGGCCTAACCATGGCATTCAGTTGCATCAAACCCCGACCAATGAGGTTGTCCATCCCAAATCTTCTCCGAGCAATTTTAGGGCTAGGCAATAAATAACAACCTTGCCAAAAACACTCATGTGGAGAATGTATGCATTTAAAAAGCAAATATCAGATGATTTTAAATCATTCAATTTGAGGTGCCAATATATGTACTGTCCACTCAAAAGGTGCAGTCGTTACACAATGAACTGCCTATATGATCGCTTCCAAACACTACGGCTACAAATCATTCGAGATAAAAACCAAGGCAATATATTAATTTCCACAGCTCTCATTCGAGTGACCTTGCTTGGTGAATTTATTTTATTTTGTAGTATATTTTGAAGTAAATGCTGGAAAATTGACCACCTGTCTTTTTGTCATGATATACTGCATTGATTATCTGAAAAACAAAATTTCAGATTTAGCTCAACTGACCTGGCTTTCTGTTGCAAACAGGCATTTTAAAGTGGCTTCTACCTAGTCACAATGAAACAGCTTTCATCACTGTGCAAAGATAAACACGCCCTCCTCAAACCTTTCGACCTGTCTGCAGTCTTCAACACCATTGACCACACCAACCTCCAACATCTCTGCACTCATCACCCAGCTGAATCAGTGCGCTCTGAAGTGTTCAGGTTTAAAAATCTGATTGTGGCCCCTCCCAAGGTCCATCCTGGCCCTACCTATTGATCATCTACATTGGATGATGTCAAAGGGAATAAACAAAAAAGGTACAGCATTACTTTGCCAAGTCTCCTGAAGGCACCTGGCTCTATCTCAACATTTATCACCATTGACTCCTCTATTGTTGTTTACTATTGCTGCAGACATCCACTACTGAATCAGCATAAAAATGTCCTCCCATTAAATATTGGGAAGTCAGAAACATCAACCCAAACTCCAGTCTCCAACTACCAGCTCCATCTTTCTTCCCCCACAACAGTCTGAGATTAAGCCAATAGGATCACAGCCTTTATTGCACACTTGGTCCCAAGGAGTTCCGAAGCTCATCTTTATACCATTTCCAGCAGTTACTTGCCTCAACTTTACCCTGTTGCTAAAACGCTCATCCATGCCTTTATCACTTCTAGGCTTTTCCAATGCACTCTTGGCTGGCCTCCCCAAATTCTACTAAAACTCAAGGTCATCCAAAACTCTTTTTCCATGTCTCAACTCATAGCAAATCCTGTTTCCCTATTACTCCAGTGTTTGCTGATTGTCATTTATAGAATCCCAACAGTGTGGAAACAGGCCATTTGGCCCAACAAGTGCACACTGACCTTCTGAAGCGTATCACACCCAGACCCATTCCCCAATTACTTTACGGTCCCCCTGACTAATGTGCCCAACCTACACACCCTTGAACACTATGGGCAACTTAGCATGGCCAAACCACCTAACCTGCACATCTTTGGACTGAGAGGGGAAACGGGAGTGTCCAGAGGAAACCCACGCAGACACGGGAAGGATGTGTATGGCTAAGCAAAGACATGCCAGAGAATTCCTTGAGGCCTGGCACTCCAACCACAACACCATAAACAAGCACATAGATCTAGATGCCATGTATCAACCCCTCAGAAAACGAACAGGAAATGACATCTCCACAAACCCCAGGAACCCCATCTAGGACAAACATATATATGGAAAGCAGGAGACAACAGCTTCGCTTCACTTGGAGGTCACCACTGATGATGTTACCTAGCCAGGTAATGAAACGTCTGGATATCAAACCTACAGCTCAACGAGCAAACCTACACCCCAACCCTCTGACAATATTGTTTTTGTTATGAATCTATGTAAACAAAGTTAAGATCAACAGGCTTACTGCAGTCCAAATGTCTGCTCTATTACCCGGTAGTAGTGACGGTAATTGGCAGCTGTGCTCAAAGCAGACTATTTAGGACATTTTAGCAAAAAGTGTTGTTACCTGGGTGTGTATCGGATGGCTGAATACACTGTAGTTTGTCTAAACTTGTCTGAGCAGAAATGATGCAAACTTTGGAAAAACAGATGAACTATTTGTGTGGCGAAGAGCAAGACAAAGGCAAAAAGCAGCTCGAGGCAGTGCTTCGTTAATGTGTTCCCTCACACTGGAGCACCACTTCAAAGCAGAGGCTTGTATGCTCCTGGAAAGCTGCTCCCTTTTGTTCATTTCAACACAAATATTCACCAATAATGGGCGCGTCAGCCGATGTCCAGAGGAAATCATAAAAAGCAGTTAAAATAGTTGATGAAAAGAAATTCATGTCCAGAAATACAAATACCACTGTGTATCTGTGCACAAATTGGCTATTGTGTTTCCTACATTACAACAATGACTAGCTTCAAGAGTTATTCATTAGTTGTGAAACACTTTGGCCAACCTGAAGTTCTTCCTTTAACAAAAAAAAGGTCCCTCCCTGCTTGTGTGGTCACAGCCTCTGGAGCGTATTTTTAAAACAAAAATCAGAAAATGCATGCAGCTCAAAGGGCACTGTTTTTCAGATGAGTGTCTGGCAACAGAGATAAAACTAATCACTTGTTCACTACAGCAATCTTTAGAATGTTTGTTAGATCATTAGCATATTTAACCAAACTTCACCCCTACAGATAAAACTATTTTCAGTCAAAAGCAAGCTTATTTCACTCCATATTCTTTGCAATTGGTTCCCAGTTTAGATGAATGCAGTTCAATCTCAGTAATTGCAAACTTAGAAAAATCCAATCAATGCAAGTGTGCAATACAACACAATGTAGCAGTCGCTAGCATTTGCAAAATTTCCGGATAGCCATAACTTTGGAGACTTGGTGAATTCATTAATCTGTTTAAAAAAAAAAGGGGCTTGTTTTGGATGCATATGTTCACTCCTTGTAGAGGTGGTCTCATGCCATAGGGAGAGCGTCCTCATCTTTGGTGCCGGAAAATCCGAGTTCAAGTTTCCTCCAAGCTTTTAAGTATTCATGATGCATTTCATTAGTCTGAGCCTGTAAAATCTAACACTTGCCCCAATAATCACCAAAAAATGGGGTTTGGTATGGTGATGGAGGGAGAGAGAGAAGGAAGGAAGGAAGAGTGCACCTGAAGACAAAGTTGATTCCTCCCAGAAAGTACTGAAATAATTCTAGCACATTCCTCCAAAAGTAGCTGACAATGCAAACCCATGGAAAGCTGGAGGCTATTCATTGGCCTCAAAACTATGACCAAAAATAGTGAGGTAAAGCTACATCTCGCTTAACTTTATTTTAAAAGCATGTGTTTTACCAGGTCAAATTATGATTGACGTAAGTAGAACTGTGGCAAGTCTACACAGTTCACTCATTGTTTCTCTACATCTACAACAAAAAGATCTATTTACATTGGTGGCTTGAAAGTAGCTTGAAGAATACATATCTAAACGTTTCCACAAAATTATAGTCAGAAATGCAGTAGAATTTTCTAAATTCCAGTGACAAAGATTTATATAAAAAGGCCTCCTGCTCATCTCATAATAATTCGTATCACCGAGTCCAAAAATAATCTCCTTTGATAGCAGTTGCTCACCGAGTCACTGAAGGGTCAGTTAGACAGATCATTCTTGTCAGCATCTGCAGATTTATAAAATGGCAGCAAAAGCAGAGTGCTGCACAACTAGCTTCAAATGCAGCCAAAGTCAATGTCAATTAAATCCAAAAACTGGAAATGGCAACAGCCTTGGGATATGCGGGTTTAGACAGTGGATTATCTCATGTAAGAAAATGTCAACTGTTCTGTTTCAAAAGGAAGTACATAGTCTTGACAGAACAAAAAGAAAGGGGTCAAAGTCACACACCCCGAGGATAAATAAAAAAGGAACAGAAAAGGACAGTCTAAATGATGAGTTACTGTTTTCATAATGAGTGCCTTCAATCAATCCAAAATTTTATCAACAGAATCTAAACTACAACAGATTGTTTGAAAGAAGTTTTATTCCTTCACTTATCAAAGATTTATGAGGGGAAATGCACATTTTGGCTTGGTTCTTACTCGCTATCAGGACAGCATCTACAATTTAAAATGAATAAATCTTTTAGAAACTATAATGTGATCAACTTTGAGATTCGCTTGACAATTTCTACCAACAGAAAAATTAAAGTTTCAATGAAGTAAAATTCAGTAGAGCTAGAAACAAACATAATGGCCTGCTGTCAGACAAAATCAGGTAAGTCAACATTTAAAACTTTAAAAACTATTTGGTAAATCTGCATATATACATGTACATGCTAGGAAGCAAATGATTAAGCAAATAAAAGGCTCCAAAATGAACAGAGAATTAAACTAGAATGGATACTTTAGACTAAAAGACATACTACAGAGTCTACTGGGAAAATGAGATGGACAAAAAGTTTGCAAAGAGTACAACAATATTTCGAAATTGTTTTCATTACATGGCGCGAAATACAAATATCAAGTGAGATAATAAAGCTTTTTAAGTGTGCATAGGGAGGAAGTTAGATTTTTTTAAAAAAGTTACTGGGAATAACTGAAGATGAATATAACTAAAAAGACTCAACAATTACGTTCCATAAGTGGTGCGTAACAGAAAGGAAAAGTACCAATTCGGTGTTTGATTAACCAATTGGGACAAATACAATGAAATCTTTGGAAATGAGAGAGGAGGATACTGTAGATAAGTTAGGATTGAAGTGTGACATACATTTTCTCTGGGTCAATGTACATCTTAGACTATTGAAAGAGATTAGGAGTGAGTCTGCCAAGCATAGATAATAGTAATAATTGAGATTCATTGTGTACTAGAGATACCACAAAATCAAAATCCAGTAAAATGTATTACAGGTCGTTCTGCTATAACATGTTTTGTTATTGTGAATTCGTTATAACAGAATAGACAAATTGGGAACATTTTCTTTAACGCTAACTTTTAAAGGTTTTATTGGTTATAATGAGATTCTGGTCCCATTAATTTAAATGGTGCTGCTATAATGTGATTTTCTGATAACACTGGATTGCACGAGAACAGAACAACCGCATTATAGCAGAACTGACTGTACCATTATTTAAAACAGAACAAATAAAAGTACAAGTATCTACAGACCCATTAACCTTACTTCAGAGGAATAAAAATTGTACTAAGTGTCTGCACCAAGGGGCAGGTTGGAAATGCATCAAGTGAAAACAGATGATTTGGGTTTAGGAGCAAGGGATACTATTCAATTTTGCCTCCATTTAAAGATGTGAAGAGTACAATAATTACTGTATTCCTCAAAAATCATTTATTTATACTTTAATAAAGTTCTGTACTAACCAACCTAAAATGCAGCCATATCCAGGGAAGAATTCAAAACAGAAGAATTGGGAAAAAAACACAGACAACTTACAAATAGCTAAATCAGAGCATTGCTGAACAATTTCCAAGAGTCAGAAAAGCAACTTTTTTTATTTCTATAAAGTTATGTAGATACAGAAAATAAAGCTTGATAAAATCTACAGACAATCGATAATATAAGAACTCCAAGGATAGAAGATATAATTAAACTCCTGAAGAAGGGTCTACATCTGTTATTTAGTTAGGTAGATAAACACCAACAAGTAATACCAAGTGCAAAATATTACTTACTGAACAAATAACAACCAGTGGCAGAATAAAGGGAATGAAAGTTAGCGTGCTATTTTGGGAGGTTAACCTTACCATTTCCGGTCAAAGATTGTATGAGGAAATTCTGGGGACATAAAGCATTTAAAACCACAGATGTGATGAAACCAGAATGTCAAGCCAAGGGCAATCAATAAGGATAGAAAAACAAAAAAACACCGTGAACTTACCGTACTGCAGAGTTTAGAGCACATTATTCTCAATTGGCAACCAAAATTTAGAATCTCTACTAGTTACAACAATCAGGACAATTTCTTTTCTGTGTATATGTCAAATTTGACAGTGGCCACATATGGAATTTTGCTGACAAGTTGAGAATCTTCAAAAAGATTTCAGAATTTTAGGATAAAGTCACTGATCATGCTGTGAAGATTCATTTTATTATTATTTGGAAACTTGGGCTCTAAAATTAGCAAGTGACGTATGTCTTTGAGTTTACTTTGTAATTCTACATTGTGCATGAGAGACGGACAATTTTAAATTCATTTTCATGGCCTGAAATTAATCATGGGTTGTCAAAAGGTTTGTTGATGCATGCATTTCTGAGGAAGGCAGGTAGCCTTTGAGTGAGCTGGAGGTATTCAGTTCAGTGAATTGATAACATAAGTGGGTTATTCAGTCTGCCAAGCTTTCTCCACACTTCTAGATCCTGGTTGATCAGCTCCCCAGTGCGATTTTCCCTGCATTATCTCCACATCCCCCAAAATGTCGTAGGTTTCTGGAGACCAATCAATTTTTCTTTGGAACATGCTCAAAAGATTCAGGTAGGGAACTCCAAAGACTCACCACCCTGACTGAAGACATTGCTCATCTCAGAGTGAAATGACCCTACCCCTTATTGTCAAAGTCAGAGCTGGGTAAAAAGTCCTGAATGGCTTATAAGAAAACTCTGGAAACATTTAAGAGTTGGTAAGAAGAAACCAATTACAGCCACACCACCTGAACAAAAAAAAACTTTTAAAAAAGTGGAGACAAAGTGACGGTTCACTGAAGTAAGTGTATCTGTAAGATTGTTGAGGGTGAAAAAAGGGTTGAATCTTTATTTCTGGTATCTGTAAAAGGGACAATTTCAAATAACTATTGTAAGCTGCCGTAGTGAGTGTGTTTATTCCTTTTGTACAAAGACCTTTCCCTTTTAAAAATACATTGATACATGCATGAATATGCTGCATGACTAACAACAGTAAAAGAGTCACAAAAACAAAGCTTATGATCTATCAAATCCGGTTTCCCTCCAAGATTGGATATGCCCAACATTTCCATGAGTTGGGACAATAACAGCGTTAGCACTGAATGATCAAATGGGATATGGATCAGATCAAGTGTCACAGACTCCTCTCCACTTGCTTTCAGATTAGACCAAAACTTTAAACTCCAAACTTTGTTCTTGCCCTGGTGAATATAATTCACTTTTCGTAAAATCCACTCATAGGGGGACAGTCAGGAACCAGTTCTGCAGCTCTGCTGAAATGTAATTGGGTTACCACCACAACTTTTTGAAATCTGTAGCATCTGCATTTTCTAAAAAACAAAACTCCACGCATATCTGCATAAAGTGAGATGATTTTGAATGGATTTTATTCTCTCCCTCCAAGTCTCTATGGAGGATCGTTACACCACATTTTCCAGTCAGACTGGAAGGGTTAGCAAGAAAATATAATAATAAAGGTTAATAATTTTGAAAAGATTAATGTCAGAAACTAAAATCAGCACCAACTCTTAAGATGCCATCAGCAGTTGGGTGGAGAAACATAGGAGGGCTAAAAAAAAAACTTAGTATCTTGGGGGATCCAAGATGGCGGCGATCTGAGAAGATCACACTGCAGAGCTTCGCATCGCAGCTGGAGCAGGACGGTTCTTTAACCCACCCAACCCAGGTCATCAGGATTTCTTGGGGCATTGGAAAGATTGTGGAGCCCCAAGAAGCATTTAAAAATGGACTGACTTGTATTTTCAGCTCTCCAGAAATGCCTAAAAAGGGAGGAGGAGCGTCTGAGGCCGGGCCTGCAGCAGCCTCAGAGCAGATTACTCTCCAGGACCTGGTGAACCAGCTCTCGAAATCTCGCAAGATGTTGGAGTAACACATTGAAGGGAAGCTGGCTCCAGTCTCTTTCATGCTGCAGAAGCATGAGCAGCAGCTGGGAGACCTGGAGAAGAGGATGGATGAGGTGGAGCACAGGGTCACAGTGGTGGAAGCTGATGCCAGTTCATTCAAGGAAAGGATCCAAGCCCCGAAGACGCTGGTTCATAATTTGCGTGACCAAGTGAATGATCTTTAAAACAGGGGCAGGAGAAAAAACATTCGGATCATCGGTCTGCCCGAGGGTAAGGAAGGTGAGTGGCCTGCGGAATTTGAGGAAGATTGGCTTCTGAAATTCCTTGACTTGGAGACTGGCATGAGAGGATTGAAGATAGAGAGGGCTCACCGGGTCACAGCACGGAGGTCGGGTCTGGGTCAATGCCCTCGTCCTCTCCTGGTGCGGTTCCATCATTACCGGGATAAGGAGTCTGTCATGGAGGCTTCCACACTCCAGGGTAAGGATCCAAAGGCCCTAATTTACGAGGGGTCTAAGATCATGTTTTTTCAAGACTTTTCAGCAGCGGTGATCCAGAAACAAAAATCTGGTGTCAAGAGAAGATTGAAGGAGCTTGGGATTCAGTACTCCCTGAGATATCCGGCAGTGTTTCGGATCACCTTAGATGGATCCATGCATCTCTTTACACATCAAAGGAGGCAAGAAACTTTGTGGACAAACTAACCTAAGTTAAACAATTGTAGTATGTATAAATATTGTTGCTTAGGTATGCGTTTATCATTCTGTAAAAGAAATGGAGGAAATCTGGTTGGAGCTTTGTTTTTCCCCTTTTTTCCCTCTATTGATAATAATTTGGTTCAAACTATGTCTGGCGGTGGTTAAGATGTACATTTTACATTTCTAAGTTAGGACATACCAAAGGATGGGTGGGGTATTTATTCACTTTTTTTTTATATAAAAGAAATAAATATTCATATTGATATTCTATGGGGTATTTATTCTTTTTAGCTTGTGCTTGCGATGCGGCTCTAGCTGGGAGAAGTGAAGGTGGTTGAGATGGTTAGCTGCCTATTTATGGGCAGTTCGGGACGGGTAGTTGCCCCCGCCGGGCAGGGAGTGAGTTCCCCTACTCAGCGCTATTGGCACTTTATATGTTGGTTTGTTTTCTGGTTTTTGTTGTTTTGTATTTTTAATAATTGTGCATGTTTGTTAAATGTAGTGGTTTTAGTTTATGTAGTTTTTAATATTTGGTGGACCATGCGACACTAAGGCTCAGCAATTTGTGGTTCGTGTTCCTCCTCTCTGGAATTTAAATGTAATTGCAGAAGATTATGGCTAATGATTAGATTAAATGGTGTACCTGGAATATCAAGGGAAGAGCTGAAAATGTGATGCTGGTCAAAGCACGGCAGGTCAGGCAGCATCCAAGGAACAGGAAATTCGACGTTTCGGGCCAGAGCCCTTCATCAGGAGTTATATCAAGGGAAGACACTCACCAGTTAAGAGGAAGAAGGTACTCTTGAGTCTTAAAGGAGAAAGTGGATATTGCTTTGTTACAGGAGACACATTTGGATGACAAGGAGCATCTGAAATTACAGCAGAATGGCTTTGACCGAGTTTATTTTTCATCATTTAATACCAGAAGTAGGGGAGTGGCTATATTGGTAAGGAAAAATCTCTCATTTAAATTGTTGGAATGTGTTAAAGACACGTACAGGAGGTTTGTAATTGTTAAAGCCTTGATAAATGGGGAAGAATATGGCATTTTAAATGTTTATTGCCCCCCAGCTCATCCTCTTAAATTCTTGGTAGATGCTTTTTCTAAACTGATAAGTCTCAAGTCTCGGCACATCATTATAGTGGGAGATTTTAACTGCCTCATGGACCCCACAGTAGACAGGCTGCCTAAAGGTCCCTCGATACCCTCTGCACAAACTAAACAGTTATTGGGTTTGTGTGGGGAATTAGGATTAGTGCACGTCTGGAGTGTCTCCACCCTACAAGTATGGATTTCATGTTTTTCTCCAATCCGCACAGATGTCACACGAGGATTGATTTTTTTCTGACCCCTGTGGTAACCCTGGATCTGGTGGCATCCTGTACGATTGGTAATATTGCCATCTCTGATCATGCTCCAGTGTACCTCATGGTTAAAATTAAGGATGTTACAATGGATTCAAGGTACTGGGGAATGGACCCCTCTATTCTCGTGGACAGCAAGTTTGTGGAGTATTTCTCTAGGGAATTTCGGGCATTCCTAGACATCAACATAGACTCAGTTGATAGCTCATCTGTTCTCTGGGAAACTGCCAAAGCTTATGCCAGAGGGTTAGTTATTTCATATTCCACAAGTAGGAAGCAGCAGAACGGTGAGCAGCAACGTCTCCTTGAAACACGGTCGAAAGCAGCTGAGACGGCCTATTTTGACAGACCCTCGTTGGTCAAACTACAGAGAATTACGGCACTGCGGTCTGCACTAAATTCCGTGCTCACGCAGACAGCTAAGGTGGAGCTGGCTTTTGCAAAGCAAAGGTAAAAACAATGACTGCAGATGCTGGAAACCAGATTTTAGATTAGTGGTGCTGGAAGAGCACAGCAGTTCAGGCAGCATCCGAGGAGCAGTAAAATCGACGTTTCGGGTAAAAGCCCTTCATCAGGAATAAAGGCAGAGAGCCTGAAGGGTGGAGAGATAAACTAGAGGAGGGTGGGGGTGGGGAGAAAGTAGCATAGAGTACAATAGGTGAGTGGGGGAGGGGATGAAGGTGATAGGTCAAGGAGGCTGGTGGAGTGGATAGGTGGAAAAGAAGATAGGCAGGTAGGACAAGTCGTGGGGACAGCGCTGAGCTGGAAGTTTGGAACTAGGGTGAGGTGGGGGATGGGGAAATGAGGAAGCTGTTAAAGTCCGCATTGATGTCCTGGGGTTGAAGTGTTCCGAGGCGGAAGATGAGGCGTTCTTCCTCCAGGCATCTGGTAGTGAGGGACGGCACTTAAGGAGGCCCAGGACCTCCATGTCCTCGGCAGAGTGGGAGGGGGAGATGAAACGTTGGGCCACGGGGCGGTGTGGTCGATTGGTGCGAGTGTCCAGGAGACGTTCCCTAAAGCGCTCTGCTAGGAGGCGTCCAGTCTCCCCAATGTAGAGGAGACCGCATCGGGAGCAACGGATGCAATAAATTATATTAGTGGATGTGCAGGGAAAACTTTATGGATGTGGAAGGCTCCTTTAGGGCCTTGGATAGAGGTGAGGGAGGAAGTGTGGGCGCAGGATTTGCAGTTCTTGCAGTGGCATGGACCTGACCAGGTAGTCACAGAGGGAACGGTCTTTGTGGAAGGCGGAAAGGGATGGGGAGGGAAATATATCCCTAGTGGTGGGGTCTTTTTGGAGGTGGCAAAAATGTCAGTGGATGATTTGGTTTATGCGAAGGTTGGTAGGGTGGATGGTGAGCACCAGGGGCATTCTGTCCTTGTTACGGTTGGAGGGGTGGGGTCTGAGGGCAGAGGTGCGGGATGTGGAAGAGATACATTGAAGGGCATCTTTAACCACGTGGGAAGGGAAAGGCTATACAAGCATGGTGACCAGCCAGGCAAATACGTAGCATACCTTGCCAGAAAGAGAAGTGCCCCACAAACCATTACAGCAATTAGGGAAGGGTCTGGGAACTTAAAATGTGATTCTAAAAAGATTAATGTGGCATTCCAGAGATTCTACTCTAAATTATATCAGTCTGAGAATTGTGAGGAGGGGCAGGCCAAAATGGAATCCTTTGTTTTTAAGAGATCTGAAACTCCTGGGTGTGACTCCCGAATAACAGTCCTTTCTCAATGCCCCATTATCAGAGCAAGAAGTGCAGGAAGCTGTGAGGCAGCTTCAGAGTGGAAAGGCGCCCAGTCCTGACGGACATCCAGTGAATTCTAACAGGAATTTATAAGTATACTGTCAGGCCTAATGCTGAATATGTTTAATGATTCATACAATCATGTTTGTCTCCCACCATCTCAGAGAGGCCAATATTTCACTTATCCTTAAAAAAGGAAAGGATCCGGAAGACTGTGCTTCATACAGGCCCATCTCGCTCTTAAATGTGGACTTTAAGATCCTTTCTAAGGTTCTTGCATTAAGGCTGGAGACTGTGTTACCTTCTAAGAGGATCAGACGGGCTTCATAAAGGGTCGCAGATCCTCCAATAACGTTAGGAGGCGGCTTAACGTAATTCAAGCATGCCAACAGCAGGCAATACAGGGATTGGTGATTTCTTTAGATGCAGAGAAGGCATTTGACCGAGTTGAGTGGACGTACCTTTTCAATACTCCAGACCAGTTTGGTCTAGGCGAAATTTTCATAAGATGGGTAAAAGTTCTCTACAGTGTACCTTTCGCTGCGGTCATTACCAACGGGGTACAATCAAGCAATTTTCATATTTCTAGGGGCAGCCGGCAGGGCTGTCTCCTTTCACCATTACTTTTTACGTTGGTGATTGAACCGTTGGCAGAGGCCGTTTGTGGGGATCTCAATATATCAGCTCCAGAAGTGGGGTCAAAATTACATAAGATCTCGCTGTATGCAGATGTTCTGATTTTCTTGACAAATCCAGCAGTTTCAGTGCCTTGCCTGATACAATGCATTCACGATTTTGGCGCTTTTTCAGGGTATAAGATTAATTTTGCTAAATCAGAGGCTATGCCTATGGGTGGTCTTACGAAAGAGTTGGCTCTTGAGTGATTATAGATTCCCATTTAGGTGGTCACAGGGGGGTTTTGTGTATTTTGGCATATTCATTCCTCCAGTTCTGGATTGGCTGTTCAAAGCCAATTTTACTCAATTATTTGAAAAAATTAAACAAGACCTCCAAAGATGGGAGGCACTTCCTGTCTCATGGTTGGGTCGGATAGCGCATATTAAGATGAATATTCTCCCTCGTTTGCTATACCCTATACGGATGCTCCCCATGATTTTCAATAAACAAACACTCAGGAGACTGAACGGTTGGTTCAGCTTCTTTATCTGGCACCGTAAACGGCCCCTCATTAAATTAGCCAAACTGCAGTTGCCTCACAGATTGGGGGGTGTAGACCTTCCGGACATTAAAAGTTACCAACTAAGCTTGCTTTTGACCTACGTAAGTGATTGGGTTTGTGGGGCCCCTCTTTCAACATGGCTAGATATCGAAGCCTCCCAGGCAAGGTGCCCCCTTATCAGTTTGCTGTTTTTGGAGAAGGTGAGGACAGTTAGGGAATATTGCCATAACCCAATAGTCATCAATACTGTTAAAACATGGAGGGCAATTCGGCAGAGGGAAGGTAATATTGGCAAACATCTTTGTTTATACCTTTAGTGGGCATGCCGAGTTTTCAATCAGGTATGATAGATTCAGGATTTAAACGTTGGGAAGCTAGGGGTATATCTTGCATGGGTGATTTATTTGAGGGAGATGTAATGATGTCCTTCGATCAGTTAGTACGGAAGTACAAGTTACCTAATACAGACCTCTTTCGTTTTTTCCAAGTTAGGGATTTTATTCAAAAAAGGACCGCACTTTTGACTGATCCCTACAAATCTGACATAGAAAGAGGGGTACTAAGAGCTAAGAGTAAACTCTCTGTCAGTACTCTATATCACCAGTTGGAGGGTGCCACCTCAGATGAGTCTGATCGACTCTGCAAGATGTGGGAGAGAGAGCTGGGTGTTGAAATTTCTTCAGAAGCATGGGAGGTATTTGGGAGAATGCAAGGAAGATATCAATTTGCAATAGGACCTTTGCTTTACAGTTGAAGATTCTCCACAGGGTCCACTTAGCCCCAGACCGTTTGTCAAAGTTTAAACCAGGGGTATCTTCAGCATGTCCCAAGTGCAAGGTTTGTACGGGTACTCTTACCCATTGTCTTTGGTCATGTGACAGGCTTCAAACATATTGGAGCGCTGTGGTGGATGCAATGGAGAGGAGTTTAGGTGTAGGGGTGGAGAAGGACCCTATTTCGCTCCTTTTGGGCCTACCCATTGTATTTCCTGCAGACTCGCATAAGGCAAAAACTTTTCAATATTCTTACATTCTGTGCAAGGAAGAATATCTTGCTAGGTTGGATATCAGAAAAACCCCCAGGCCTGTCGGGTTGGCGGAAGATTGTTATGGAGCCTATCCCCCTGGATTTTCTCACAAATATGGTACGCCACAAAACTGAGAATTTTTACAAGACATGGCAACCCTTTTTGAAATACCTGGACACAGATTTATCTGCCACACTAACAAGGTCTTTTATATAGCCGTAACGATTGTGTTTCAGGAGTCCAATATCCAGGGAGGAGGAACTGTGAATGTATGAGTGTTTTGTTTGGATGGGCTGAGTTATTACTATTTATTTGTTTGCTGTTAGGTATTTATTTAGTTAGTTAAATAGCTAGTTTAGTTTTTTTAAAATTTTATGCTTCTCTATATATGTTTATATATTCGTATAGGAGGGTGGGTTGGGGAATTTTTTTATTATTTAGGTTTAGCTTTGTACTGTTTGAATTGCATGGTTTTGTATTTGTTGTAATATATAAAAATATACTTTTTCTTAATAAAAATATATTATATAAAAAAAAACTTAGTATCTTGAAGGCAAAGCTTTCTAGGTCATTGCAAAGATGTCTAACACCTTCATATAACATGTACCTCATTGCTATAATGCAATAAACTACAATTTGTTAAAGACAAGAGTCTCTAAGATTCACCAGTGGTTTTCCTCTGCTGCTGTAAAACCTTAGTGCTTAAGCCCAGTTAAAGTTAGGGGATAGTGGCAGCATACCAACCCAACTACAAGCTGATACTGGCTGGCATCATACCACATAAAACAAAGTCAGGAGTAAAAACCTTGGTTGATCTTTCCTTCCCAAATAGTCAGAATTGCTGAAACTATCTCATCCAGCATAACAGGAATCAAAACTGGAGGTACTTGGATTTTATGGCTTGACATTAGCGACACGGTTATTCTTCTCCAGGTTTAATTATCTTGGCCGAGTGTGTTTACAATTCAAACAATTTTCAATAGTTTGTGTGCGCTTTGGAGGTCATGAACTTGTGAAAAATTATGCAGGACACAGCTTGCTCATTGCTTCCCCCACCACTCCCCTCCCCATCAATTTAAAAAGCTGGTTATGAATTAACAAAATGAGCATACAGCTAAGAGATCACCATTTAAAAACACAGTTTATCATTCTTTTGAGAATCAACTGTTTGTACCCTGTTTCTTCTGAGTTTAATTCCCAAGTGTGGCTGCCAAGGTGAAGGACAGCTCTTCTGGGTGGAAGAGCAATGATCCAACTATTGTGGTCCACAGGTTCCAGTGACAGACAGGACTAGGATAAAGGTTCTGATGAGACAGGAGGAGCATCTTAGGTCAATTTAGAAAAGCAGAACCACAAGGGCTATAATCTCAGGATTACTAACAGAGTAACTTGCAAATTGGCAATGAGTAAGAAAGATTGCAGGGGTAAATGTGTGACTCAAAAGTTTGATGTGGGAGAAATGGCATTGGATTCTTGGGGTACGGGCAGCAGTACTTGGGAAAGAGAGCTGTTCAACTGAGATGGGCTTTTATTTGAACCATGCTGGGACCAGTGTCCTGGCAAATTGTATAACTAGGGCTGTAGATAGGGCTTTAAGCTCATTAGTTTGGGGTGGTGGTGGGGGGGGGGACTTTAACTGAAGAGAACCTTTTTTCAAAAAAAAAAATGAAACGAAACAGGAGAGCAAAATATAGAAGCACAAGAGCGTAGCAGAAAGGAGAACCAGAGGAAGGAATAATGGCCAAAAGTCAAAGTTTAAGGGTGTGTCTAAATATATGTCGAGTTTATAATACGAAAGATGTGTTGATGGCAAATAGAAATAAATGAAAAATATATGAGAGCGCAACTTGGGGCTCAAATAAGAGCAATTAAAGAGAGGGGTCTGAAGGAAAGTGTTCTCTATTGTAGGCTGGGAATATAGGAAAAGTGGAACATCAATGGATGAGCAGTGGCAGACATTCAAGCAGATACTTTATAATACTCAGCAAAAAAAAAATTATCCTGGTTAAAAAGAAGAATTTGATGAGAAGGATGACTACCTGTGATTAACAACGGCAGTCAAAAAGAGTATCAGAAACTAAAGCATAAAAAGCAGCAAAAGTAGTGGTAGACCAAAGGATCCATATTATTTTTTAGGTTTTATTAGTGGATAACAAAAAAGCAATAAGAGCTTAAAAAAATAGAAGAAATAGCGAGAAATAAATAGAAAGCAAAAGCTTCAATGGGCATAGAAAAGAGTAGCTAAAGTGAACATGGGACTCTTGGAGGACGTAACTCGAGAACTGATAACACCAAACAGGGAAATGGCAGATAATTTAAATAATATTTTGCCTCAGCCTTCTTAGTGAAGGATACCATAAACATCCTAGACATCAGAAAAGCAAGGCATTAACAGGAGCAAAAGTCTTGGAACAGTCTCTCTCACAAGGGACAAAGTATTTGGAAAATTAATAGGGTTAAAGGCCAGGACTTGATAGCCTGAATCCAAGGGTTTTAAACAAAGTGACTGCAAAGATGATCAAAATATTGGTTAAAAAAAAAACTGGAAAAATTAGGGATTCTTTAGAGATAATCAACATGGCTTTGTGTGTGGGAAATAGTGTCTCACTAACTTGACTGAGTGTTTTTTGAAGAGATGACCAAGAAGATTGTTAAAGGCAGAGTGGTAGATGTTGTCTATATGGACTTCAGCAAGGCAGTTGACAAAGTTCTGCATGGTAGACTAGTTAGCAAGGGAGATCATATGGAATCCAAGGGGAGCTAGCCAAATGAATACAAAGTTGGCTTAAAAACATAAGAGATGGGGTAGTAGTAGTGAAACAAAAAGATAAATTCAATCACCCAATATATAACCAGAGAAAATTTTTATCCAATCCACTAGCTGTCTTTAGTAACCAGATTAAATTTAGCCACAATGCAGGTAGTGAGATAGAACTCTGTTGTCAGTCTACAATAAGACTAAAACACTGCATTGAGAAGCAGCACGTAGATTTTAAAATGTGAAAATTGCCATAGAGAGATTTTGGGGGGAGACAGCAGAGGCAGGGATGTCGGGCAGAAAGAGAAGCTTTGCAAGTTATATGGGGACCATAATTAAATAGACAAGAGAGAAACAAAACGAGAGCAGACCCACCGAAGTGAACAACAGTGGAAAGGAACTGAAGAAGATGTATAGTGTGGTCGACCATGTCCAAAACTGAAGACAAGGACACACAAGGAGAGCAACAGAAATGAGCAATAAACGTTGGCCTAGTCAGCTATGTTCAAGAATTAATTTTGTGGAAAAAGCTCAAGGGTCTTAAAGTCCGATGAATCATTATATATTCATAAGAGCAATTCAAACTATACGGAACAAATGTATTTCAGAAGTGCGTGTTAACAAAGCGAATCTGTCAAATCAGACTTGCCCTACTTTAAACAAAGTTAAATACAGCTGTTCCTTACTGAAGTATTGCTCTGCTTTCTCTCCACAGATGTTGTCAGACCTACAGAGTTTTTCCAGCAATTTCAGTTTGTGTTTCTGATTTCCAGCATCTGCAATTGGGGTTGGGATGATTTTGTTTTTAAATATTGCTTTTGCAACTTCATCATAAAATGACTGGTTAACATTGGTGTCCAACAAATTTTAACACGACAGTTTATACTACATTAATTCTTGATGATCAAAAGAAACCCCTCATTGGGCTTACAGAATCCAGAACTTTCAGGCCTGGATCATAAACAACCACGGTAACCAACAAATAACCAGACAGGGTGCAGCTCTTAAGAGTCAAGGGAGAAGCTTCACACCAACAAAGGAAGTAGGGATGGGTTTGAAAATATCTAGATCTTATCAATACACTCCATTCAGACAGCATTACTGGTTCAAAATGAACAATCATTGATTTTTTTTTAAAAAACAGCAAGTCCAAAGGAACGTTTTCAATAAGATGATATTCTTGAACAATAATTTTGCTTTCGGGTTTCACCATTCCATGCATCAGACCTTCCAGCAGCTACCATTTCCAAACCTTCTAAAAACAAATTTCACCATTCGCCCCAATGTATTCGGCACATTTATAATGGGCCTCACTTCACAGACATTAACGTCTTACTCCTTCACTCACAATGAGAACATGATCACCAAAGTGATTCCCAGAACCTATTCAATTAACTTCACAAGGTTCCACCTACAAGGCTTCATGATTTCGAATTCAAGTTTGGGTAATTCACAGTGACTGTTCGAGAGAACAAACAAGGTATTCTGCTTCCTTGTGAACAGAGTTTTAATTTTTTATTGTGCAGCATACCTCAGTTTGTGAGGGTAGTAGCCGTAATATTGTTAAATTGAATGGCCATCTTGGTTGCCTGAGGATTCTGTGAAATATTACAAATTAAAGTTCAAAAGGAAACCCAGCAGGTAGCTCATCATCTTTGGCTTATGTAGCTGCCCAAAGACATTTGACAGGTATGTTAATTTCTGGAAAATATCCCCAAAAATAGCATACAGTTATCCCATCCACAGGGTACACACTTTATTTTGTTCAAATGCGAACTCAGAAGCCACTGAAGTAATTTTTCTGATGATTATTAAGGCTCAATTACTTCAACATGTGGAAAACTGAAAATTTTTCCCAAATTGCTACTAATTATCTGCAAACGCTCTCCAGCCAAGTACAGCCAAGATCACAGTAAAGCCATAACTGCTTCTATCTCGTCTCAGCAATAAGCTTAGGAGGTAGCGGAATGGAAGTAATGTCACGAGACTGGTAATCCAGATCACCAGTTTCATGGACTGTGGACATGGCTTTTAATGGTGATATTTGAAGTTTTAAAAATCTGGAATTTAAATAAAAGCTAGACCAACGGTGACCACGTAACCATCGTCAGTTGTAATAAAACCTCATCTGGTTCACTAATGTCCTTTAGGGTCTAAAGTCTGCCATCTTTACCTAGCCTGACTTACTGGCTCCAGATCCATAGATTTGCAGTTAACTCTTCACTGCCTGTTCAGACCATTTCCTGCCTCTACTGCAAGAGATCCTTTAGCACTACTTGTAAAAATGGGTCTTGTCTGACATCCAGGCCAACATCTTTTAAATGAGATATTAAAACCAAAGCCCTGTCAGAAAGACATAAACATTCATAAGCGTCTACATCTTTTGTGTGTGTCAACCATGGTTCAGTTGTTAGCAATCTCACCCAAGTCAGAAGGCTGAGTGTTCAAGCTCTGCTCCAAGATTGAATGCAAAATCAAGACCCACAGTCCTGAGGGAATACTGCACCAAGATACCATATTTTTCGATGAGATGTTAAACTGAGACCCACTTTGCTTAATCGGGTGAGTGTAAAAAAATGTTCGATAGCACTACTTGGAAGAAAAGCAATGATATTATCCCCAGTGTCCAGTCAATATTTATCCTTCAGTCAACATGGCCAACCAAAATTCTCTGGTCATTACCATATTGTTGTTTGTGGATCTTGAGGAAAATTGCTTTCCACTTTACAACAATAAATACATTTCAAAACATCTTGAATGCACACACTTAAGACATCTAGCAGGAGTGAATGTTGGTATATTAAAGCAAATTTTTCTTTTAAAAGATTTATTCCTCTCAGCACTATCACTACATAGGTAACTTGTTCCTTAATCTCACTGCTTATGGAACTTAGTTTTGCACATAGTAGATGGATGTAGCAACCAAAGAAGGAGTAGGAGTACATTCCCCAAAATACTTTGTATTGCTTAAGAACCAAAAAGTGCTATACAAAAGTAGGTTCTCCCCAAACACAGAACAGTATTTTTCAAAGAAGAACAAAAGATTGGCATTCACATCATAAAAGGAGGATCACTTGGATATTCAAGAACAATCTAATCACCAGACAAAATAGTCACATTTTCCTGATGTATCAGTCTAACATTGTGTAAATGTGTACCTTATTAAGATCAATGAACTGTTGTCAGCCACAAGTCAGAATCAGAAAACATTTCCATGATATCTGATACCGAAGTATTTCAATGTGTTTTCATTACTTCCAGTCAATAGTCTGACATGTATGATAGTAGTTAGTTGACATATTGTTCATTTCCTAAAGCTGCTTTTAAAGTTCCAGCCTGTGTCTTAAAAGAAAATATAAGAGGAGGAATACACAATTTAATTAAACATTTTCATTTCTGATACAGGCCCACTGTTTGAATTTCAAGTCCTGCTTATGTCACTGGATCACGAATCTCAGAGCAAAATACTTCACCTCCCTATGCCAGCAATTGTGGCTACTATCAAGTTCACTGCAGAACTACACATCAAAAGAGAAATTACAGTGCACTCACCTCGACTGGCTGAGAAGGAATTTTAAGTTTGGATAGCTTTGCTCTGGCACTTGCTTTCATTGCAGCTATATTTCCAAATGGTTCCTCAGAGTAATCCTCTGCAGGAGGCTTTAGTTCTGGGGATTTACTAGGTGCTTGGTCTTGCCCATCCATCGGTCTCACATATGCTGTAGGCTTTTGCTGTATCATGTTTGGTTTCGATGGTAGAGATGGTGGAAAAGTTTGAGATGCATGTTGGCTGGGGACTGGAACACTCAGATCAGAAGGCAAGTTCTCAGGATCACCGGAGTGTACTTCTTGTTCACTTGGAGATTTTGTTGGAGGACAGTCCTTGCTGCGACTACTCTTACTTTGCTGCAATTTGGAATTGGTAAACCCGCTGGAATGTAAGGGGGATAATGGTGTTATTGGAGACAAGGGCTGCATAAGTGAGGACAACGGTAACAGTGGTTGCAAGTGTTGCAAATGGGATAACTGGACTTTGCTGTGACCGTCCGTACCCGCTGGCTGGTCATCCCTCACTCGAAGGCTATTGCAAGTTTCCTGGCCACTGTAGCAATTGTCCTTTTTTTGGCTTCGGTTTGGAAATGAGATATAGCCCTTAGTGTTCTGACTGAGGCTTTGGCCGTTCTGTTCTATCGCTGTAGTGTTCTTATCAGAGGAGCAGACACCGGTTGAAGAAGCTGCACTGCGAGGTCCCATTGATCGTGGATTGCTATTGTGAAAGGAAGGCTGTAGTGAACTATTACTCCGTTTTGCACCAAGCAAGCACTTATCTTTTTCTTGGGAAACCCTCTTGGGTATACCAATGAAGTCCTGCTGACTCTTGTTACTTATCAGATCTTTCATCTCATCATAGTTGCCCAGCATATTCTGAATGCGGCTGGAAAGTTCATCCCCTTTATTGGTCTGCACAAAAACAGAAGAAATATAGTTAAATGACTGCAACACATATTTCTGCAGAGGCAAATATTCAAGAAAAAAAATATTACCCCACATGCACTAATTAGTCATTTAAAAATGCCTGACAATTTCTGAAAAATTTGCTCAATTTTTTTTATATAAATGCATTCTAGAATGTTTTTTTGACCAGAAAGATCAGTTCGGCCTGAAAACAAGCATGATTGGAATGGATTCTGCAACAGCACAGCAAAATAACAGTCCAGTGACCAAATTTTAAAAAGAACTTTCAGACTTGTAGCTTAATGTAGTGAGCTACTAAGAGATTAGGAAAATGCGAGGATTATTAATATTTTCAACCTGGATGCAAATTTATTTCTTTGATCTCAGCAAGCTTAGTATCTTTGGGACCATATAGATTCACTCAAATTGCTGAAAGTGA
The DNA here is from genome assembly GCF_020745735.1 of Hemiscyllium ocellatum. Taxonomy (NCBI): domain Eukaryota; kingdom Metazoa; phylum Chordata; class Chondrichthyes; order Orectolobiformes; family Hemiscylliidae; genus Hemiscyllium; species Hemiscyllium ocellatum. Next base: position 130,428,688 of record NC_083401.1, read on the forward strand.
AAGGAAAGGCTGTTGGAAATTTAATCATACAAAAACAAACCTGCAAATGGCAGAAAAGCTAGACAAAAAAAAACAATTATACAGACAACCATCCAGCTCACTAAAAACTTAGATTAGGTTAGGACAGCTCTCCCGCACAGTCCGTGTTGCTTTACAAACATTGGTGGATGGAAATGGAGCTGCAGTACATTCAAATCATGAAGCAGCGGGCACAGCTGATGAGGCTAGGGACCTGCCAAACTCAACCACTACACCTCAGCTCGGCAAGATCTGTGACTTGCACAAGACTGGCCGGATTCATGACCCAGTCAGCAGCTGGTGTAACAAGAACTGGGAGACAGGCTGTCACCCGTAGGACAAGTCTCCAAAATTTAAAAGAAGTGGAATGCTTTGGAGGAGGACTGCATCGAAGCCTGTAGCAAGGGAAACCCAGAAGAATCTTCTTACTCTTCCTGGCTCACATTAAGACAGGTGCAGACATTTAAAAAGAAGGACTGTCCTACCTGGACCTCTCAGTCACTGCTTTCCTGCTCAGGATTCCAATTGAAATTGCATAGGAGGTCCTGATGACCGAATTAGAGCTCCCACCTGCAAATATAGAGAGCTGCTCTACCAGCTTTGGGTGGGAGCACTGTTCATAAGAGGTGCCAAGAGCTGCGCAGCACAGAATCTAAAACAAAAAAGCTCAAACCAAATTAGTCTAAGCTGCTCCGTACTTTACCTTGTATGGCTCACCAAAGAGGGGGGCATTTTTAAGGAAAGATTCTTTGTCAAGGTGAATTTCTTGGTTTCGTCTTTCCCTTTCCTTAATTCGAAGCAAATTTCTGTCTTCATTGTACAAGCTGTTGAAGAGCAGAATAAACTAAATTTCAGCTACTTGGCAAGCAAAATGGAAAATTTAAAAAGACAAAAATCAGGAAACAGTCATCAACTGCGTGTCAACCACTCCATAGATGGGTAACTTTTCTCCTCCTCGGTCCCTTTGATATGCAGTATTTCTTCAACTTGGCTATCAATACATTAAAGTGAATCACGTACTTCATCCCTTGGAAACACCAATATAAATGAAGTATTCCAAATATTGGAATAAATAGCTGATACTTAGACAGATCTATCCCATACTAAGTATTGGGGCCATGGAGCTTTTGGTTTTACAGTACTCATGCATGTTTCAAATATTCACAAAATGCCAGCACATAGCCAAACAGGAAAGTGCAAGTCGGTGGAACGGAAGGTATTTTGAACATTAATAGTACATGGCTGGGGAAGGAGCCAACAGCAGAAACAACAAATTCTCAGCAGTGCTGGCAAAGGAGCTAGAAGCTCAGGGGATAGGTGGCTGCTTACTGACAGAGGATCATTCAGGAAAAGTACTTATCTCCCCTTAGCACACATAAGGAAGGCATCTTCATTACATTGCTCAAGGCATTGAAATGGAAGATTGAAAATGGGATCACTGTTACACAAGAGTGTCATTAGAGTGGTCGATGATTAATGCTCACTCACTGTACTTTGTAAATTCCTGATGTTGCAAATATACTGATTCTATTATAATGCATGGCAATTTTAAGAACTTTAGTAGTACATTAAAAGACTGTTGCTGACATGAGACCTGAAAAAAATAGGCATGAGCAGAATAATATTAATAGGATTTAATCTCCGTGCACATCACAATTATTTCTGTTCTGACCACCAAATACACAAGGAAACAGGTCACTCAAACACCATCTGTGTGACAATGCAATGCACAAAATGGCTACATCATTCAGCTAGGAACTAAGTTCGTGGAGTGCTTTGGCAGTGATGTGGTAAAGTATTTTTACATTCTTCAGTTTCTACATACTATCTATCTGTGACAACATGCTAATCCAGATAAAAAGCAGAACTGCAAAGAAAGGAAGCCAAAGTAGAAAAGGAGCTCTCAGAGTACAGCGTAATCAACTAGAAACTGGTCAGACTCTCCCAGTTTTGTCAGCTCATAACCCTAGGTGAAGACATCTAAGCAGCTTAATTATAATACATTTAACATGTCTTATATTATTCTACAAAGAACCATAAGTGGAAAGTGCAACATTTTCACTACAAACATACATCTCAACATGCTGTATATGTAGTATAGAACTCAGATCTGATCTATTGTTAGAACTATGGTTTTGTTACCAGCTGCAATTTACCTAAAGGTCACTAGGCTGGGGAACTAACTAATAGGGAAACTAGGAAATGGCTAAGGCGGTTGAAGAAATACTTTGCATCAATCTTCAGTGGAAGGAATTAATAGCATTCCAAAATTACAAATAATCAAGAGGTAAAGGGAGGCATGGAAATAAATGTAATAATCATCACTGCAGTTTAAAAAAAGCTAGGGAAACTAAATGGTGTTAAAGACTAAACAATCAATTCATCCTTTGATTGCATCCTAGACTATTAAAAGGAAATAGCAGCAGAGATAGTGGATGCACTGGGAGTGATCTTCCAGAATCCTTATATTCTGGAAAACCCCCAGAGGACTGGAAAATTGACAACCTAACATCTTTATTAAAGCCAGGAAAGGAAACAGGAAACAAGTAACTATACTAGTTAGCTTAATGTCTACTATTTAGGAAAATATTCATATGAAAGGATGTAATGGCAAAGCATTTATTAATACAGAACATTTGATCTAACAAAGACAGCATGCCTTTGTGAGTGGCAAATATGTGACAAAATTTACTACAATTCTTTGAGGTGGTAACAAGCCAGATAGATAAAGGGGAAGCAATGGGTGAGATGTATTTGGATTGTCAGAATATTTTTGATAAAAAGGTACCACACATTAGACCTCAGGTAGTTGTTCTAGAACACGATAGTTGCGTTCCTGTGCAACCACTTGATAGAAACATCATGCTTTTGAGATAGTGTTTGAAGTAACATGATGACATTGCCAATAGAAAAGGTGTTCCTAATTCACCAATCACATTTCAGCAAATTCACGTTAACAATACACGTGTTATAGCAGAAAGACCTGTACTTAATAAGGTAACAGTCCATGGTGTTAGAAATAGCACACCAGCACGGATAGAAGATTAGCTAACTAATAGAAGTCAGGGATAGAATAAACAGCATTTTCAGGATGACAATAAGTGAGATCACTACTGGAGTCACAATAATTTACACTATACTGTATATGTTAATGATTTGGATGAGGAAAGTGAATATACTCTAGCCAAGGATATGCAACCAAAAATAATTGAGATGGCAGGTGGCCAGAATGACACAAAGATTCTGTAGAGAGGGATATAAACAGATTTAAGTGAATGGGCAAAAAACTTTAAAAAAGGTAGAATATGATGTGGGGAAATGTGAAGTGATGTATTTTGGCAGGAATAATAGAGCAACTGAACATTATTTAAATGGAGGAAGAAGGCAGCAAACTTAAAGTCAGAGGGTTTCAGGAATCATTGTCCATGAATTGCATAAAGCTAGCATCTAAGTACAGTGGGCATTAGAGAATGCAAGTGGAACACCAGCCATTATTTCAACAAAAATGAAAATAAAAAAGTAGTGAGGGTTTGCTCAAACTACAGAAGTCACTAGCCAGACCACAGCTGGAATACTGCAAACAGTTGGGTCCTTATCTAAGGAACAATATACCGGTATTGAAGGCAGTGCAAAAAAAGAGTTTCACTAGACTGATACCAGGTATGAAGGATAGGTCTTATAAAGACAGATGGAATAGATTGGGCCTGTACTTGTTGGGAGTTTAGAGGTATGAGCAGTGACTTTATTGAAACACAGATCATTCTTAGGGGATTTGATGGGGGACAAGCGGAAAGATTGTTTCTAGTTCAGGGAGAGTCAAGGTCCAGAGAACACAATCTCAGAAGGAGAGGTTGTCCTTTTAAAGGCAGAGATCAGGAGGAATTCCTTCTGTCAGAGAAGAGTGAATCTGTAAAATTCAGTACAGCAGAGGCTGTCAAGGCTGGTCATTAAACTATATGCAAGGGTCTGAAACGCAATAAGAGATTCAAGGCTTACGTGGAAACGCAGGTAAGTGGAACTAAGGATTTGTAAATTAGTCATGATCTCATTCAGTGGTGGAACAGACCCAATGAGCTGAATGGCGTGCTCCTACATCTTTTGGTCACACAAGATTTGCTGAGATTTGTACATTCCAGTTGTATCAAAATCTGCAACTAAGTCATTATCTGTAGTGTTGTTTTTCAGTACACATCAAGATCAAAAACAGAACAGATAGTCAATGTTGACAATTAAAGCAACATTCATTTTGATGCAGAAAGAGCAATGCACACTTAAAATATCACTATGGTAAGTTTTGTGCAAAAGACAATCAAATAGTCAATAGAGCACAGCATTTCTTTTATTGACCATATAGAATTAAAGTTTCCAGTTTGGTGTGTTGTGCTTGATTATTAGTGCAGAAGCATAAACATTACATATAAATATAATTACATCTATGCCAGCACCTCCACTGGTGAACAGGTCAAAACAGTTGGTCTGTGGGAAGGGGAAAGGACATCCACCATCCAAGATATTTTTTGTGTAGGGACGTAGGCAGGAAGCAAAGTAGTGAATGAACTTTCAGGAACCTGAGTTACAAAGAAGGATTTCATCAAGTAGCTCTTCATGCCCACTGTATAAAATATAATGGAGATAATATCTAGCTGACCCTTGTGTTTGGCACAATTACTTATTCACCATTAGACACCTGGTTTTACAAAAAGCTTAACAGGCTTCTCCAAGTCAGAAACTAAGACCTTTTCTTCTACTCTGGTCTGGTCAGTTATATCGTCAGTTCTGGTTAACTATTGGCAAAAGCTTCTCATATTTCCTCAGAAACTCATTTCTAAATAAAGCTATTTAGTTTAAGGTCACAATTCAAATCTTGTAGCAAAACAGTGGTGCCTAGGAAATAAGAATGTGAATTCTAGCATTACAAGTGTTCAATGGATGACAAGTGCAATTACATTAATAAAAAAAGAGAGAGATTCCCTTGCTGTTCCCAAGCATGATAAAAACAGAAAGCAACCAGATACAACGTGCATAATTCTGTGCAAGCAGCAACTATGGAAATATGGTATGATAGTGCCCCTAAATTACTTAAGTGCATTACTTAATATCCAACTTTGGAGGCAAAATTCTCCCACTTACATTCTTCCAGCATTCTAGTGGGTTTCCTCTGTTTTCTGGATGTGCAGGATGTGCAAAGATGTGCAGGTTAGGTGAACTAACCATGCTAAATTGCCCATAATTGTTCAGGGATGTGTAGGTTAAGTGCATTAGGCAGGGGTAAATGTAGAGTAATAGGGTAGGGGAATGGGTCTGGATGGGTTACTCTTCAGAGGGTCGGTGTGGACTTATTGGGCCAAAAGTGGCCTGTTCCACATTGTACAGATTCTATGATTAACAGATCACTGTGTCTAATGTTTCCATGCCGCAGGCAGGATTCTTCAGGGCTAGGATTAGAGTAGAAGCATCACTCTGGTATCTTTCCTAAGATATCATCTTCCACAAGCTGCATCAAGTACAGGCAGGCAATCTAAAGCAGTGTATAATTCATATCCATGCCAAACAACTTACACTTTTAAGCCAGGGACACTGCCTAACAATGAGTTGGGAAACTCAATTGACATCTTTTTGCATCCTACTAACCAATGTACACCTTACATCATAGGGGTGCAAAGTATAGCTACAATCTCTCAACTAACTCCAAAAAAAACTTCTCTAGTAGGTTGAGACGAGTAAGAAGCCAAGTTGAAAGTTTATGGCAAGTGTAAAGTGCCAGGCTGTAGAAAAAGAATAGGTACATCAGGAGGTTATTTTTAATAAAAATCTGTGGATTGTAAAATAATCAAAAGGTGGCATTCTATTGTTGGAGGTTCTGAAGGGAAAAATAAAAAAAGTTAACATAGTGAAAATATATGGATGAGGAAAACACAGTAGCAGAAATGTATAGCGAAATTCAGAGAAGTGCTGTTCTACAAAAGGTTGTACCCATCAGAAGACAGTGCATTGCCTGCAAACTGTGCAGCAAAAGAGAGAACCTTCTCAGATAGAGAGTAGTACTGCATAAACTTCCACCTCAAAAGTTGCTCTTGTGGGGAATTTGCTTGCCATAACAAAAATACGACCAAGTTTGCTGAAGCCAACTTTAGCACGGGAAGGAGATTTAGGAATTGAGAGATTTAAGGCAATGTAGAGGCCAGGAAATTTGCCATACTAAAAATAACCAAAGCATCAAAGCCAACAACAGTAGTTGTTGATCAAATATGGAATGAAGAAACTAAAATTTGCAAGCTTCCTCCAATCCTCAATTGTTCACCACAAACTTTAGCTCCTCTATTGAAGAGAATTTGCAATGGTTACAGCTCATTTCCAGGTGTTGCTGAATCTGAAAACTAGGCCATTTGGCTATTCTTCTTCTTCTTCAAAAGCCAGTACAGACAGAACCAGCCAAATGGCCTCATTCAGCACTGTAACAATTCTGCACTAACTTATTTGGTAATAAGTAGTACAGTATTGTTGAAAAATGCATTTTGTCAAAGCTTTTCAGAGGAGAGCAAAGATAGTTTGTTTTCTCTCATACAATATCAATTGTCCAAATGAGTTCCAAGACAAAATTCTGAAAAATGTCTTTCTCCCCTCCCCAAGTAATCTTCAATTGGGATTTAATAAAATTTATGTCTAAACCAAAATGGCACAAATGCCAGCTATTTGATCTCATAAGAGAAATTATCAACTCTTTCCTGGTCAGTACTGAATGCTCACAGGGTCACCAGGTAGCTGATCAGTCTAAATGTTTTCTCTCCTTAGCCCCGAGGTACAATAATTTAGTCAATAATAGCAACTCTGCCAATATTCTGGTTGAGGTTAGCAATGCAAAGACAGCAAATCAAAATAGGACTAAAAAGGAGAAACTTCTGAACTTATTGGTATCTTAGAAGGAAGAACGTAGCTAATGGTGTTCAATTTTGATGAAAAGCAGTTGACAAAAAAAAAAGAGTTCACTTTTCACACGTGCTTCCTGACCTGTTCAGTGTCTCCATCATATTTTATCGGCTTCTCAAAACCTCAGCATGTACAACAGCCTGCTTTTGAGTCAAAACCAGCATCCCCAGCTCCGCATCTTAAACTATTCACGACAATCCTGAAATTTGGACAACAGTGCGCATCAAGAGACACCACAACCAAGCTCAAGTCTGGCCTCGCCTAAAATTGATAAGACACTTCCAGTAGAGAATTGACTAAATAATGATAAGCAGCAGAAATATCAACTCAGTTTGGATTCTCTAAGCAGAGGATACTGTGGCTATTGTAGGATCCATAGTTCAGCCAAGACCATTAAACAGATCAGAGTGAGACTTGAAAGAAGGTTGGATTGCTACAAAACTGACAGCCTCTTCCCCACCCCTACCACAACTGTCTCTCAAGTACTGAAAAGTCAGAATTTCATTCTACCAAAAGGCAGGCACAAATTAGAATCAATATCCAAGTTATTCACTACCTGGATGTTCAAAGAGCACATGAAACTGAACAGAATTTACATGGCAACTTTTTGCTGACTTGACTGACCTGAACTCTGCAATACAAGATGGGATCATACCAAGCAATATAACTAAACCAGCTCTAAATTACCATAAAAAAAAACATACAAGTTGGGTGGTTTGACAATCTGCATAGCAGATAGTTTGAAAAGCACTGCAATATTCAGTGGCTTGTTTAGCATTGCTCTACCTGGTGTGAATCAAGACTCAATTAGACCATGAGAAACGGGACCAGGGGAAGGCAGTTGGACCCCTGCTCTGCCATTCAACAGGATCATGGCTGATTTGATATTCCTCACAGCTACGTTCCTGCCCTTCCGCATCACTTTTAATTTCCCTTTGATTAAGATTCTCAGTCTTAACATATATAAAGGACTCTGCTCCCTCAGCGCTCAGTGGCAAGGAGTTCTAAAGACAGTCAAACCTCAGAAGGAATTCCTCAGCTCAGTCTTAAATTGGTGCTCTTGATTCGGGGACTATACCCTCTGGTCCTAGGCACTGATATGGGGAGATATCCTCTCAGTGAGTATTTACACTATTAAGCCCCTTAAAAGAATAGTGTCTGTTTCACCTTGCTCATTAGGCAATTGCTCCACACCAGGGATCATCCTAGTGGACCTTCTCTGAACTGCCTCCATTGAATTAACTCCTTATGCAGATCTCATTAAAAATCTTATGTCTGAATTAATTGCTTGCCTGCAAAATGTTACATGCGATTGTTCTTCTCCCATCCCCCCCATCCCCATTAGAAGACCCAGCATTCAATGTACAAAAATGGAAACCACCTACAAAATTTCAGTCTTCACCTGCATAACTTAAACAGTTGGTTTCCATAGCTAATAAGTCAAACAGCCACTGAAAGGCAGATCAGAGAGATGTATGTATTATATGATTTGCCGAGTGTCATGTAATATTGGTTAACGCCGAGTGCAAGATTGGTTAACACAATATTGAAGGAGCTCTTCCATGTCTTTCTTTGATCATGTATTTTGGTCACATCAATGTCAACATTTAACATTAAATGTTTATCTAAGCGGTTTCAAATTAGATACATGAATAGTTGCTTTAAGATGATGTCCTGGAATAGATGACTGAAGTAATCCTCCCAACTCCATTTGACTGGATTATCTGACAATGGGCAATGTGATGACAAATCATAATATATTACAAAGACAAATCAAAATATTATGCAACATAAAAGCAGTTTGTAACTTTCATGAAAGGAGGAAAGGGACATTCCCACTTACACAAATCACAAAAAAGTCACCTTTAAACGAAATGTACATGGTCTTACACATTGAAATATAGTGTTAAAATTAAAATGGAACTTTACGCAAAAGGCAATTACAGAACCAGTCTAACATTTCTGATTTTGCTTTGAGTTCTTTTTCCTTGTCCTCCCCAAACAATTGAGCAATGTCAATGTCAAGCCTCAAACTAAAAATGGCCACTTGATTGTGGTGTTGGGTGGTTGCCAGTAGAAATATAAGCCAACCAAAGATACCTACAGTGCCGTCAGGGGTACACCTTTATGGGATGTGTATTGTTACTGCAGCTAATCACGCTATATATAAATGAAGCAGAAAATATTTTTAAAATTTGAGCATTATGCAGAATTGCTGTTACTCAAATCTGGTCAGACATTTTTGATGCAGTGTTATAGTAAGCAGCACTTTAATACGCAGCAACATTAATTAATTCTCAGTTCTTCACTTGTTCCCTGTCTTGCTTTTAGCCATCCATACTGGGAGATCTGCTGTCATGGAATGTCATGCTCATCTTTCTTGTGGCATCTTCAAACATCTACTGTAGCTCATTTGCAAAAGATCTGTAATGTTCATCATCCAATTACGCCTGGGTCAACCCCCTCTTTCTGCTGCCCTCCACTTCGCCCTGTATAAGAGATCTCTGCAGCTTTTCAACACAGATCAAATGGCTGAAATATTAATTGTGTTTTCGGGGTGTCACTATTGGGTGTTACTTAAAAATCAAACAACAAATTGAACTTGACGTTTATCATTTAGTAGGACACTGGATACATGATTAGTTTTATTTTAACTATCAGGCAGCTAAATAATAAAAAGTCTCTCAACTGCATGTTAACATATATACCAGAAATAACTTCAGGTCTAAAACTATTTCCTGCAATTGGATAACATTTCTCAACACAGATAAGAGGCCATTTTAACGTTGGATTACAGGATTTAGGCAGTGCAATGTTCAATCAGAGATAGTACACAATTCGCCTTCCAGCCTAACAAATATTTTCATAAGATTTTCAAACAAGGCATAGGATTGTCAAGTGCAAAAAACATGAGCATTATTAAATACTAGATGCTTCAAAAACCTTAATATGAACACAGAAAAGTTACTTAACTAAGTATTTCCAATCCTGCTGATTACAAATAAAAATTCCCAATTTTAAAAAGTTAACACACGAAGTGCTTAAAACAAACTTAAAGCTCCATCTTAAAGCCTTGAAACTGAGCAATAATTCAATTGTGGAAACAGTACCTTCACATTTTATTACCGATTGTACTTTGAACAAAAATTTACAGGCTTATTTTAAAAATTAAGCTGAGCTACATACCAATATTGCATGTAAAACGACATCATCAAAAGTGTTCTGCTTGAATGAAAACGAGCCAGAACTACAAATAGATCCAGGAAAAGGATTCCTCAAAAAGATCCTTAATATTAAAAGCTAGTCCACATTCTTTGTAAATTTGCAGTTTGAGGAGGGTGGGGGTGGGGAAAGAAAAAAAGATAAAGTCTTGTAACATACTCTAATGCTTCTTAATTCTTCGCCATGCTGAGCAATCTCACACAAACTAGCCTGTTAAACGAGGTTAGTCATGCATTACCACTAAATGCCACTTGACGCTGCCATGGCAACAACCGTCCTAGATTACAGACAGTGGTACACAGCTGACTCCTCATTTATCACATGCGTAGACAACATTTCTATGACTGCTCTTTTCTAAAGCGACGCTCTACTGTAACTACCTGGCCATTCTCTTGACTGCTCCTGCCACAAAAAACAGACATCCCCAATCTCATCAGAACTGACGTCAGCTCACGCACACACCAATCTATTTTAGTATTATCCTTGAATAAAAATGCCACTGGATATCTCATCACCAAAAAGCACATCAACAAAAAAAAAATGAACAAGGACAAGCTGTGCACAAGTCTCGTCAGCTTAAAATTTCCTGGGGCCTCCAAGTACAAATTGAAATTGTTTTATCTGTTCAGTCCATGGTTACTGATTTGATTTTCTAATTGCCCTCTTTCCTCTTTTTGCTGTTTGAGAAACCGACAGACGTAAACTGGCAACTACATCATAACAGCAGCCACTTTTGGAAAATATTTAGTGAGGGCACTTTGGAACAATTGAAGTTTGTCAGAGATGATACAAGTTCAAATGATCTCATTCCTGGTTACCTCAATATTTTGCATATTGCTAACTTACATATCAAAATGAAGTTGAATATGTTATATTAAAAAAAAAGGATTCAAGGTTAATGCCCCCAAAAGTCACTGCCTTTCTTTCTACTCTCCTCCCCACCAGAAGCAAACTGGAGGAGCAGGAAGAAAACTAACTGCTTCAAACCCAGGCTATGAAGATCAAGTTTATGCACTGGAGGTTAATTACCCAGGCGAGCAGTTTGTGCGCAGGCCTTGATGACATCTGCTCTTGGCTCCTGGCTTCCTGTCAGTCACAGACCCAGCTCCCACTGCTGCAAGTACACTTACTCACCGGCTCATTCAATCAATTTCAGCTGTCTTGGGATACAAAGAGCGAAAAAAAAAAGCAGCTGCTCACAATCAAAGCCAGGAAAGAAGTTTCCCATTTGCAGGTTCAAAGATGTCCAGCCAGTCATTTCCAGAAGTGGGGGGGGGGTTAGTGAGTGACCAAGCAGAGGACGATCAGCCAGGACAGGATTGCAGTCAAGACTGAAATTATATTGGATTCTTCCATTGCCCTGGCTCAAGAATCAGAAGCCAATTGTATTGCACCAGTGATAACTGAACTTGGCAATCTTCTACCCATTGAAGCTTAGTACTATCCCATATTCATCTGTGGGAATGGAGGGGCAGGAAGGACGAAAATAAGGATAAATCCAAAGCAAAATTAAACTCATCTGCTTTGGGTAAGTTAAATGCACGCTCAATCAAATCTCACTGCAAGGCTCAGATGATTAAAGCCAGGGGCAAAATGATCGAAGCTTAGGATCAATTCCCAGGAGTGTTGTTATCATTTGTGACGCATTAACCTGGAGGAATTCTCCCACATTTTGTTGTGTGCATCATTACCAGGTCACAGTGGGGTGGGAGAAAACTCAAATGTATTACCTCCAATTTAATCCATGGCTCACGGTCAAGTCCCAGATCACACGCTACCTGATGTTCTGTCGTATTGTTCACATATACCCTCGAGTTTGGAATATGATTGTGAAAGTTAACTGCTAACTTGTACAGTTAAAAGCAACAGTGTACTGCAGCGCTAGAGTGGATAACATCCATATAAAATCAAAAACTAATTTGTGAATTCATTCTCATATAGTTATAAATGAAATGAATGGATGCAAATTTTAATTACTTATACTCTACCATTGCACCCATATTGGTGTAGGGAGCAAGTAATTTTTTCTAAAAACACATGCATATTTTCCACTGTAAATGTGAATGTAGGGAAACTGACTGCGGGGCAGGGAAAAGCATCTGTGCCCACCGTCAATACTGCTGACATCAGATCAGCCTTCCCGAGAGTCAACCCAAAGAAAGCAACAGGCTCACATGAGCATTTAAACCCTGTGTGGGCCAACTGGTGGAGGTATTCACCAACAGCTTCAACCTCTTCCTCAGATTTGTTGAAGTCCCCACCTGCATCAAGCAGCCCAGTACCTACGAAAGCATGTTCAATGTGCCTTACGACTACTGCCCCAGTGGCTCTGACCTCAATCAGAAGGCTGGTCATGGCCCAGATCAACTCAAGTCTCCCAGGCTGCCTCAATCCCCTGCAATTTGCCTACTGATACAACAGGTCCCCAGTGGATGCCACTTCCCAGGCCTGTGCTCATCTCCGGAGCATCAGGATAACGAGGACACCTACATCGGACTTCTGCTCATTCTCTACAGCTCCGCCTTCAACACCATTATCCCCTCTAGACTGATCAAAACTCCCATGACCTTGGTCATGGCTCCGCCCTCTGCAACTGGATCCTCGGCTTTCTGATCCACAGACCGCAGTCATCACGATAATCCTCAATAATGCAGCCCCCCACCCCTCCCCAAGGATGCATCCTCAACCCATACTGTACTCCCTGTCCACCCACGAATGTGTTGACAAATTCTAAACAAGCACCATCTGTATGTTTGGTGACGACGACACCATCTAACAACGTTATCTAACAACGTTAAGTCAGAATGCAGAAAGGAGATAGAGGGCTCAGTGTCATGGTGCAATGAGAACAACTGCTCTTTCAACTTCGGCAAACTAAAAGAATTATCGTTGACTTCAGAAAGAAAGGAGGAGAACACATCCCCATCAACGGAACGGAGGTTGAAGTTGAGAGATGGAGAGCATCAAGTTCCTAGTGGTGACAGTGACCAACTTGCCCTGAACTTCACATGTAGATGCGATGGTCATGAAGGCAGCTCAGGCAATTTGGCATGTCCATAAGCACCCTCACCAACTTCTACAGATGCACCAAAGAAAGCATATGGTCCAGGTGCATAACCACCTGGTATGGCAAGTGCTCTGCCCAGGAGTGTAAAAAAACTACAGAAGGTTATGTGCACAGCCCAGACCAAAGAGGTCAACCTCCCACCATAGACTCCATTCACATGGCTGATTGCTGCAGCAAGGCTGCCAAAGACCAATCACAGCCCAGTCATGCTCTCCTGCAACCTCTTCCATCAGGACACACGCACCAGCAGGTTCAGGAACAGCTTCTTCCTGGCTGTTATTAGACTGATGGATGGACTCGAACTTTAAAATAATGCTGATCTTGCTAATGTCAACATAACTTGCATGCCTCTAAGCCTCTTTTTCGCCCTATGATCCACATGTCCTTGCTTACTACGACCTTGCCTGTACTGCTCAAAAATAAAGCTTTTAGGGTTACATGACAATAAATTTAAATCAAATCATGCTTCAGGTGCATTTAGCTGACTATTTCTGCTCAAAGCCACAAGAATTTGACAAGTGTATTAATATCACTGCATTTGCACTTACTACCTCTCCCGTCATCACCTTTTTATCACTTTTGTCAACCTTTTACAGAATAAAAAGTCTACGTCAATTATAATGGAAACTGCTGGCATAAATTAGTCACATTGCAGTTACAACTCATTACTAGAGACTACAACCTCAAACACATCTTGCGATTACTCAGCCTGAATGGCAGAAAATCCTTTGGATGTGAAAAATTCTCCTTGATGTTTTGCATTTAAATTGGTTCAAAAGTGTGTATTCAGATTGCAGTATGTAACGTAAAACTATAAAACTTATGACATTCAATTTAATTAAATTCAGGAACAGCTAGGATTCACTTCCAGTCGCACACCTTCTAGAATGATGGGGTATCTGTGAGATTCAGGTGAACACAAGGCATCGGAATACCTGATGAACAGTCCTGGGAAGCACCACCGATCAGATGATCCTTGATGTGCATGAACACAAGCCTCTTAAGGTATCAGGACAGATTGTTAAAGTGGTTAAGCAAGCATTTGGGCATGTTACTTTATTAGTTGAGGCAGAGTATTTAACAGCAGGGAGGTTAGTTATGCAGAAATGCTCATTACATATTAGTGGTTAGGTGTCTATCTTGGCAAAGCAGTGCACAAGACTTTGGGCCATGTGCTGGAAAGTGGGATAAGATTCATCTAAAAACAACCACCTGACTAACGCAGACCTGATATACTGAAGGGCTTTTTTTCTGTACTGTAGCTCGCTACAAGAGTACACTTTGTGACTTCTTATAAAAACTTTGTTCCAGGTCTGTCAAGCATATGCTCAAGTTGAGTTCCAGACTGCCTGATATTTCCCATTTCACGTCATCTACTTTCACCCCTCCTTCTTCACTGTTCAATTTCAAATTACCAACAAATATCATACAATTCCACCACCTCACGAACTTGAGACAACACTCGCACCCAAAATAATAAAACACAACCTATCCGTACACAGCTGAAGTTAGCATACTGCAAATGTTACAGGTTTATATAGAAAACTCAGAATACTTACATGCACTTTAAACAAAATACTTCAATTTTTAAAACACAGAGTAACTTGACAAATCTATAACAATTTAGCTAAATCAAGCTCCTAACAATCATGTTTCACTAAATTAGAATAAACTAGAGTTAACTGGTAAGTAACAGGTACAAATCATACCAACAGTTGAACTTTGAAAGCGCGCTTAATTTAGACCTTGCAAAGAAATGTGGTGCTCTGCAGAGGGTTTAGCAACAACAGCCTATAAATAAACTTCAAAATGGTGGTGAGGAGGGAATGGAGAGGAAGGAATACTCAGAATTCAAAAGTCGTATCTAATGAATGTGGAGAACGAAATTTTACTACACTGACTTGCACTTGATTATTTGAGAAACTGCTTTTGAAGAAACACTATGGAACTTTATCGAGCAATCGCACATTTGGATATTAAGAACAACTTTGCACACTTAATATAAGTACCTTAGTATAGCAAAAGTATAATAAACACAGACCAGAGAAAAATTGGAAGGTACCCCAATATTCTAGTTGTATGAAACACTGCTTTTGAGAAAATATGGCTATTTCCACATATTCGAGTAAAAAAAGTGAGGTCTGCAGATGCTGGAGATCAGAGCTGAAAATGTGTTGCTGGTTAAAGCGCAGCAGGTCAGGCAGCATCCAAGGAATGGGAAATTCGACGTTTCGGGCATAAGCCCTTCATCAGGCGCCCTTCCTGATGAAGGGCTTATGCCCGAAACGTCGAATTTCCTGTTCCTTGGATGCTGCCTAACCTGCTGCGCTTTAACCAGCAACACATTTTCAGCTATTTCCACATATTCACCTTGCTAAAGGACATTTTGAAATATTGGGCTATGTGCAGATTTCCCTGGAATAGACTTTGCAAACAATGCCACAACATTATATAGTGCACTGCATTCGCATCCATCACCCCAATACTGCACTCAAGTGCTGCCTAGATAATGTGCTAAATTCCTGCAGCAACACTTGAATTCACAATCTTTACGTCAGGAGCAAAGAGCTCAAAATGGAGGAGCTAAAAACTGTATTGTGCTCAGATACTTCATCCCAATGTTGAGGCTTAAAAATATTTTTGGAATTGTTTGGAGAGATGAAGAAAGAAAAAAGGACTTATTTTTCATTCACTGTTCTCACTTTGAATGGTTTTGCTGGGATACAAACTGGGCGTTTCATGCACATGGATGCCCAGTGGTTGAGATCAGGACAAGTTGAGTTGTGGTGGCCCAAATGGACAATCAGCCTATTATAACTCATCGACCGGACCCACATGAAAACCTCATTGAGTGTTAGCTACTAGATGATTGTTGGCACCAGGGCTGACTTTAACCATTTCCAATCTTCAGGAAAGAAAGGGAGGCACAGGGAAGGAAGGTAGGGCAGAGGTGATATTAACTCCAGGTAACAAGAATACATTAGTTTCACAATGCAAAACACCATTTATCTGCTCTGCAACTTCAACTTTCATAAGCCACGTAGAAAATGAATTCTTTAGGTCAGTACACTTCCCACTTTAGACCATATTTAAACGTTAGATCTTTCAGAATCCACAGACTTATGAAAGAATTAAAAACATCAATCAATTCTGAGCACTCAATATTTAGCTAAACAGGTGTAAGGTGCTAATTTACAATAGCAGGCCAAAACAGGAGATTAAAAGATCTTCATAACCTTTTGGTAGAAAGTACTGTACACGTTATGGGAGAGTTTATTGCTGCTAAGCTTTCAAAAACACTCATTCTCACAACTGAGAGACTTTGAACGGTGCTGCAAATGATCCCTAACTTCAAATAAATTTCCTCTCCTCAAATCGACCGAAAACCAGTTGCATTCCAACTGCATTGCTCACTTCTGCCACACAATTTGCCTTTATGTATATACAACACAACACATCAACAAAGTCTGATCACTCACTGCATGAGGCACATTTCCATACTGGAAATACACATTTCCAGAGAAGTTACGACGTTGCAAACAGGTCAGGATCCTGACCTCCAGCACCCTTCAGTTGAGGAAATATTGAGTTAGAGTCAGAGATGTACAGCACAGAAACAGACCCTTCAGTCCAACCTGTCCATGCCGACCAGATATCCCAACCCAATCTAGTCCTATCTGCCAGCACTCGGCCCATATCCCTCCAAACCCTTCCAAATGCCTCTTAAATGTTGCAATTGTATCAGCCTCCACCACATCCTCTGGCAGCTCATTCCACACATGTACCACCCTCTGCGTGAAATAATTGTCCCTTAGGTCTCATATCTTTCCCCTCTCACCCTAAACCTATGCTCTCTAGTTCTGGACTCCCCGATCTCAGGGAAAAGACTTTCCTATCCATGCCCCTCAATTTTGTAAACCTCTATAAAAGGTCACCCCTCAGCCTCTGACGCTCCAGGGAAAACAGCCCAAGCCTGTTCAGCCTGTCCCTGTAGCTCAGATCCTCTAATCCTGGCAACATCCTTGTAAATCTTTTCTGAACCCTCTTTTCACAGGCCTCCAGTCTGTGAAACAACCCTCCACCATCACCCTCTGTCTTCTACCTTTGAGCCAGTTCTGTATCCAAATGGCTAGTTCTCCCTGTATTCCATGCGATCTAACCTTACTAATCAGTCTCCCATTGGAAACCTTGTTGAACGCCTTACTGAAGTCCATATAGATCACATCTACTGCTCTGCATTCAATCTTCTTGGTTACTTCAAAAAAAAACTCAATCAAGTTTGTGAGACATGATTTCCCACACACAAAGCCATGTTGACTATCCCGAATCAGTCCTTGCCTTTCCAAATACATGTACATCCTGTCCCTCAGGATTCCCTCCAACAAATTGCCCACCACTGAGGTCAGGCTCACCGGTCTATAGTTCCCTGGCTTGTCTTTACTGCCCTTCTTAAAACAGTGACACCACATTAGCCAACCCCCAATCTTCCAGCACCTCACCTGTGACTATCGATGATACAAATATCTCAGCATGAGGCCCAGCAATCACTTCTCTAGCTTCCCACAGAGTTCTCGGGTACACCTGATCAGGTCCTGGGGAGTTATCCACTTTTAACCGTTTCAAGACATCCAGCGCTTCCTCCTCTGTAATCTGGACATTTTGCAAGATGTCACCATCTATTTCCCTACAGTCTATATCTTCCATATCCTTTTCCACAGTAAATACTGATGCAAAATACTCATTTAGTATCTCCCCCATTTTCTGTGGCTCCACACAAAGGCCGCCTTGCTGATCTTTGAGGGACCATATTCTCCCCCTAGTTACCCTTTTGTCCTTAATATATTTGTAAAAACCCTTTGGATTCTCCTTAATTCTATTTGCCAAAGCTACCTCAGGTCCCCGTATTGTCCTCCTGTTTTCCCTCTTTAGTATACTCCTACTTCCTTTATACTCTAAGGATTCACTCGATCTATCCTGTCTATACCTGACAGATGCTTCCTTCTTTTTCTTAACCAAACCCTCAATTTCTTTAGTCATCCAGCATTCCATATACCTACCAGCCTTCCCTTTCACCCTGACAGGAATATACTTTCTCTGGATTCTTGTTATCTCATTTCTGAAGGCTTCCCATTTTCCAGCCGTCCCTTTATCTGCAAACATCTGCCTTCAATCAGCTTTCGAACGTTCTTCCTGTACCCTGTTCAAGGGTACAAGGATTTTGACAAGTGACAGATAAAGGCAGAATGACGGTCATCTTAGATAAATCAGACTACATCAATAAAGCACAACAACTACTCGCAGACACCAACACCTACCAAAGGAAGGATTCCGACCCCACACCACAACTCACCAATAGAATAATCAACACACTAAGGAATCTACAAAAAAAACGGACAGATAACCAAAGCGGACCAGCAAAGAATGAAACCTGAAAGCAACAACACCCCCAGATTCTACAGACTACCCAAAGTACACAAACCAGACATCCCACTCAGACCCATAGTATCACTACCAGGGACACCAGCATACAAACTGGCCAAAGAACTACAACAAAAACTGAAACACCTAGTCAGTGGATCCAAACACTCCATACAATCAACACAGGAATTCTTGGACATCATCAGGAATACACACATAGACAAAGAGGAAACCATGGTATCATTCGACGTGACGGCACTGTTCACATCGATTGACAAAACCCTAGCCAGAGAAACAATAGCCAACCTACTGGACATACATAACAGAACACAGGAGGCCGAACCTATCAACAAGGACGGCATACTTAAACTACTAGACCTGTGCCTCACCACACACTTTACATTCAACAATCAGATATACGAACAAATCAACGGAACACCCATGGGATCACCAATCTCGGGACTCATAGCAGAGGCAGTTATGCAAAGGTTAGAACATACAGCACTACCACAAATCCAACCCAAACTCTGGATCAGATACGTCGATGACACCTTTGTAATCATCAAAAACACAGAAATAGAAAAAACACACCGAATCATCAACGCCACACTCACAGGAATACGATTCACGAGAGAAGAGGAAAAGGATAGCCAACTCCCATTCCTAGACGTGTTAGTAGAGAGAACACCCAACGGAGAATTCACCACAAGGGTACACAGGAAACCAACACACACAGACCAAGTCCTAAACTATGAAAGTAACCACCCCAACACACACAAACGAAGCTGCATCAGGACACTATTCAAAAGAGCCACAACACACTGCAGTACACCAGAACTGCGAAAAGAGGAAGAGGAACACCTATACAAGGTATTCGCCAAAAACGGATACCCACGCAACTTTATCACCAGATGCCTAAGAGATAGACTACGGAACGAGGACATGCCACAACCAAAAGGACTAGCCACACTACCATATGTCAGGAGCGTCTCAGAACTGACAGCCAGACTACTGCGACCCTTAGGACTCATAACAGCACACAAGCCAACTTCCACACTCAGACAACAACTCACTAGAACAAAGGACCCAATAGCCAGCACGAGCCAAACTAACGTAGTTTACAAAATACCATGCAAGGACTGCACAAAACACTATATAGGACAAACAGGAAGACAGCTAACAATCCGCATCCATGAACATCAGCTAGCCACAAAACGACACGACCAGCTATCCCTAGTAGCCATACACTCAGACAACCAGGAACATGAATTTGACTGGGAAAACACTACCATCATAGGACAAGCCAGACAGAGAACAGCCAGGGAATTCCTAGAGGCATGGCATTCATCCACAAACTCCATTAACAGACACATAGACCTGGACCCCATATACAAACCACTACAGCTGAAACTGACACCCGGAAACGACAAGAAGATCCATCAACAGACACATCGACCTGGACCCCACATACAACTACTACAGCTGAAACTGACACCCGGAAGCGGCAAGAACAAACCACTATAAATACCGGAAGAAACATCAAAGCAGCGCTTCACAGGAGGCTCCAATAGCACTGATGATGTTCCCTAGCCAGGGAACGAAACGTTTGCAGCAAAAACTTCCAGCTCGGCGAACAGAACCACAACAACGGACACCCGAGCTACAAATCTTCAACCAGACTTTTGACAAGGATTTTGCCTGACTTGGGTGATCGATGGTTTGCTGGCCAGATCAGCTCTTGACTAAATCAGTCCTGAAGGTGAGAGGGGTTCAAATGGATATTTTAGTGAAAGGGCCAACGTTGATCTGGATGCTCATTGGCATAAATGTGGAGGATTATGTGAATGCTTTGGAAATTGCACCTGTATATAGTATAGACCAACGGTCAATTGGAGCTGCCTAAATAAATTCTGTAAATTTAGAAGAACTTTACAAAGACAAAGAAACAAAGAATCAATGAGACTGCCTCAGATTCAAGACTAATTGATTTTGAATATTGAAGAAATGCTCCTTTGACTTGAAAAGGAATGACTGGAAGGCTTTCCAAAAGATAAAAACTTTTCCACTTGTTGCTTATAATTAGATTGGTTTTAACACCGGCATTTTTATAGCACTTTTCAGAAATACCAGACACCCCTAAGTGCCCTGCAGACACTTACGTACCGTTGAAATGCAAATATCTTTTGAAGTATAGCAGCCAACTCTCACACCAAAATGCAATGGGATAACGACCAGAGAATCTTTTTTGGTGCTAACGTATGGACATATACATTGAAGATTTGCCCATACACGTATCAAAGCAACTAATAAATTTCCACCTGCTGACAAAAGAAAGTGCCCCGTAAAGTTTATTCTTCCCTAAAATACAACATTCATCTGTCTACATTGTACTTGGCTAAAGCCAAAATGTACTGAAATGACAAAATTAGTACAAAAATGTGGTAGAAGCCTACACTGCAATTGCAAGGCTTGCAGTATAAAAATACCACTCAAAATACACTCATTGCTATCATTGATCAGGTAGCCCGATTGTCAGCAGCCAGCAATATTATTTTGATATTCCCTGCACTGCAGGAAAATTTAATCTTCCAAACCAGTCTTGGTTTAAATGAACAGAAGAAACGAAACACTTGACCAGTATTTGCTTCATGTTGTGTAACACAGAAAAAACACTAAATTGGGAAGTTCACACTGTTTTGAGTAAATCATAGGATGCTGATTGAACGCAAGTTGCAAAGAGTTCAAAAATATTAAGAAATTATGCAAAGTCACTGAACGGTTACACACTTTTGCAAGAGCAACAGATCATTCCGTAGCAGTGGTTTTCAAACATCCATATTCCTTTCCTTTCATGTCTAATAACAAAGATGTCCACTAGCTGACACAGCAATGATGGACTGAATGGCAGAGCCGGTTCTTTCAAACTTTAATTCACTAAGCCTTTGTCCACCCATTCTCAACAAACACTGCTGCAGCTATCAATTTGATCCTTCAACTTGGCCTTTATGCTCGATTTCAGAAAAATCCTCAGCTGCCTCTGTCCTGCTCATTCCTGTCTGATAGTTAAAAATCACAACATCAGATTATAGTCCAGCAGGTTTAATCAGAAGCACTAGCTCCTTCATCAGCAGCTCCAAAAGCTCCTATAACCTGGTGTTGTATGATTTTTAACTTTGTACACCCCGTTGAACACAGACATCTCCAAATCACGACTGTCTGATAACAGTAGGGAAGAGATGTAATAAGAAGCCATCCCTTCAAAAGGGATGATAGATATACAGTAATTGCATGAATTTATTGATATCCTGTTCTTAATATCCAGGAATTCCCCACTTAACAATTTGAGGGCACCATTACCACAATGTGCAGCAATTAAAAGGCAGCCCACTGATACTACTGGAACTAGGGTGGACTTAGCAGGAACACACCAAGAATGGGACTTTTTAAAAAGCAGGCCTAGAACATGTGCCACTCATCATCTGATTTGGCTTGACCACATCAAGCTGCTCTTGGCCTTGCTTATATGATTATTCAAGAGTGAATATGTTTGCAAAGAGATGAGCCCATCTATCTTTTCGATCCTTCATCTCTACTTGCTCACAAGCTTTGGTGAATTTCAACAGTGCATCTTTTACACTGGGGGAGGGGGGATTGACAGCAATCTTCTTCTGCTCAAAAAAAAAGTCAACCGTCCATGGCAACCCATTCCACCTTAGCCCCTCTCACTCTAGCTTCTTTCTCATCCATTTCTAACTTCACTTCATTGTGAGCATTTTAATTCCACACCCACTAGAATATTTTGGCTTCCTCAATCCCAAGCCAATCTCCCAAGTATATCTTCTTCAACACAAAACAATCTTCCCCTCATACAATACTTGCTTCCATCCTTACCACAGACCACCTGCCACAAAATTTACAACCATGCCTTAGTGACCTCCAGACTGGATTATTCCAATGCGGAGAGTCAGCTGACTACCTTTACAATCTTACGACTCATTTGATTCTCTTTTCTGTACTTGTCGCTTCTGTTCAAGTTAATGCGGCCTTTCGGTACTAGAAGCCCTCATTTGCTGTTTTGTCCGAATCTCTCTAGTTTAAAACATGCAAGCCCTACTTTTTTTGCACCATAAATTATTGGACCATTTAAATTTAAGTCAAGCAACAAAGTGGGAATTTAATGTGCAATAAAATTGAAATACCAGATTAATTCCAAACTGCTGGTTGATTCAAATTAAGAGCGGTGAACATTATACCGAAATAATATTTATACCTGAACTCAGACTTCGGATAATTTTAATAAGTGTGAAATTGACTGTCACAGGATTAAGGAAAGCACAAGCTTCAGTGAAATGGCGCACACACCCATCTATATTTTGCAAAGTAAAAATGGCCAATGGAAGGTCAAACAACCTAGTTATTCTATCCAGAGCTAATGGTGCAACATTGCAGAATACATAAGCACAATGGTTAAGAATGCCTGAACACTGGGTCAGTCTGCAAGCATCAGGAACAGCATGGCTTAATTAATTCCTATAATTCAAAATATGCAATCAATTAAATTGAGCACATGACCCTTCCATTTCTGGAATCTGGTTAAAGTTCATCCCAAACCAACAAAACACAGAATCTTGCTTTCTCAAACTTTAGATGAAAGAGTTTTCAGGGCACTGAGACACACTAATAGGCACCAATTTGAATAGACAGCTCTATGATATCAATAGGTGTGGATTCAACTCATTATTTTTTATATTTAAATTTATGAGGAGCAAAGTTGCCAGAAGTACAGGTTTCATTTGACCACTGAGCTTACTCCTGCAATAAGCAAAGTAAAAGTTAAACTGTATTGGGTTACTCTGCTACTAATGAGCAATGATAGATGCCCAATGTGACCAACTGCTGCATAAATTTATATTATCACAGTTTAGTTTTGAAAGTCTCAATTTTCTTTTCCAAATATATTTTCTTTTTTTATAAAAAAAGTATAGATTGTAAACAGAGTAGGGGGACTGCATGTGTTTTTTAAAAATTACTTTAATCACAGCCTTCTCATTTCTCGCATGAAATGAATGAAGTCTGCTTTAAAATTCACAGTGAATGGATGGGGTTTGGCCAGACGATTCCTTTATAGGGGCCACATCGGCAGCTGTTAGCCAACTTCTTTTTGGAATCACAGATCGCTCTGTACAAAGACACGCCTTGCAAAATCCCCTCTTATAAAATTAGCACGTACTGAAGTACCGTACACCCTTTGTCTCAGTTGATCCTGAGAAAGCACAAAACAAGCAGTTGAGCTGCAATTAAAAATAATTAGATTGCTGAGAGGGGGTGGGAGGGTGAGGCGAACAGGACAGAATTTAAAAACAACAATAACCTGCGGCGCCCCCCCGCCCCCCCCACAATTTATGCTGCTTCAGATCTATTAGCCCTCTACTGTACTTTTGTAATAATTAATGATTTTATTGGAAAGACTGGAACAAGGAAAAGTCAGTGATTTTATCTGGATCTATCCAACCCCACAGAATTGCTTCCGAAAAGCTTAAATGTGTACTTGGCTGTTCCCTTTCACTCAGTGGATAATTACTGAAAAGATTGAACATAAAAAAGGTGAAGAATCAATCTCAAGCTTAATTATTCAGGTAAAAAACATTTTTAAAAATTGGCACCAAATTTGAATAGACAACTCTATGATATCAATAGGTGTGGATCGGAGATGGATCTGAAATTTGATGATTTATTTGAAACATATTGCAGATGAATAGTGCCACTCACTTCCACCCCTGACAAATATTGGGTAGTGTAAAACCTTGGCCAGAAGATGTAGCTACAAATACTTGTAATAGCAACTGAGACAAGAGAGAAGCAAGCAGTCAGTTTGTTGCAAGTGTGCTGAAGGATGTTAGCTATCTGTATTACCTTATGTTTAAACTTCTAATAGAAAAAGGCGGAGGGATAACAACCCAGTTCATTTACAAATCTAGCATGTGATAATTATGAAAGCAAATAAAACACTTCCATGTTGGATTTGGTAGCAAGAGGTTAAAGTTCTTATCTTTGCTTAAAAAACCAAGCGACTGCTTCAGTTTGTTTCCCAAGATCTGTGGCAGTTAGAAATATTTTGATAAAGCTATCATGTTGGTTGACTGAGCAAAGAAAAAAAATCCAAACTTCAATTCCCACTTTCTGCTGAATTAGCTGTATTCCCCTCTAGGGCAACATGACAGTTGGCTCAGTACTTTTCAGCTGGGACTGGGGGGGGGGGGGGGGGGAAACCAAAATTAAAAAAAAAGAAAATCAGCTAAGATTCCCTTTCCTGATTGTTAACCAGTGACCCATGCTGGAATGCGTGCTGTCGTTGGATAGAAGACTGGGATAGGTTCAGCTGTGATCATCCCACCTACAGTCAAACTGCCAACCATCATTCACTGGGTGAGACTCTAAAGAATTGCTGGCAACTGTGTAAGAGTTGAGGGGATACAGCAGCAAGCAGCTTAATAATGAAAAGTGAAGATATGGTACAGATTTAAATAACACAACCAATCCACGATTTTTAGATGTCTTTTATCTTATCCTTCCCAAATCAGTGCATTAGCACAGCTATTGATCTTTTTTGGGTCACTTTCAGCTTTCCTGATATTCCAGAAATATTAGCACGAACACAGACTCCTTGCTACAAGGCACCAGCTAACATAACTGCTGTGTTTTAACAAAACCACTTCTAAAAAAAAGTGTTTGGTTAACTGTGTTGTTATCACACCATATTTTGTCACATTTATGTCTGCAGGTTTTGGAAATCACTTCACAATCTTTACACATTTTATCTTCACCTCAAAGCAATATGCGCACAAAAAAATAACGGAGCAGGGAGATATCCGTCTCAATTCGAGTGAGCAGCCATTATTTAGTTTGCAAAGTGTGGTTCAAGCATTATTCTACACAGAAACTTAGAAATGCAAGTGTCTGTGTTTTTCTCTTCACATCTACCTCCACAAACCACCCCACCTCCCCTAAACACCCCAAATCCCAACCAAAAAAATATTTTTATGGAATCTTGAATCATAAAGTAGCCTCATGGCCCATCATACGGGCAGGCTCTAGCTCTCCAGAAGTTAAACCCAATTGGTCGCAGTCTCTTGATCTTTCTTCAAGACTTTACAAAGTTTTGCTGTTCAAGGATGCACCTGATTTCCAGGGCTCTTTTGGCACAGTAGTGTCCCCAAGTCTGGGCCAGAGACCTGGTGTGTCACAGCATCCCTGGACAGACTGCTTAGACATATCTGCATCCAATTTCTGTACAAAGAAATTACTATTAAATCTACCCTCACTAATCTAAGGAAAGCCAACTCAACTTCTCTGGGCTCTCTGACCTCATTTCAAATTGTGATATTCAAGCTGAAAGCGGCAGTAGATTTTGTCTCATAACCAGAGTAAATTTAAGGCCTAACTTTTGTTTGCATTATTTCTTACTGAATGGTCTACTCCCACATCCTCTTTGCCTCCAACCAATTACACTTAAGTCTTAAAATGCACCAGACGGTCGACACATCAATCCCTCACTCCAACAGCATATTTCATCAATTCGCAGCTCTACAGGAGTCTGCATTCCTCAGTAAACTTCACAGTGTTCAATTTATCGAGTTAATTGCTAAAATCTGGATCAAAATATGCTCTGCCAGTTCACAAGTTTATTTGTGATGATAAGATCAATTTCAAGTCCATCTCCAAATATTTGCAATAATGCTGTTAATCACAATTAATTCAGTTAATGTGTAGGGTGTCTGAGATTTAAACTATTAGAATAAAAAGATCAAAGTGTCAGTCAACTAATCTCAGTTTGTAGCTTAGACACTGCAACAGATTTCAGTACCTCCCAACAAAAGGAGAGAAAAGCTAGCAAAGCTCCATGCACCTTGTTACTGTAAAAATGTGAATATTGGTTGAGGACAGGCTTCAGCGCACAATAATTAAAACTTCCCAATAATGAAAATCGGCCACAAGATAAAAATTCCGTATGATTGCTGGTAACAGAAATCTTGGATGTTTGAGATGTCACTGCTAAAGTTAGAAAAATGTCAATTACATTATCATAGAAAATGTTGTAAATACTCAGTCAGGGAGGCAGCATCTGCAGAGAAAGGGCTAACATTTTGATCATACCTACAGCTCCCATCTTCTCAGAGAGCAAAGCCTGGTAAGGCTTCTGGAGGAACCATCTGCACCAGCTTTGTTTTTGAAAAACAAATGTGTTTCTCATTACCACCCCCTTCTGCCCGGCTGCAATGGTCCCTCCATCATTCAATCTTGCTTTCTTCAACTTTAACACAGAAGTTTTCCCTTTCTTTCCATCTCCCCACTTCATCCCCCAATTCCTATTCCAAAACACTATTTATTCAGAACTTGTAAAACTAGCTACTTTAATCTGACTGGAGGCCTATGACCATGTGTGTTCCACAGGGATCGATACTGGGTCCACTTTTGTTTGTCATTGATGTAAATGATTTAGTGAGGATATGAAAGCATGGTTAGTAATCTTGCAGATGATGCCATAATTGGTAACGACCAGACACAGTGAAGAAGCTTATCCAAGATTACAAAAGAGATCTTCATCGATTGGGTCACTAAGCTGGGGAGAGGCAGGTGGATTAAATTGGGATATTTTGGTAAAACAAACAAGAGCAGGGCATGCATTCAACCTTTTACATCTTCTGCCCAATGGAAGAGTTTGGAAGACAGCATAACTGGCATGGATGGGGTCTTTGATCATGTTGGTTACTTTCTCAAGTCAGTAGGAAGTATACACAGAGTCAGACAGATCGAAGGCTGGTTTGCATGATGAACCAAGCTGGTGCTCATGATTCTGTATGAATATGTCTTTAGGATTAATACTGATTAAACTGAACTGTTTTCTCCCCAAAGATGCTGCCCAATTTTAAGGATTAGCAATATTCTTGTTTCATCAGTTAAGCTTGCTACCTTACTGCAACTTTAGTTAGAGTCATTAAGTCATTCAATAAGGGGCCTGTTCCTGTGCTGTGATTTTCTTTGTTGTTTTGAGTTGCTAACTGATTGCGCAATTGGAGCGGAGGGGCTGGGTGTCAATAGTTTAGGGAACTGGTCACTGCAAAAGGTTAAAAAGGTCGATGCTTGATCATTCAGGGTTTTAAAGGATTTAGGAGTCTTCTGGAGTTGGGTCAAAGATCAACCATGATGTCATTATGTGGCAGATAAGTATCAAAAAGGGGACAAAAGGCTTTCTTCTGCACCTATACTCCAAATGCTGGTCATGTTGACCACTGCAACATTGTGTTCAAACATCAAACAGCCAATACTGCACTGCCTATCTGAAATGCATCCAAACAATGAACCTGACTTTCAACCAGCACAGTGGGTGTACATGCACCAAAATAGACTCAGTAATTCATCTGACAGCTCACCACCACCACCACCACCACCATCATCTTCATCCTCTCCAGCACAATTGGAAGTGGTTAATAAACACTGGCTTAGCCAGCAACAACCAGAACTCAAGAAGTATTAAAATAAATCTCCGGATTTGGTAACACAGAAGGCTCTAATGCACTGAGAAATGGAAGTCTAACTTCACTGCCCTTTCTCAGCATTGCATTTAATCAGAGGCTGAGAAGTTGTAGGTGGCATTGGTCCTTAATTGCGCAGAATCAATGTCATAAGTTAGCTGTAGTTTGTAAATTAAGCTACGCATTAGCTTCCAATCAACTTAGAACCTGCAGGGTCAGTTGGCAGATTGGCCTGTCATGGTCTTCAGATAGATTTGGTAGCTTATATCAGATCCATGTGGCTCAGGTTTCTACTGATCATCAGAGAAAGCAGATGGGAAAAGAAAAGTCCAGAGATGACAACCACTATATTAAATAGGATAGCCCACAGTGCCTCAATTCTGAGCCGATCAGCAGGAACAGCATGGTGTTGAACCATAATCCACAACCTCACTGCAGTAGAATCTATGTCATTCTTTCACTGTGGAGAACACCTCTGGTTCAAGTGTAGTAAAGCAGGTCAGGCACAACAGGCCTGCCAGCCCACCAGCACCGACAATCTACTAAACATAAAATGCACTCAGCAACTAGGGTTTCTCTGACAGTACAAACTAAATCCACAACCTTTACCACTTAAAAAAAATAAAGATAACGGCATCAAAAGCATGGGAATACTCCATCTAGAAAGTACCCCTTCAAGTCATACAACATCTTTAGATGCGACCATCTGCCTCTCTGCAGTTGTGTCAAAGTCCTGGAACATTCCTCAACAGGGCTACTTTTTGTCATTTACATAAGTGATTTGGATGTGAACGTAAGAGGTACAGTTAGTAGGTTTGCAGATGACACCAAAATTGGAGGTGTAGTGGACAGAGAAGAGGGTTACCTCCGATTACAACAGGATCTTGACCAGACGGGCCAATGGGCTGAGAAGTGGCAGATGGAGTTTAATTTAGATAAATGCATTTTGGGAAAACAAATCTTAGCAGGACTTATACACTTAATAGTAACGCCCTAGAGTGTTGCTGAACAAAGAGACCTTGGAGTGCAGGTTCATAGCTCCTTGAAAGTGGAGTCACAGGTAGATAGGATAATGAAAAAGGCGTTTGGTATGCTTTCCTTTATTGGTCAGAGTATTAAGTACAGGAGTTGGGAGGTCATGTTGCGGCTGTACAGGACATTGGTTAGGCCACTGTTGGAATATTGCGTGCAATTCTGGTCTTCTTCCTATCAGAAAGGTGTTGTGAAACTTGAAAGGGTTCAGAAAAGGATGTTGCCAGGGTTGGAGGATCTGAGCTATAGGAAGAGGCTGAACAGACTGGGGCTGTTTTCCCTGGAGTGTCGGAGGCTGAGAGGTGACCTTATAGAGGCTTAAAAATTATGAGGGGCATGGATAGGGTAAATAGACAAAGTTTTTTCCATGGGGTCAGGGAGTCCAGAACTAGAGGGCATAGGTTTAGGGTGAGAGGGGAAGATATAAGAGAGACCTAAGGGGCAACTTTTTCACGCAGAGGGTGGTACGTGTATGGAATGAGCTGCCAGAGGATGTGGTGGAGGCTGGTACAATTGCAACATTTTAGAGGCATTTGGATGTGTATATGAATAGGAAGGGTTTGGAGGGATATGCGCTGGGTGCTGACAGGTGGGACTAGATTGGGTTGGGATATCTGGTCGGTATGGACGGGTTGGACCGAAGGGTCTGTATCGATGCTGTACATCTCCATGACTTCAATGCACTTGCATCATGTGGATTCCATCAGTTCCAAGGCAACTCACCACAACTTTCTCTCTGTCTCCACCTACCCCCACATCAGCTCCCTGCACCCCCCCCCCCGACCCCCTTTTATCTGCAGTTCCCCTTGCACCCACCCCAGTCCTGAGGAAGGTTTACACCCAAAACATCAACTTCTCCATCTCCAGATGCTGCCTGGATTACTGTATTCCTCCAGCCTCCTGCTGGTCTACCACAACCTTCTCAGCAATGCTTGGAGAGGAGCAATCAATGCTAGCCCTGCCAGGAATGTATCAGGGGACCTAATTTTCAAGAAAGTATTGTGTTGAAGCATATCCCTTGTACTTTCTCAAATTGTCGCATGTCACAAAGCTTCGTAGCTTTCCCCTAGAACACCCTTTAAAAATACAAACTTGTTCCAAAGAGACAGCTTAGGACTCCAAAACATCAAGTTTTTCTCTCTCCATAAATACTGTTTCTCCAGGTTTTCCCTTCCAACACAGCATATTCGGACCTTAATGGACATGTTAGAAAGCAAACGTACTGTGAAGAAGTAAAAACTGGTGTCCAAAAATGCTCAAAAATATCAAATAATGAAACCAAACCTATGGTTATTACTGTCAAGACTATTTGAGACACTGCAAGATAAGCAAACCTATTCATCTGGATCTGTTTAATAGAGCTTTCATTAACTTACTCCAAACAGCCTTTGTAATGACAAATGCAGAAAGACTTGAGAAACATTTTTGCATCCAATCTGGGACCCAAAATGGAAACAAAAGCAAAATATTGTGAATGCTGTAGGAACTCAGCAGGTTTGACAGCATCTGGGGAAGAGAGAAACAGAGTTAATGTTCAGTCTGATAGGATTCTACTTCTCAACTCTTCTACACACCAAATTATACTTTGATATGTGCCAGCACACAGAGTGCACTCATGTATCAAGTACAAAGTCAACCCTTAGTGGTTAGCACTGCTGCCTCACAGCACCGGGGTCAGGTTCGATTCCAGCCTCGGGTGTCTGTCTGTGTGAAGTTTGCACATTCTCCCTGTGTTTGTCTGGGTTTCGAGTAAAAAATGAGGTCTGCAGATGCTGGAGATCACAGCTGCAAATGTGTTGCTGGTCAAAGCACAGCAGGCCAGGCAGCATCTCAGGAATAGAGAATTCGACGTTTCGAGCATAAGCCCTTCCTGATGAAGGGCTTATGCTCGAAACGTCGAATTCTCTATTCCTGAGATGCTGCCTGGCCTGCTGTGCTTTGACCAGCAACACATTTGCAGCTTTGTCTGGGTTTCCTCTAGGTGCTCCGGTTTCCTCCCACAGTCAAAAAGATGTGCAGGTCAGGTGAATTGGCCATGCTGAATTGCCCATTATGTGAGGTGCATTAGTCAGAGGGAAATGGGTGTGGGTGGGTTACTCTTCGGAGGGTTGGCGTGGGCCGAAGGGCCTGTTTCCACACTGTAGGTGATCAAATCTAAAGATCTAATCTAAACATGGATGGTTTTTAAATAAAACACAGAGTCCGGACTTCAGATGATCCTTTCTTTCCAATTGACACACATGGAACTACAGAATGTCCCTCAGATAATGATGTCTGGAAAAGTTTGACAGTCATTAAAATGCAAATAACCTGTCAGCACATATCTTTGACAAATCATTGAAATGCAAAAGATCCTTCCTGTTTTTAATGGCAGCCTTTCTCCAAATAATTAAGAAACAGGTTTCACAACACTGTTTGCAGACTTTGAGGCTCCAGAGTTGAAATTTAGAGAACGGGTGTGAAGAAATTTGATCACGATGGTATTTGAACAGACAATACTCAGACCCCATTATTTGGTACTGGGGAAAAAAGATGCTCTGGCTACATGACAGAAACGTGGCTTCTGGTAAGGAGACTTTAAACGACACAACGAGCAGAGATGGAAAACAACATTTAGGAGCAAATATTTAAGCTGGCGAAGGAACAGCACCAGTAGGCAGAGACATGGCCTTGACTTCTTCAGTACAAGAGCCGAGGTAGGATTTCACTGCAGAACTTTGAAATGCACATTGGAGTGGGGAGGAACAAGAGAAAAATCAGGCCCTGCCAACAGCAAATCATGTTTTGCTAAGATTGCTGATCCTTCCTTCAGAGCACCAAAGGTGACAGACCTATTTCACTTCAAAGATATCACACTGAGGAAACCCAACAGCAAATCCAATAACTGCATGTACTAAATCAGACAATTATCAAAAGCACAAGTATGGCCAAAGACTCATCACCCAGTTATCAGGAGCTTGGAAAACTCTCATGAGCTATTGATACAGCATAAAATAACAAATTTCATTTTAAATATGCACCCACCAGATCCAATAATTTACTGAGGACCTGATGTACACAAAAGTTTGATGCTTGCGGTTTCAAAATTTGTGTTGCAAAGTTGATCGGCTACAACTATTTTTTAAAAAGCTCTTTAAAATAAAGCAATTAAACTTCACAAAATAGCCGGTGCTTAATGACTTTGTATGCAGACACCAAAAGTGTTATCTCCTCAAAATGAGCATCGGAGGCTGAGGGGTGACCTTATAGAGGTTTATAAGAGGGACATCGATAAGGTAAATAGACACGGTCTTTCCGCTGGAGTGGGGGAGACCAGAACGAGAGGGCATAGGTTTAGGGTGAGAGGGGAAAGATATAAAATTGACCTAAGGGGAAACTTTTTCACAGAGGGTGGTGTGTATGGAATGAGATGGTACAATTGCAACATTTAAAGAGGCATTTGGATGGGTGTATAAATAGGAAGGGTTGAGGGGGATATGGCCCAAATGCTGGCAAATGGGACTATAAACTAGATTTATATACGATGTCTGGTCAAATCATGGACAATTGGAAGTGCTGTATATCTATAGGACACTATGAGTAGCCTTCTAGGATAAGCAGGAAATTATAAATGCACTAATGGTAAGTTTTTGAATCATCTGTGTTCTTCCATGGCAGGTGAATGTGACTGGCAAGGCCAGGATTTGTTGCCCATCTCAAGTTCCCTCTGAAGTGACCTAGCAAGCCACTCAGAGCAATTAAAGAGCTGACCACATGACAGCAGGTCTGGAGCCACATGTGGACCAAAGCAGGGAAGGATGGCAGATCTCTTTCTCTAAAGGGCACCAGTTGGGTTTCTATGACAACTGGTAGTTTCATGACCTTTCACTATCTTTCAATAGTGGCTCTTATTAAATTTAAAATCCAACCCCAGATATTGTAGCTGGATTTGAACTGATGTTCTCAAACTATTCAGCCTCGGCAGATAATTATTGCTAAACTGAAGCTCTACCCCATTCAACCAAACAAAACAAAACTCCGGTTTGCTGTGACAGTAGATGGTAAACCTGTAGAACTCATTGCATGTCTTTGACAGAGATAAAGATAGGTTCTTGTTTATTAAAAGGGGAAATCAAGGGTTACAGGGAGATGGCAGGAGAAAGGGGTTGAGAAACACAGCAGCCATGAATCGAATGGTGGAGCAGACTCAAATGGACTGGTTGGCCTAACTCCACTCCTATATCTTAAGGAGAATTGTGTACTTCCAAATGGAAGATTGATTTTTATCTGCAAGTGTTGAAATCATAATTAAGAATAGCTCTGATATAGGAAGCCGCATCGTAAGCATTTACAGAAAGAATGCTATGATAATGGAACATGTCAGGAAACATACACACATGGAAATGCCGTCAGCTTGGCTTGTGAAATGCATGACACACATCCATTACCACCCGACTACTATTTAAACACAAGCAGTCTAGTAAGAAAACTCCCGACAACAGAATGACTAATGTTGCTGTTATGCATCATTTCCTTTTTTAAAGTTCACTGTGCTACGACAAGGATTAACGTAACTGAATTGTGTTCTGTCAGCACAAGGGGATGTATGTCTCTTATGGAGGGCCAAATAAGGCAATAATTAAAATTTTACAAGTAATCAGGTCTTTCAAACAACAAAAGATGCCACAATTGAAACATATCTCAGCAGTTTTCCACATGATGTCGCTTGGAGGAGGTTTTCTCCTCCATTAACTTTCTGCTGCTCCCCACCTGAAAAAGGCTTCCTTTTTTACTTGGTGTACAGAATGCTTCAGACAGTTATTTATTGATGTACTTATTATTGTGCAAGGTTCAGCTGATTAGCAGTTATACATTTGGGTCTTTTCACAGATACTCGCACTGTTCTCCTTCCTCAAGTCACCATGTGACTTTTCATCTCCAGTGATTTCAATATCCATTTTAATTTAATATATTCACCCTTTCCTCAATTCATATTTCTCTTATCCTCCCTTCATCTCTCCCTCCGTGGACCCTGCCATCCTACCAAACCAGAGATAAAATTACTGATTTTTTTTTGCTCTCCACCCATATTCAGATTCTCCCTTCAAACCCTACCCCCTTCCAGCTTTATCCCTGGGGCAAGAGGATTAAAAAAAAAGTAACCCCAGTTAAATTCCTAACTCTCTATCACAACAATTCAGCAGCTATCTGCCCAACATTCTGATAACTCCACCTTCAATGCCCCTATCCCATGAAATGAGGAGAGTAATGTATTTAAATGAGTGTAATGTATTTAAAAGTCCATGAACTCAGAACATTTTTAAAAACTGGCATAGCCATTCACCAGCAAATCTGGCTGGACATCACACACACACAGTGCTGCCCTCATCTAATCTCAGGATCATCCTTGAATGTAAAGAATCTTATTTTCTTTTACGTTCTGCTAGTTGTCTTAAACTTCTCTTTCCACCTCCACCATCCTCAGCTCCAACAAGGGCACAAATTTGTGAATTTCGTTGTTCCCAAAACTTAGGTCATTCGATCAGCTCTCTGGAATCTCCCTCCCTTTTACTCATTTACCTGGCTGAGCTACTTGTAAAAGGTTTCCCATCCTTTTAACTTCCATGTCCTCTCATGCCTTCTCGAATCTCAATTTGTCTACAAGACCTCTCTCTTTCCCTCTCGATTCTACTTCCATTAAAACTACAAATCGAACTTCTCTTCCTGGCTCAGATCAGCTGACGGTGTTAATGGCTCTCCCCCCACCCCCCCCTTCAGGTTCTGTATACATTCCCTTCACAATCTGCCAACACCACCTTCTCTGGGGGGTGGGGGAGAAGGCACGAGATGGGAAGACAGAAAGAGAGAGACACGAGACATACAAAAAAAAAGCCATGACCCGGCTGTCGAATGTTGAGACGTATCGCTGCTTCCAACTTTCAGACCACTTTTTCAGGATTTGTTTGAAATCAATTAGTTTTCTTCCATGCCTCAGTACCAAGATGGTTCTTATCCAAGTCACATAGCCTGAAATTTCTGACTACATCAACATTTCTGGTCAAGATGGCGGTGGAGGTAGCCCAGGGGCTGGGGGCTCATCCGCTTTTCCTTTTCAATTCTCCGCCCCCTTCTTTCTCAGTCTTCCTGGGGACAGCTTAAACAGCATCAGCAGGTACATGGTCTGTTGGGAGTCAGCGGAGAGAAGCTGGTTTGGGTGCAGTGCCCAACGCAGGACCTGGCACTTTCAGTGTCAGCTGCATTTCTGAGATCGGCCCAGTGCAGACTCAGGGTGGCAATGGAGGCAAAGTGGCTCCGAATAGCGCCAACTCTGTCCCAGTGCCTGTGGGGCAACAAAGGGACTAGAGGCCAGCCGACTGCTTCATGCTAATATTAGACTCAGCATCGGGGTGGAACAGCCCGGATTCAGGCCCATGGCTAAACACTTAAGGACAGTCATGTTGAACTTTTTGTTACTTAAAAATGTATTTGTGGAATGTGGGCCCTGCAGGCTGGCCAGCATTTCTTGCCCATCCCTTGTGCCACATAGATCAGACGCAAGTCACCGATCTGCTGCGGCTTGACCCACAATGCCACTGGAGAGGATTTCCAGGATTTTGACCCAGCAACTGTGAAGGAACAGCAAGGTATTTCCAAATCAGGACAATGAATGGCTTGGAGGGAAACCTGAAGATGGTGGTGTTTCCAATGTATCTGCTGCCCTTGTCCTTCAAGGTGGAAAGTGGTCACGGGTTCAGAAGGTGTTGCCTGAGGATCTTGTTGACAATTCTGCAGTGTATTGTGTAGATAGCATACAGCGCTGCTGCTGAGCATCAATGGAGGAGGGAATGGATGCTTGTGGGTGCAGTGCCAATCACACAGGCTGCAGAGATGTCCTGGAGTTGAAATCACTGACCTCTGACAACCACGAATATCTTCCTTGGATGCCCCGACATCCAAATAAAGGGCTGTTACTCTCACTCCATCCCTGGAATTCAGCTCTTTTGTCCATGTTTGAAGCAAGGCTGGAGCTGAGTGGCCCTGCTGGAACCCAAACTGGGCGTCACCAAGCAGGTGCTGCTTAATAGCACTGTCAATACCTTCCATCGCTTTACTGATGATAGAGAGTAGACGGATGGGTGGTAATTGGCTGGATTGGATTTGTCCTGCTTTTTATAAACAGGTTTTACCTGGGCAGGTTTAAAATCGGGTATTTGACAGGGTTGTAACTGTACTGGAATAGCTTGGCTAGGGGAGTGGCAGGTTTTGGAGCAAAGTCTTCAGTAGTTTGCTGGAATGTTGTCAGGGTCCCTTGGCCTTCGCAGTATCCAGTATCTCCAACCATTTACTGATATGTCAAGTGAATCAAATCAGCTGAAGACTGGTATCGGTGATCCTGGGGACCATGAGAGGAGGCCAAGATGGATCATTCACTTGGCACATCTGGCTGAGGACTGTTGTAAATGCTTCAGCCTTATCTTTTATACTGATTAGATTACTTAGTGTGGAAACGGGCCCTTCGGCCCAACAAGTCCACACCAACACACCAAAATGCAATCCACCCAGACCCATTCCCCTACATTTACCCCTTCACATAATACTATGGGACAATTTAGCATGGCCAATTCACCTAATCTACACATGTGGGAGGAAACCGGAGCACCCGGAGGAAACCCATGTGGACACAGGGAGAATGAGGCGGGAACTGAACCCGGGACTCTAACGCTGTGAGGCAGCAGTGCTAACCACTGTGCCACCGTGCTGAACTCTTCCATCATTATGGAACCTTCTCCTTTATTTTTCTACCTTAAGATGGCACCAGAGAGTGGCATCATTTTACAAATACATGGAAAAGTGTTGTAACAAGTACACGTGACAACAAATAAACATCAATAACTATCAATCCTCATTCTTCTGGAGTAGCCTGAAGCTTATGACATGGTGAGCACACCATCCACTTCCAATGTCTCGACTGCCCACCAACTGAGTACTTTCATCTTTAAGAAAAAAAAACAAACACTCATTCACAGCATATGGACTTTGCTGGTTGGTTCAGAATTTAATGCCCGTTCCCTTCAGGAAGGTGGTGACAAGCGGCCTTCTGCAGGGCATTTGCTGCCATAAGACCCACAGCACCATCAGGATGAGATTTCACGGACTCAGCGACAGAGAAGGAACAGTGATATTTCTCCAAGTCATGATGGTAATCGTTTGGAGGGGAACTTACAGGTGATGGCATTCCCACGTACCCTTGCTTAGCTAGATAGTGGTGAATGTGGCTTTGGAAAGGGTTAAAAACCTTGTAAAATTTTTGCAATACAATTTCTAGACTGTACACACTGCTGCTACCAAGCATCAGTGGTGGAGCATATGGATGTTTGTGAATGCGCTGTCATCCATGCAGGCTGCTTTATCCTGGATGGTGTCAAACTTTATTATTATTGTTTATCCAATTGCAAGCAGAGAATTGCCTGCAATGGCTCCTCTTTCTATTCCACATTTGCCTCTGCTATCTTCCAACAATGTGCCCTGGACTACTTCTGTTTGTCATCTGTAAGCTGCCAATCAGCAGCATCAAAAAAAAAAGACAGCATTCATTTTCACACGTATGTTAACACCACCAGGTTCTAACTCACCCCAACTTAGTAGACCTTTCTACTATTACTTAAGTGCAAGTTAGCTTGGCCCACCTATTTAATATAAATGAAAACCAAAGCTATTGTTTCCATTCCCCACTGTGACCTCGCTCCCTAGTTCACTGCCCACAGCAACTGAGGCCAAATCAGACTGTTCACAACCTTGGTGCCGTATTTGACCCGAAGAGGAGTTTGCAATCCTAACTTCAAACATAACCAAGGTCTCTTTATCCACTCCCTTTGCCTGTCTGTAAACTCCTTTGCTGAGGTATTTGAGGTGCTGAAGCTGATTTCCTTAAATTCCAGGAGTAATAATTACAGTTTTATAAACTGTTGCATTGCTTTAGAACATTGGGGAAAGATAGTTTTAAAGTGCTATTGTTTTTAATCTGAGGAAGAGGGGCAAAGGCAGAGACCATATGGTCAGTGAGAGTGAGAGAGCAAGAGAACCATAAACTGCTGTCCAACACAGCAGTGAACGTGCACAGCTACTGCCTCTGCTGTTCGAGTTACAGCATATCTGGACATCAGAGTCCATCTAAGAAAACTGAACAAGCATGTTGCCAGGATTGGAGTGTTCGAGCTATAGGGAGAGGCTGAATAGGATGGGGCAGTTTTCCCTGGAGCGTTGGAGGCTGAGGGGTGGTTTATAAAATAATGAGAGGCATGGGCAGGATAAACAGACAAGGTCTTTCCCCTGAGATGGAGGCAAAGGTTCAGGATGAGAGGGGAAAGATTTAAAAAGGGACCAAAGGGGCAATTCTATCATTTAGAGAGTGGTGCATGCCACTCCTCAGTCCATTGGCCCACCTGATCAAGATCCTGTTGAATTCTGAGGTAATTTTCTTCACTGTCCACTACGCTCCAATTTTGGTGTCATCTGCAAACTTATGAACTATATCTCCTATGTTCACATCCAAATCATTTACATACATGACAAAAAGTAGTGGATCCAGCACCAATCCTTGTGGCACACCACTGGTCATAGGCCTCCAGTCTGAAATGTTGTATGTGAAACTGGTTTCACTTCTGCCTGGAAGATTCTTCCTATTTTCATTACCAGGAATTAAATTAATTTGGCTCCCAGTTGTAAAAATTGCTCTTTGCAAACAGACAAAACAGTATTTTGCCAATTTGTTCTTCCCCCCCCCCAAAGCATAACTTCTCCCAGAACAAAGTTTCACAGCATGCTGCCATCTTATTGAAATGATTGAGCATAAAAAATACACCATGTGCAAAACTGAACTGCTGCAAACATTCTGACCTATGAAAAATGGATGGAGATAACAAACATGGAAACTTTTAGAAGTTTCCATTTGGTGAACAGCTAATTTTACTGAACCAATGTGATTTGCCAGGAAGAGAGTACGTGGAAATTGGGTTTTTCAGGCTAGTGATGTGTAACAAATGTTGTGCCACAAGGATTGGTTTACAGTTAGATGTATTAGATGTGATTTCTGTAAGGTCGATATGATCTTTAACATTTCTAGGTAAGCACCGTGATCTATCCCTTGGAATCTGTCTTACTCATTGATATGCAATTATTCTCAAGTGTCCAAAATATCCCCAAAATATTTAGAATACGTTTATATTGATCTTTGAACCTTATGTGTCAATTTGCTTAAGCCAATTCAGCATTCGTGGGCTTATTTCAATTTTTTTCAAAATGAACTCCTTTCTCAAACTAAAAATGCAGAACTGAATCCTATTATGGCTACTGCTCCCTAGGGACACCTTCACAGAGAGTAGTTGATCGTATCCATTGCACTCATTTTCCCTATCTTTTTAAAC
Source organism: Hemiscyllium ocellatum (assembly GCF_020745735.1). Classification (NCBI taxonomy): domain Eukaryota; kingdom Metazoa; phylum Chordata; class Chondrichthyes; order Orectolobiformes; family Hemiscylliidae; genus Hemiscyllium; species Hemiscyllium ocellatum. The sequence continues at coordinate 130,468,308 of NC_083401.1, forward strand.
CGAAAAAATTGGAACAGTAGACTGTGCAATTGCAGGACAGGTAGCCTCACCTCAGGGTAGGGAAATTGTCATTTCTTAACATTGGGCTGTACATCTCAAATTTAATATTGCTATAAAAATAAAACTAGAAAAGTATTCCTGAGATGGATCATCTGCATTGGCTCTACTTTATAAGTGTATTTTAAAGCTGCTTAGCATGCCAACAAATACTTCACGCACCATGATGGACAAAACCACTTATTTTCACAGTACTACAGCCACAAATAAGCAGCAACAGGAAAGTATTGAACATTGAGTACCAAGTTCCTAACTTTATTGCTGTTCCATTGAAACAGCATTTAAGCATACCCACACACCCAGTTTGAGCTAGAACTTTCCAAGTGAAAATTCCATGAATGCCAAAAATTAAACCAAAATAGAAGTACCATAAAGCCACAGCAGAAAAACAGATTAATACTTAGGGCATCATGCTGACAGAAGACGATCAAAAAAAAAGCACAAAACCTCAATGAGCAGAAAATTTGAAAACATATACTTTTGCTCAGAATGGAAACTGATCAGGTACTGGTCATCCCAATACAACATTCAAATCTTCTTTGGAGGAATAAGTAGTTTCAGGTTTTGTTTGAGTCTTAAATCTTGCTTTGTTTCAATGTTGCTCCATTTTAAATGGTGATGCTAGGCAATGGCCATCTACTGAATCTTCTTTTTCAGGGACACAAAAACAGTCCAAATGTTTATGGGAAATGTATCATGTGCTATTCCCAAGGAGAAAATGCAAATCCATAGGCAAATTGGAAATCATGTGCAACAGTATTATTCTGAATCAATTTGAAAATGGAAAGCTAGAATGCCGACAGCACACAAAGAAAACGATCTGCATTATTGAAGTCCCTCCTCCCAGAGATCATTTCATGAATATTTTTTGCAACCTCAACTTTCCTAAACTGCAGTGCTCAGAACTGGATGCAATAATCCAGTTGAGCTCAAACCAAACGTTGCACAGGCTTATCATTAAGTTATGTTGCTTATCTATTGGTTTTCCTATTTATACGCCCAGGATTCTGCAAGCTTTATTTTACAAAAAATCTTCCCAAATCTTACCTTTGATTATGGTATACACAACTCCAGATTGCCTGTTGCTGCATCAATTTTCACCTCATATTTCTCTGCATTAAATTTTATCTGCTACTTGTCCTCACATTTCAACTAGCTTTTTTCATTTTGACGTTTAACACTATCCATTCAATTATCCACAGTGCATAATATTTTCCTCCTTTATTCTTAGAACTAAACTTTGCTTAGAAGCCTGTGATGTGGCACTAACTAAAAGCCCATATTCATCACAAACAGATTAGCCCATCAACCCTTTTGTGTTAAGTTCTGCGATTTGTTGTAGTGATTTAAACATGATCAACAAATCCGTGCAGACTTTCCTCAATTGTACAGCATGGAAACAGATCCTTTGGCCCAACTCATCCATGTCAACCAGATATCCTAAATTAATCTAGTCCCATTTGCCAGCATTTAGTCCATATTCCTCAAAATCCTTGCTATTCATGTACCATTCAGAACTTTGTAGAGACTGGTACAATTACATGAAGAAGTTGCTCCTCTGGTCTTGTTTAAATTTATCCCCTCTCACCTTAAACCTATGCCCTCTAGTTTTGGACTCCCTAACCCTGGGAAAAGACCTTGGATACTCACACCTATCCATGCACTTTATGATTTTATAAACCTCTATAAAGTCACCCTTCAACCTCTGACATTCCAAGGAAAACAGCCTATTCAGCCTCTCCCTATAACTCAAACCTTCCAACCCTGGCAACATCCTTGTAACTCTTTTCTGAACCCTCCCAAATTTCACAACATCTGTCCTATAGCAGGGAAACCAGAATTGAACATAATTATCCAATGTCCAGTTCATCCATAATATGACCTCCCAACTCCTGTAAATCACTGCACTGACGGATATAGGCAAGCATATCAAATGCCTTCATCACTACCCTGTCTACCTACAACTCCACTTTCAATCAACTATCAACCTGTACCCCAAGGTGTCTTTGTTCGGCAACACTTCCAGTTAAGTCCTAATTCGCCAAAACAATGCAGCGCCTCACATTTATCTGAATTAAACTCCCATTTTCTAGAACCTTCTGCTTCAAGGTTTGATCTCAATTTTTGTTACCCATAGGACACCTTTCTCCTTCATCTCTTTGGTCATCCAAACAACCCAGGATTTGTTTTTCCTTCTTTTTCCTATTGCACCTGACCTTTGTCCCTTTTAAAGGCAGCCCATCATTCCATTATGATTTTGATTGCTAACCTTGGACTCTAAACGACTTGGTACAGAATTGCTCTCATCCCACTGAGGGTTTTCCCTTCTCCAAACAATTTTATTCTGTATTGCTCCTTATCCTTCTATCATAAAGGCATAAGTTCGCTACTCCAGTCCCTTTCTCCCACTCCCCATCTGAAACTTGAACCACTCATTGAAATGCTGCAGAAAATTCCCTCAGCACACACTGGAAACTCTTGCCAGTGTCTGCCCTTTACATCATTGCTTTCGCAGTCTATGTATATGACTAAAGTTTCCATAGTAGGGACTTGATAACTGTTGAGTAAAAAGTGAGGTCTGCAGATGCTGGAGATCAGAGCTGAAAATGTGTTGCTGGTTAAAGCACAGCAGGACAGGCAGCATCCAAGGAACAGGAAATTCGACATTTCGGGCTAAAGCCCTTCATCAGGAACCGAGGATGCTGCCCTGATCTGCTGTGTTTTAACCAGCAACACATTTTCAACTTGATCACTGTTGCATATCTCTGCAATTTCCTTGCAAATTTGTTCCTTCATACCTATTGCCCTAGTTGGTGTACATCATACTCACAGTAATGTAATGGTGTCTAGTGTTTCTTTCGTTCCAATCAAATAGATTCTAGTCCTAGAGGCATCTCTAGAATTGCAACATTTTCCACTTTAATACTTGCAATCTTTTTCCCTCCTCCTTTCCCCAGTCCTCAACTTTGGTTTCCATTAGCCACCTGATGTAATCGTCACACTCTGAAGTGGCACAACTATGGCACATACCTTTTTCATCAAATCTTTAGCTACTTGGGAGTCCCAGAATGTTGCAAAGCAGACAACTTGATACATAGCAACAGGTTCTGAAGCTTTCCTTCAGAGAGACCACCAAGATTAAAAACTTATCCTCCTTCACACTCCCAAAAGGCTTTTTAATTTCTCTTCCTTACAACTCCACCCTCACCCTTGAACTCAAACTCCTTGTTAATGCAACAGGTGACGCCACGAGTGGCTTCTACAGCATGTAACACACTTCAGAGATGCACACGATTTCCTTTAAGTGTTTCTAATAATTTTCTTTGCAAATCTTCTACTTCATGAATTCTTTCCTCAGGCTGGATCACGTCAGTTGTCACTTGTTCTTGGCCATAGTTTGGTTGCTGCTTGACTACTTCTTTTTGGAGGTCCAAGGAGACCCTCCTGCTGGTTGACACTGCAATCCAAGAGTTATCCCTCTTCTTGGATAGCAGCATGTCAATCATGGCTGGTCTGCTAGCATTTCCACTTTTCTCACTCCGTGGTGAGTGGGGTGACTACGCGAGTCTGACCAAGCTCAACAGCTCTCCAGTCTCTCCCCATTGGCCACGGTCAACCGCAGGACCACAGCACCTTCAGCTGCCAGGCTTAGCATTGGCAAGGGTCCAGACTGGTTGGGAAGCGTAATGCCATCATTTCCATGGGCTGTGGGGTGGGGGGGTTCTCAGCAGATTGTGGGTCCCCTGGTACAAATTCCTATCAGCAATATGGCACAAGGATAGGCTGGCACAGGAAGCAGCCTCAAGTCATGACACTATTTCAGGCCACAATAAAAAACTTAATTCACTGTTAAATGGGATGACATTAAATATGAACGCCTTGCGCAAGCTAATCATAAAGCCTGAAATCAAGTACTCACTACAGCAAAATCCTTGGGTCAACCAAGATACACTGGAATAGTATAAGAGATACAACCAGGTCACACTGGACAGTACTCCAGGTTACTAGCAGCATAATCACATTCAAGCACTGTCAGAACTTAAACATCACAACGATAGCACATTATTATACATGTCACTCATGCAAGTATACCTGGTTGCATTGATACAACAGGTAAAGACTGTCCATATCATACCACTAACTAAGCTCCACTGAGCATATTATTCAATCTAGGAAATTATTTTACAAAATCTGACATTCTGGTACCTTTGTGGCACAAGTTATATTGAGATCAGAAGCTCTTATGTGATGGAAGCAAATAAAGTGTTATATTCACTGGAGTAGAAGATTAAAGCAATTTGATAAAGCTATTTAATCATGTAATTCACCAAGGTCCTCAGACAATACCTTCCAAACCCACAATTGCTACTATCTAGAAAGACAAACATAGCAGATCTGTGGGGACACCACCAGCTATACATTTCCTTTCAAGCCCCTCATCATCCCAACTTGGAAATAGATTGCCTTTCCTTCAGTAACACTGGGTAAAAACCCTGGAACTCCCTCCCTCAAGGCAAATATTTGTACACCCTACAGCAATTGTGTCTCAGGAAAGTCATTCATTACCACCTTCTCAAGGATACGTAGGTTCAGGCAATGAATGCTGACCCAGCCGAAAAATAAGATAAAATTGCATACCTCAACAAAAAAGATAAAACTCAGCACCCTAGTAGTTTCCTACTCCTTCAATAGGGTACCCAATATCTCACTGACCAGGTTATTTTCACACGTGGCAGACAGACATTCTCTCCCTTCCTGAGGACAGCTTGTAGTACTGGCCCTAGCTAGTTCTATCTCCTTATGCTACTGGGTCTACACAGCTATCAGGTCATCAGATTGGCTCACAGCCGAGTGCAGGAATGTCTGTATTTGGGTGGCCAAGTCTCACGTTCAAATCCACAAAGCCAATCTCAGCACAGTATTACTGTGGGCCACCCGACTTCAAGTCACTGAAGTAACTATCACTTTTTGCTTTGTCTTTTGCATGGGAAAGAAGGGTGAAGAATAAGCCAGCCTTCCATGAAGCTTGCCTCCCACTGTTAATCTAGGAGGATGCCACCCAGGTCAAATCCAAGTTGGGTCTCTCCAGTAAATGCCATTCACACACACATACCCCAAAGTCCTGCACGTTTATTTCCTTCAAGTGACCATCCAATTGTTGTTTGAAGTCACTGATCATCTCTGCTTCCATCACACTCTCAGCAAATTCAGACTATTTCCCTGTGTCAAAACATCCACATTCACCCTTACATCTCTTGTTCAAAACTTTCCAACTATTGCCTAGCACTTACACCATCAGCAAACTGAAACACCGTTTCTTTATTTCGGTTACATTAACCTAGGACACCAGGAGAATTTTGGTTTACTCCATCTGATCAGGCAGATAAGTCCTAGGTTAACATCTTACCTGAAAGACAACATTTGATAGGACAACATTTTCCTCAGTAAGTGTTTCAATAGAAGCATTATAGTAAATATATTCAGATAAAAATGAATCATTAGAAGATACATGGAGGCAGAGAAAGGCCAATCATAAATAAACACCGAAAACTTCCTTCCGAGAATGAGGAAAATGCAACATCTAAAGAAGCTCCCACAGCACTCAGTCAAAAGCTTTAATGGGTACAACTACACAAAGGTAATAGGCAACAGCCATTACTTGCAGGCTATCAATGATTAAAGAATGGGAGCAGGGCTATTAAATCATTGTAGTTATATTATAAATCTATTGCAATTCACAAACCTACAAAGTTCATACTTAGCTCAGAAGCACTATACAAGAATTAAGATACATAATTCAATTTATGCTAAAACACAGAGCAAGGATCTTGGTTAAGAGTCAACTTCACCTCTCGCATCACAGACCAATACTAACTGGATGGCTGTTTCCAGCATTGCAATTTTATTTTAGATTCCCAATGCCCAGCTAATTTTGACTTTGCTCTTGGTTAAACATCTCTTAATAATAAAAAAGAAATTTAAAGCATTTAGAAAGATAGAGTGAGACAACATGTACAAATGAGGTTGCCCAGTGATTTAGGCCAGAATACAGCACAGCAGGGATGTTCCTTCAATGCCCTGTCAATCATGTTTTGGTCTCAACTGTGATCTCTGCAGGGTGGAGGTAAAAACAAACCGGAAGCCATTACACAGACTCAGCTCAAAAACAGTACATGAAGTTTTGGGAACAAATCAAAGTTCCCTTTTGGTCACAGGAAGTGGAGTCCAGTGAAACCAGAAAGGGTAAGGAAAGAAAAACAGAAGTGCTGGATTTGGATTCGGAGATGCCGGTGTTGGTGAGTGTACAAAGTTAAAAATCACACACAACACCCAGTGCTGGCTGTGCAGAAGGTCAGAGAAAATAAACAGATTCAAGGAATAAACTGGACTAATCTCAGACTTGCTGTGCATTTCCAGTATTCATGTTTTCTGCAAAGATTTTATTTCTCTTTAAATACAGTACAATAAAACAAAAATGTAGCTTATGGTCCAGATGCCAAATACCATTAGCAACAACTAAAACTGACAAAGAAATGTTAAGGAAAAGCACAGTTATACAGTTTAAGATCCTTGCCTTATGAAATATTGCAAGGCAAATTTGATTGTCAATTCAATAAAGTGGCATCAACACAGGCCATGGATTCAGCCTTTAGTTTTTACAGGAGGGCAAGAAAAGAAATGTACTATTTTTATTCTCCTGAACATATGATAGGGTATGTTTATAAAGTGCTAACCTTTGATTTGGTGCAAAGTGGTTTCTACTTTGCTTGATACTATAGTTGCAAAAACCAATCCAAAGTCAAGGCCGAACTTGACTGCAAAGAAGCACAGGCACGCTCCCAGGAGGGAGAAGAGAGATTACACTGACATTTGACACCACACGATGAGCAAGACCAGTTTGCTGTTGAAGTGTCAAGGGAGGCCTCTTGGAAAAAATTTTAAAACCAATTCCAATAAAGTTAAATGTTCGCAATAAACGTGAACACTGTTGCTTATGCTTTTTAAACATTTTAATACTCAGCTGATGGGGGAGGAGTGACGCATATGTACTATGCGCAAGCAAAATTACTTTCTGGGCCAAGGAATCATAGATCTAATCAGGGAGTATAATATGGGAAATTCTGGCTGGAATTGACACTGCAGCTCCTGGTCTATGAAGTGCAAATACAGGAAGAATCATTTTAAAGCTATTAACAAAATTAAAGTCAAACAAAGTAAAAACAACTTTGCACCAAAACAAAAGTTAGAGCTTTATAAACCCATCCCTTCCATCTCCTGCATATAATAATCAAAATACAAATCACGCTTCTTGTCTTTCTGTAATAACCAAAGGCTGAATGTACAACCTGTGTTGATCTTTCTTCCATGTTTCATCAGAAATGTTTATGAAATATTGCACGGCACAAGTACCTTTGACCACAATACAGAGCTTTTCCTCATCAATCCTGTCAGCATTAGTATGTTAATACATTAATTTAAGGAAAAAAAACAAATACATGAAAATTAATTCTAAACTATCAAGAAATACTGAAAACACCCAGCAAGTCTGGCAACATCTGAGGAGAGAAAAACAGAGTAAAATGTCTCAGGTCAAGGATCTTTCTTGAAACTGAGCTAAAATCGAAACAACATTGCCTCTGAATTAACAAGTTATCTTTATTGTGGGAAATAAACTTCAACTTCCAGCTTGCATTCAAGTTTGTGTTTACCTGTACTACTGAGTTATATTACACTTCTGGGACCAATGCAAAGGCAATGTCTGTAATAAAGCCATATGTGCCAACACAAACCATTCCACTTCACAATTATTTGTTACAAAGTGCTTTCAGAGTCTCAACAGAAGATATTCTATAAACGTGCTTTTTTTAAAAAAAAAGTCGTAGTTTAGAAGTATATGCCAAACTGGACAGTGTAAACACCTAGAAATACAAGACAAACTATAAAGGCTCCACAAGATGGTAAAAGGTCCTTCAGCCCATCATGTCCCCATGCTGGTCATTAAATACCTACCATTCCAATGCAATTTTCTAGCTCTTGGTCTACAGCCTTGTATACTAAAGCATTTCAAATGCTCATCTAAATACATTTCAAATGCAGAATATGACCCATCATTGTGTATTGACTGTAGATCTCCCACTAATAGCCTTGCATTTTGTGGAAAAATTAAGGAGGCACAATTACTTGCCAAAGCTTGGTAAAATCTACTCATACGGACACAGCAACAGGGAGCAGGACTCTGCCGGTGCTTTAATTTTAACATATTTCTATTATACCGAAGTCAGCGTTAACCAATGCCAAACCAATCCCAGGAACAGCTTTAATACTCATCTCTAAATTGCTAGCTATGCAAACCTTTTTAAAAAAATAATTTTATACTGGGATATAGTGTCTATGTTGCACCGTTTAAAAGGAAGAAATGTAAAAGACCCTGTTCCAGCAGATTAAACATTTAGCCTTTAAATGGATTTGGCTTATTCCAAAAAAAAAATGAAAATGTGACCCCTGGTCTTTCACTCCTTGACTGCTCTTAGCCAGTAGCACTGGCAGTACCTACTTCAGGATGCCCTTGGCTCAAAATTGTAAAGAAAACATGAGGACTGTTCTCAGCACATCACTGTTCAATGGACTCAAATTTAATCATGTGATCATGACCGTAGGTGCCATGCCAACACGATAAAATGAGTTTAGCTCCAAACTTTTGTGATCAATTAAATGAATCTTGGGGCTTGCACATGGAAAATATCTAGTCAGGCTTTGTCCAAACTGCTCACATCCTTTCTAAACACTTCAGTCCTTCCAAAGGGCTGAAAACTTGAAAAACAATTTCCCCAATCCAATATTATTGTTGCCCTGATCCATGGACTTGAGGACAAATTTAAAGATAATCCGCTTTAATGTTAATAACCTGCAGCACAGTATACACTGTAACAGCAATATGACAACCATCTGGTAATTACAAAAAAAACTGAAAGGTGAAATTAATGCCATCTTTAAACCCAGCTCAATAATTAGTCAAATGGAGTCTTTAAGAAGGTACAGTATATTGTTGTAGCAGGGTTTATAAGACAGGTCATAAGACAACCACATTGGTTTGGTTCACAAGTTACTCTCCAATACAGCAGTCTGTTCTGCATATGTGGCACAGGAAGAACATGGGCTGAGAAATTGAACAATTCATTGGCCTATTTTCTCTGGGCCCACCTGTGAGTTAGCTGAGCTTTTTGAATCTGTTTGCCTCTTCCAAAGCCCTCCCAATTAGTCAATTCCAGAGGTTATAGTTATCCCTCACAGTCTGTGTCATCTTTGTACCTTACTTGTAATGGACTCCTAGAATGGTATGGATTTCTAGAAAGTTGCGACCAGGTGGCAAATTCACCATACAGAAGGTGTTTGGCTATATAGCCATCAAGCATCCAATGGACACGGCAAAGCCATGCCAGTTGAATTAGCATGCACCAGGACTTGGCAGCCGGTGACCTTGTCCTGCCAAAAAATGACAATGCATCTGGGACAGTCAGGGAGGAAACTGCTCAACCTTTTCTCCTGCCTGGCACATGCTGTCCAGGTCTCAGCACTATTAGAGGAATGCACTGAAGACATAGGCTCTCAATTAGTTATTGTTGTTGTTGTTCTATGCTCTCTTACTCAGCTTGAGCATAACAGCTGCAGCTTTTGAAATGTATGCATTGCACACCCTGTATCATGTGGCAGAGGGCTGCTGGTCATGCAACCTTGAGCATGGAGGCATCAACAACCTGCAGCAATACACTGTCAATGCTGATATATGCCAGCATTCTGGGGCATGACAACTGTCTTTCTGATACAAAACCAAAAATTACTGGAGAAACTCAGGAGGTCCAGCATCATCTGTGGAGAGAAAGCACAGTGATATTTCTGGTCTAGTGACGCTTCTGATGAGGAAGATTCACTGGGACTGGACCAGAAACATGAACTTGGTTTCACTGTCACAGGTACAGTCAGGCTTGCCGAGTCTTTCCAGCAATTTCTACTTGTGTTTCAGATTTCCAGCACCTGCAATTCTTTGTTTTAATCTTTCTGGTTTTAAGTATGTTATTTTCCCAGTGCGTATTTACTTCTGTCCATGCCTGTTACCAACTTACTACTACCCCTTAAGCATTAGCAGTTTGTACTGTTACAGCATTGAGGGAGGTACAAGAAAATAGGAGATGGGCTTATGACCAAAGAGATTTGGAAGGATGTTCATAACTTGATCAAAGAAGTTTGTTTTTATGAAGGCCTTGATAGCATATTGGTGCAGAGGTCAGCCATTTGAAGACAGAATGCCAGAGATTGGAGTCTGGGCACCTGGATACACAACTTGTAACAGAGGCACAGCATTCAGGGAAGAGAGAATGCCTGAATTTTAAACATTATTGCAGGAATGGTGACCGTGCTGAATACTGAGATCCACACTTGGTAGAAGTAAGGTTGGGAGTTAAGGCAGCTGTTGATAACTTGCTCCTTTTCTGTACTCTGGGTGTCTTTTGCATGGAGGGCAATTCTACAGCACTCAACATTTTGGATGGGGAATACAAAGCCCAGACAGAACAGACTGGTTGAGCTGGATGTGGTCAAGTCAGGCAATATGCATTTCGGTACACTGCTAAATTTTAAATTTTTTTTAAATGTGTTAAAACAGGTGGCAAATAATTCTAATACTCAAAACTAATTTGTCAGAATGTTTTCATCTTCTCACGTACAATGTTTTAGCACTATAAGAGAAGAAATTCGTTTAGAGAAGGACATAATATGCTTAACAATAGAGCAGTGAAAAATACAACAAAGAAATTTTCACTGTGAATGGTTGACAAAATTAAACTCTTCAGGTTCCCTAGTCATGAACCATTGCCTGGTTTAATCTGCTTTCAGACCTCTACAGTCTCACTCGTGCATTAGTATGACAACTTCATCAGTACACAATTCGAGGAAACACCGTGGCCTGTGCTCTGCCTGTGACATGAACTAGAGCAAGTACGGGTAGAGCTGTTTAAGTCCCTGTACTTGGCCAGCTACGGATGAGGTGGACACAATGGTCTGACTTCATTTACTGTTGTGCAAACACCTAACATGGAAGAGTGATCTGTAATGTGAACAGGACAGAAATTCTTGTCAAAGAAGATTTCAATCCAATCCATTACAAATATCACATCTCAGCTACCACTCAGTGACCAGGCTTCACTGGCTTGTCAGCCCTGATTGAGGTCAATAGCTTTCATCTTGGAGGGAATAAAAAGAAAGAAGTGAGCATACAAGTCTACTTCACAACACAAACTAAGCTGAATAATTTAAGTCAATATTGTATTTTACGGCTGTTAGTGCCAGGAAAACAAAATAGATAAAACTATGAATTATTAAATCGTTAAATTCTTTCTATCTATCATTTGCACCCAAATTATTTTGAGTTTCTCTCCAAATATCCCAGAGAGCCTGGTTTATTGTTGGCATTTCTGCTGATTGTTTACTGACATGCATTTGTAGATAAAATACAAGAATTTTAAATCCCAGATGATTTTCCCCTCACCGCAGAGACAAGAACAATTTTAGCCATACTGCAGACCTGGCTAAAAGCAGCTCATTCAACAAAGTTAAATATGTTCGAGTTAGCCACTGAAGCATCAGGAAAACTTGCATGCATACAAGTTAATGCTTGCAACGCAAATATCCATTGTTCTAATGATTTCTGTTTTTTGAATATTACGTGAAAAACTGAATACTGCTTAACTGTGCCTGAAAGCGACGATTAAAAATCACTTCAAAGCAGCAATTAAAATGAGTCTCTTTAATGAAAAGCGACAGTTGAGCCCAAATATGAAGGGGTCTGGGAAGCACGGTGGGTTACCAGACTGTTCTTTCCTTTCCAGAACTCCAGTTGGAATCCAGCCCAGGCTGACAGGGAAGTCTCCTTTCTATGCCAACACTAAGGGTCCTACAAAAAATGAACCAGGATTGTCTCAACCCAGTTCTTCGAGAAAAGGAAAAATTGCATACCTCTGCAGTTTTGATGCCAAACCAGGCAAAAAAACAATCCATCCTCTAGCACTAACATTCTTGCTTCATGAGCATTTTAACAAAAAATAGTCAACAAGTAAAATCATACTGTTGTAAAAAGTCTTGTTTTTAAAAAAATAGGCTTGGCTAATGAAGAGAGACCATGCTTTTGTCAATATGTGCCAAAACTAAAGACAGCAAAGCATGAAAAGCCTTGGAATAAAACAACAGAGACTGGACTGATGATAAACAGTGACAAGATTAATCTAAGTGTAGAAGATAAAAAGGAAAACAAAACTGAGGCAGTCAAGGGGCAGACAACTGCAACAGATAGAATGGGTGTAATGCAATACATTGGAATTCAGCAGGAGCCCAAAGTCATATTCTATTGGACTAAAGACATTTTTGTTACTCATCAGGCCTACAAAATTAAACTTGACTGTAATTTACAAAGATTTGAGGACTGGCACAAGCTGATTTTCAAGTATTAGAAATGCACAAGTGCAAACATTGCAGAGTTGATTTAGAGAATTGTTCAAATACAAGTCAACACTAATAAACACTGGGGTACTACCTTTATCAAAACAAACATCTTGAAAGAGATACCCAGTGTGCCACTCAATTTCTGACTTGCTTCAGGAAACGCACAAAACGTACACAATGTAGGAAGTCATTATGTTTTGAAACATGAAGCACAGATTAAATCTAATTTCAGATGAAACCAGATTCCAATGCATTCAAAATTTCTACACACAAATCTGAATTAAGGTATGAGCACAGTATTTCAATTTGATACTGTTGGAATAAAACTATGAATGAAGTATACATCCAGTCACTTTCAGCCTGCAATGTTGTATACCAAACCAGATTAACAATTTAACAGAATTGTTTGTTTACCGTGGCGGAGTCATTCACTCAGCATCCAGCCCACACACCCCACCCCAAAATAAAAACACTTTTAGAACTTTTTGAAGCAGATTCGTATTTGGTTAATGAATGTCAGCCTTAGACATTTCCTTTCTGACTTCGGGAGGCGGCTCAAACAGCAAAGTTTCAGACACTTACATTGAAGCCTGACTTAATTCCTCCCTCCCCAGCCCGTCCCTGACTTGAACAGGTTCGGGAAACAACCCGAATAAAACCGGAAACCTCCCCCGTGCAGAGCAGCAGCTGGGTGTCACTTACCTGGAGTGAGTGGCCATGGTGCCGTGTGGTGAGGCAGCTTCCAGCGGCTTGCCATCAGTTTTAAAGCAGGTTTACCCCCGCCGCCTCCTCTCTCCCCTAACGCTGCACACACATGCCCCCGGCTCCGCTCCTGAGAACCACGGCAGGAAAACTGTGATGTCTCTCAGTCTGCTGGCAGCCAGCCTGGGACATTCTCCAGCTGGGAGCGCGGCTGCAGTGTTTGCTGGGTTCAGATCCCCCCAGCTCAGCTTTGGCTCAGTTTGCAGCTGATAACCATCCGGGCGCTCGGCAAACAGCAGAGAGAGAGAGAGAGCAACAACCATTCATTCACAGACCCAGGGGGAAAGTGCAACCCGCTTCAGGAAATACAACAAGCAACCCTCCAGGTTTCCGCCGTCACAATTGGCACCAGTCAATTAATTCAGCTTTCACATTAAACCCCAGGAGGGGTGCAATCCGCGGTGCACAAGGGAGATTGGGGAATGGTGCAGTCCACTCGCCTTCCTTATTTGGAAATGTTATTGGGGCCAGACAAGCACTTAGCAGCGGCTCTGAGTCCAGGAACATATTGTCCTATCACAATGCACGGAGGTGGAAGCCACTGAACTGCCTGCCCTGCAGAGGGGCGGGGGCTGGGGGCAAAGACACACACGGAAGCTGCGAGCCAGCGCGGCGCTGTAACTATTAAACTGCGGAGTGGAGCATCCAGACACACAGGGAGGGAAGGGGGAGACTGGCAGTGTTCAAACTGCAGCATCACAGGGAGGGAAGGGGGAGACTGGCAGTGTTCAAACTGCAGCAGCACAGGGAGGGGGGGGGAAGGGGGAGACTGGCAGTGTTCAAACTGCAGCAGCACAGGGAGGGGGGAAGGGGGAGACTGGCAGTGTTCAAACTGCTGCAGCACAGGGAGGGGGGAAGGGGGAGACTGGCAGTGTTCAAACTGCAGCAGCACAGGGAGGGGGAGACTGGCAGTGTTCAAACTGCAGCAGCACAGGGAGGGGGAGACTGGCAGTGTTCAAACTGCAGCAGCACAGGGAGGGGGGAAGGGGGAGACTGGCAGTGTTTAAAATGCAGCAGCACAGGGAGGGGAAGGGGGAGACTGGCAGTGTTCAAACTGCTGCAGCACAGGGAGGAGAGGGGGAAGGGGGAGACTGGCAGTGTTCAAACTGCAGCAGCACAGGGAGGGAAGGGGGAGACTGGCAGTGTTCAAACTGCAGCAGCACAGGGAGAGGGAAGGGGGAAGCTGGCAGTGTTCAAACTGCAGCAGCACAGGGAGAGGGAAGGGGGAAGCTGGCAGTGTTCAAACTGCAGCAGCACAGGGAGAGGGAAGGGGGAAGCTGGCAGTGTTCAAACTGCAGCAGCACAGGGAGGGGGAAGGGGGAGACTGGCAGTGTTCAAACTGCTGCAGCACAGGGAGGAGAGGGGGAAGGGGGAGACTGGCAGTGTTCAAACTGCAGCAGCACAGGGAGGGAAGGGGGAGACTGGCAGTGTTCAAACTGCAGCAGCACAGGGAGAGGGAAGGGGGAAGCTGGCAGTGTTCAAACTGCAGCAGCACAGGGAGAGGGAAGGGGGAAGCTGGCAGTGTTCAAACTGCAGCAGCACAGGGAGAGGGAAGGGGGAAGCTGGCAGTGTTCAAACTGCAGCAGCACAGGGAGGGGGAAGGGGGAGACTGGCAGTGTTCAAACTGCAGCAGCACAGGGAGGGAAGGGGGAGACTGGCAGTGTTCAAACTGCTGCAGCACAGGGAGGGGGAAGGGGGAGGCTGGCAGTGTTCAAACCGCAGCAGAACAGACCTCACAGGGGAAAGTTGGAGCATTAGATTGGGAAGTCAGCATTAGGCAGTTTCCTCACGTAAGGTGGACATTGGCAGTATTTAGACTGGAATGCAGCATGTTTACGTAGTAGAGCACGAGAGCCATGTGGAACCTGGCAGCATCCAGATTGAAACATGAATGCTGAAGGTGACCGCTTTCAGGAGGAACGTGGAGCCTGGTAGCATTGGGACAGCAGCACGGAGACTGGCAGCATTGGGACTGCATCATGGAGCCTGGCAGCATTTGGACTGCAACACGGAGCCTGGCAGTGAAGTCTGGCATCGCTCAGTGGGAAGGTGGAACCCTACAGTGTTCAGACTGGAAACCGTCCATTTGGCAATTGCAAGATGTATTATCATAGAATATGTAAAAGATGATGGAACGCATGATGTTAAAAAGACAACTGCAGTGCAGAATAGAGTGAGATAAGAAGCATGGTAAAGAGAGAAGCCTTAGACATTGCACTAGCGAACTTTCTCCAGCCACCAGTAATGGATAAATGCAAATAAAATGTGTTTCAGCACTGAAGGGAGTGAGAATGCTGGAGAAAATAAGAGAACAGACTAGAAATGTTAACTCTGTTTCTGTTTCCACGGATACTGCCAGACCTCCTGAGCTTCTCCAGCATTGTTTGTATTAATTCCAGATTTCCAGCATCTGTAGTAGTTTGCTTTCCTCACAGTAGTAAATGGATGAAGTAGGGACTAATGACTCCATAACCACCTGATGAAGGAGCAGTGCTCTGAAAGCTCCTGATTCCAACTAAACCTGTTGGACTGTAACCTGGAGTGATTTTTAACTTTGTCCACTCCAGTTCAACACCGGCACCTCCACATCATGACTAGTAACAAGGTTAGCAATAAAACATGGTGCCTGTATTGGAAACCTTCAGAGCCAGGTTCTGAAATCAAATCAGAGAAAGAGCATGCTAAAGGCTGGAGTAAAACCTTGAAATTCTTTGAGCACAAGGCAACAGAGTGAGAAGACTTGGTATGGTAGAAAATAATCTCTGAGATCTTTGAGGCCAAAGCCACACGTTAGCAAGATTCTGAACAACAAGCTTGTGTCATCGGAAGACCTGAAGTAGAAGAAGGAACAAATCTAGGTCCTTTTCCAGGTCAACGTGATGCAGTGGTTCATCGTTATACAAGCTCTAGAAGGACATTGCCATTGCTGTAATTCAAAAATGCAATGGATTAATAACGAGGCCAAAAATCGGCACTGTGGGAGTGACAGTTACAGTGCTGCAGAACAGCATCAGATTTGCAGACAAAAGAGCCACGACACTAACACTGCATATTTCCCTAGGCTGGAGTCAGTGCAATAGCAGATGCTGTCCTGCTGAGACAAAGTACGGAAGAAAGTCTTGTGGAATTCAAAACGTACATAGATCATAGAGATATACAGCACGGAAACAGACCCTTTGGTCCAACTTGTCCATGCTGACCAGATATCCTATGTTAATTTAGTTCCCGTTTGCCAGCATTTGGCCCATATCCCGCTGAACCCTTCCTATTCATATTCCCATCCAAATGCTTTAAAATGTTGTAATCATATGAGCCTCCACCACCCTCTGCGTGAAAAGGTTGCCCCTTTTATATCTTTCCCTCTCACCTTAAACCTGTGACTTCTAGTTTTACACAAGCCCACCCCTGGGAAAAGACCTTGTCTATTTGCCCTATCCATGCCCCTTATGATTTTATAAACCTCTATAAGGTCACCCCTTAGCCTTCAACACTCCAGGGAAAATAGCCCCAGCCTATTCAACCTCTCCCTAAAGCTCAAGCCCTCCAATTATGGCAACATCCTTGTAAATGTTTTCTGAATCTTATCAAGTTTCATAACATTTTTCCTATAGGAGGGAGACAAGAATTGCATGCAGTACTTCAGAAGTGGCCTAATCAATGTCCTGTACAGCCGCAACATGACCTCCCAACTCCTGTACTCATGCTTTCCTTTATTGGTTAGAGCATTATCAAATACCTTCTTCACTATCCTATCTATCTCCGACTCCACTTTCAAGGAGCTATGAGCCTGCATTCCAAGATCTCTTTGTTCATTGGCCCCTCTCATCAAGATTGTACTCTGAGGTAACCTTCTTTGCTGTCCACTACACCTCCAATTTTAGTGTCATCTGCAAATTTACTAACTACACCTGGCATGTTCACATCCAAATCATTTTGATTTTCAGCCAAATTATACTTTATACCAAGGCGAATTCTAGTCATAGAGTGAACATCAACCAGAGATTTCAATGACAGGGACAATCAGTTGAGGCATTTATACCATCTGGCAGCATGTTGCTGGTATGGAGCTAGAAATGAATTAGAAATCACATCTTAGTAGGTGTCAGGGATGAGAAATTGTAATATTTCTACAAAACGAAAGAAAATTCTATTCTATAAATTTCCTTCAATCTAAGGAGGACCACCTGTTCTAATAGAAAGTGAAGACTGCAGATGTTGGAGATCAAACTCGAAGAGTGAGAAATCCTGAGGAAGAGCTTATCCTTGAACATCTGTTCCTCGAATGCTGCCTGATCGGCCGTGCTTTTCCAGCACCACACTCCTCAACCTATAAGTTCTAATCGGTAATCCGAAATGCTATTCAGATGGACTACTGAGTCCAAGATCAGCTTCACCTATAAGGAACCCTGGTGGATTCTTCTGAAACAGTAAGAAGTGTCTGACCTAAGGTGGTGTTGTCATCCTCCTGAAAGCCTTCCCAAACAGCAAGAATCAACATCATTGACTATATTAGGTTATTCAAGGTGTGGGTCAAAGCAATGTCACAATGCAATGTGAGCCTGCAGGGGAAGCTGAGTGCTATCAATGGGGGAAACTGGGCTAGGATATAATAACCTAAGAAACACTGAGCAGC
Source organism: Hemiscyllium ocellatum (assembly GCF_020745735.1). Classification (NCBI taxonomy): domain Eukaryota; kingdom Metazoa; phylum Chordata; class Chondrichthyes; order Orectolobiformes; family Hemiscylliidae; genus Hemiscyllium; species Hemiscyllium ocellatum. Next base: position 130,486,252 of record NC_083401.1, read on the forward strand.
AACAGTACTTTCATCTCCAAAGAACCAGAGAAGATATCCCACCAAGGGAAACGTCCTAGAAAAATGGAAATTATATGGAAAAGAAAAGAGTTCAAGTATTTAAGGAGGAAGACCAAAACATTGAGTCAACATTTCTAGGTAAGGTGAAACCGAGTAATACAGTATGGAATCAGACCCATTGATCCAACTCATCTGCACTGACCAGACATCGCAATCTGTCCTGGTCCCACTTACTAGCTTTTGGCCCATCTCCCACTTAATCCTTCTTATTCATGTACCCATCCAGGTGCCTTTTAACAGGAAATTTTGAATCATCTTCTGAAACGTTCAGGAGTTTCCAAACAGAGTTCATACTTGATGGGCAGCTGTTTCAATATGGCTGATAACCTGCTAAGGTTAAGTTAATGAATGTTTGACCTTCAAACATGGAACTGCAAGATTTAGGCAGCATGATTCGTCGAGCAATACCCTACAAAACTCAGTCACAAAGGATGAGGGAACTGGATTTCTTGCTGCCTATGTACACACTATGTACTGAAGAATAGGGACACAACTATAACGTATACCCACATGTAGTTCTCTAGGCCTGTCTCTTAGACAGAGTGGATACAGTGCTCCAAGAAAGTGGAAGAAAGTGTCAAAATGAATTTCTGAGATTATTTAGAAGCTTAGGCAAATTAAAGAAGAAATACCACATTATGAGAAGATGCTACGCTCATCCTCCATATACTCCAAGGAAAATTTCTCAAAATGCTATTAGAAAAGGTGAAATCTTAAGTTAGCATGATAAAAAGTGGAATCATATCGCCAGGAGCAGAACCGACACAATATCATTCAAGGGCGGTAATAGTTGCTAAACCAGATGGAGCGCTAAAATTGTGCATGTATCTGATCAGTTAAATAAAGGAATTCAAAGAGAAATCCATCCAATTTTGTTGGTCAGTGACAGTTTGGCCAAATTAGCAAGAAACAAGTTCTTTACTCAGTTAGTCATAAACAGTGGATATTGGCAGATACCCAGTGTCAGCATTGCTAACAAAGGAGCAGTGCTCCGAAAGCTTGTGATTTCAAATAAACCTGTTGGACTAAAATCTGGTGTCATGTGACTTCTGACCCTGCTCAATATACTATTCAGATGATATTGGTTTAACTATTTATTATTCGGAATTTCATCTCCACAGGAAATTTTTCAGAGCGCCATGTCAAAAATTCAGAAAGCGAAACGAGGAACTATTTGACACGTGGACATACCCTAATGCAGAGTCAGACAGAAGAGGAACATGACCATAAGCTCAGGGAAGTGTAAAAGGCACTACAGAATCCAGGCCTCGCATGAAATGAGAAATGCCAATTCTTGAAAACAATAACTATGTTTTTGGGAAATAGCAGAGCTGGGTATGAAGCTGACAAAAAAAATAGTTCTCAGTGAAAAAGTTAAATCATTTTCTCCTACAATTACCAATTCATTACTATCAACTGAGGGAAAACACAAGTAAACTTCATGCTGCTCAGAAATCAGATGCGGCAAAGTGTGGATTGCAGGCTTTGTTTCATTAATATGCAACCCATTCTGAAAGATGAAAGACTTAACAGCAATCTCGGTTTATTCGATATATCATTTCAGTTGCATGACACTGATATCTTTTCCTATAAATACTGTGCTCCACAGCTACTTGATGAAGGAGCAGCACTCTGAAAGCTGGTACTTCTAAATAAACCTATTGGACTAGAACCTGGCGTTGTATGATTTTAAACACAATTCCAAGAGTATAGGCACAACTTACTCGACTTTTCCGCATAAGCCTATACCTCCATACCTGTAACGAACTTAATGAACATTCTCAGGACTGCTTCCAATGCCAGTATATCTTTCCTTGTATAAGGGGACCAAACTGTTCACAGTATTCCAAGCTGGACTAATTGCATAGTTTTAATAAAATATCCCAATATTTATACTCCATTTCCTTTGAAGTAAAGGCCAACATTCCACCTATTGCCTTCCCTATTACCTGATAACCTACATACTAGCTTCTTGTGATTTATCCATGAGGACTCCCAACTCATTTTGTGCTGCAGATTTCTGCAGTCTTCCTCCATTTAAATATTAATCCACTTTTCTATTCTTCCTGCGAAATGCACAACTTCACATTTTCCCACACTTTCTTCCAATCATTAAGTTTTTGACCATTCACAACCCTTTTCCCAACTATATTTGCGTCATCTGCAAACCTGGCTACAGTATATTAATCCAGTTCCCTTACCTGAGTCATTAATATCAGAGGGTTAGATAGGGTGGACAGGGAGACCCTTTTTCCAAGTATGGTGATGGCGAGCATGAGGGGGCATAGCTTTAAACTGAGGGGTGATAGATATAGGACAGATGTCAGAGGTAGTTTCTTTACTCAGAGAGTAGTAAGGGTATGGAATGCTTTGTCTGCAATGATAGTAGATTCGCCAACTTTAAGTACGTTCAAGTCGTCATTGGACAGACATATGGCCATACATGGAATAGTGTAGGTTAGGTGGGCTTCAGATTGGTATGACAGGTCGGCGCAACATCGAGGGCCAAAGGGCCTGTACTGCGCTGTAATGTTCTATGTTCTATTAATATATATTCTAAATAATTGTAGACCCAGCAACAGTTTCCTGTTGCATTTCACTAGTTAAATGTTACCATCCTGAAAATACCACACCCTCTTATCCCAACTCTATTAGTTAGCCAATCTGCCATCTGTGTTAATACATTACCCCAAACAACATGGGCTCTTATTTAATAGCCTAATATGTGGTACTTTGGAAAATACCTTTTTGAAATATACATATATTGCACTATATTTCCTGCTTGTAATTTCCTCAGAGAACTCTAAAAAATTTCTCAGGCATGATTTCCCCTTCATTAAACCAAGCTGATTCTGCTTTATTACATTATGCATTTCCAAATACTCAACTATTCTTTATAATAAAGGCTAATATTTTCCTTAGGATAGGTTTAAGCTAACTGGCCTTCAGGTACCTGTTTTTGTCTCCTTTCATTTTTGAGTAAAGGTATTAGATTGGCAGATTTGGAACCCTCTGCCACTTTTCCAAATTCTAAGGGTTCTTGGAATAATAACATCAGTGCATCCATTATCTCTAGCTCTTTCCTTTCATATCCAAGGAAAAATCTCATGAGGTCTCGGGAATTGTTGAAATATTATCCAACAAGAATTAAAAGGTACTGTGAACAAACATGCCAATAATAGTTGTAGCACACCTATTGGTGAAGAATCATAGAATGGTTATACTGAATTCAATGAGGCAAGAGATAGAGTCATAGAGTCATAGAGATGTACAGCATGGAAACAGACCCTTCAGTCCAACCTGTCCATGCCGACCAGATATCTCAAGCCAATCTAGTCCCACCCGCAAGCACCCGGCCCAAATCCCTCCAAACTCTTCCTATTCATATACCCATCCAAATGCATCTTAAAAGTTGCAATTGTACCAGCCTCCACAACATCCTCTGGCAGCTCATTCCATACACGTACCACCCTCTGCATGAAAAGGTTGCCCCTTAGGTGTCTTTCATATCTTTCCACTCTCACCCTAAACCTATGCCCTCTAGTTCTGGACTCCCCAACTCAGGGAAAAGACTTTGTCTATTTATCCTATCCATGCGCCTCATAATTTTCTAAGCATGTATAAGATCACCTCTCAGCCTCCAACGCTCCAGGAAAAACAGCCCCAGCCTGTTCAGCCTCTCCCCGTTGCTTAAATCCTCCAACCCTGGCAACATCCTTGTAAATCTTTTCTTAACCCTTTCAAGTTTCACAACATCTTTCAGATAGGAAGGAGACCAGAATTGCACGCAATATTCCAACAATGGCCTAAACAATATCCTGTACAGCTGCAACATGACCTCCCAACTCCTGTACTCAATACTCTGACCAATACCAAACGTCTTTTTCACTTTCCTATCTACCTGCAACTCCACTTTCAAGGAGCTATGAACCTGCACTCCAAGGTCTCTTTGTTCAGCAACACTCCCTAGGATCTTACCATTAAGTGTATAAGTCCTGCTAAGATTTGCTTTCCCAAAACACAGCACCTTGCATTTATCTGAATTAAATTCCATCTGCCACTTCTCAGCCCATTGGCCCATCTGGTCAAGATCCTGTTGTAATCTGAGGTAATCCTCTTCGCTGTCCACTACACCTCCAATTTTGGTGTCATCTGCAAACTTACTAACTTTATCTCTTATGCTCACATCCAAAACATTTATATAAATGACAAAATGTAGGGGACCTAGCACCAATCCTTGTGGCACTCCACTGGTCACAGGCCTCCAGTCTGAAAAACAACCCTCCACCACCACCCTCTGTCTTCTACCTTTGAGCCAGTTCTGTATCCAAATGGCTAGTTCTCCCTGTAATCTATGAGATCTAACCTTGCTAATCAGTCTCCCATTGGGACCCTTGTCGAACGCCTTACTGAAGTCCATATAGATCACATCTACTGCTCTGCGCTCATCAATCTTCTTTGTTACTTTTTCAAAAAACTCAATCAAGTTTGTGAGACATAATATCCCACGCACAAAGCCATGTTGACTATCCCTAATCAGTCCTTGCCTTTCCAAATACATGTACATCCTGTCCCTCAGGATTCCCTCCAACAATATGCCCACCACTGAGGTCAGACTCACTGGTCTATAGTTCCTTGGCATGTCTTTACCGCCCTTCTTAAACAGTGGCACCACGTTTGCCAACCTCCAGTCTTCCGACACCTCTCCTGTGACTATCGATACAAATATCTCAGCATGAGGCCCAGCAATCACTTCTCTAGCTTCACACAGAGTTCTTGAGTGCACCTGATCAGGTCCTGGTGATTTGTCCACTTTTAACCGTTTCAAGACATCCAACACTTCCTCCTCTGTAATCTGGACATTTTGCAAGATGTCACCATCCATTTCCCTACAGTCTATATCTTTCAAATCCTTTTCCAGAGTAAATACTGATGCAAAATATTCATTTAGTATCTCCCCCATTTTCTGTGGCTCCACACAAAGGCTGCCTTGCTGATCTTTGAGGGGCCCTATTCTCTCCCTAGTTACCCTTTTGTCCTTAATATACTTGCAAAAACCCTTTGGATTCTCCTTAATTCTATTTGCCAAAGCTATCTCATGTCCCCTTTTTGTCCTCTTGATTTCCCTCTTAAGTATACTCTTACTTTCTTTATACTCTTCTAAGGATTCACTTGATCTATCCTGTCTATAACTGACATATACTTCCTTCTTTTTCTTAACCAAACCCTCAATTTCTTTAGTCATCCAGCATTCCCTACACCTACCAGCCTTCCCTTTCACCCTGACAGGAATATACTTTCTCTGGATTCTTGTTATCTCATTTCTGAAGGTTTCCCATTTTCCAGCCGTCCCTTTACCTGCGAATTACTGCCTCCAAATAGCTTTCGAAAGCTCTTGCCTAATACCGTCAAAATTGGCCATTCTCCAATTTAGAACTTCAACGTTTAGATCTGGTCTATCCTTTTCCATCACTATTTTAAAACTAATAGAATTATGGTTGCTGGCCCCAAAGTTCTCCCCACTGACACCTCAGTCAACTGCCCTGCCTTATTTCCCAAGAATAGGTCAAGGTTTGCACCTTCTCTAGTAGGTGCATCCACATACTGAATCAGAAAATTGTCTTGTGCACACTTAACAAGTTCCTCTCCATCTAAACCTTTAACACTATGGCAGTCCCAGTTGGTGTTTGGAAAGTTAAAATCCCCTACCATAACTGCCCTATTATTCTGACAGATAGCTGAGATCTCCTTAAAAATTTGTTTCTCAATTTCCCTCTGACTATTGGAGGGTCTATAATACAATCCCAATAAAGTGATCATCCCTTTTTTATTTCTAAGTTCCACCCAAATAACTTCCCTGTTTGCATTTCTGTGAATATCCTCCCTCAGCACAGCTGTAATGCTATCCCTTATCAAAAATGCCACTCCTCCTCCTCTCTTGCCTCCCTTTCTATCCTTCCTGTAGCATTCGTGTCCTAAACATTAAGTTGCCAGTCCTGCCCATCCCTGAGCCATGTTTCCGTAATTGCTATAATATCCCAGTTCCATGTCCGTAACCATGCCCTTGAGTTCATCTGCCTTCCCTGTTAGGCCTCTTGCATTGAAATAAATGCAGTTTAATTTATTAGTCCCACCTTGTCCCTGCCTGCCCTGACTGTTTGACTCACTTCTGTTCTCAGCTGTACCCGTCTCAGATCGATCTCTTTCTTCACTATCTCCCTGGGTCCCCCCCCCCCCACCTTAATAATTTACAATCTCCCAAGCAGTTCTAGTAAATTTCTCTGCCAGTATATTATTTCCCTTCCAATTTAGGTGCAATCCATCCTTCTTGTACAGGTCACTTCTCCCTCAAAAGAGATTCCAATGGTCTAAAAATATGAATCCTTCTCCCATACACCAGCTCCTCAGCCATGCATTCATCTGTTCTATCCTCCTGTTCCTGCCATCACTAGTTTGTAGCACTGGGAGTAATCCAGATATTACTACCCTTGAGGACCTCCTTTTTAAATTTCTGCCTAATTCTCTGTAATCTCCCTTCAGAGTCTCAACCTTTTCCCTTCCTATGTCGTTGGTTCCAATGTGGACAATGACCTCTTGCTGGTCCCTCTCTCCTGTGAGAACATTCTGCACCCTCTCTGAGACATCCTTGATCCTGGCACCAGGGAAACAACACACCATTCTGCTTTTTCTCTGCTGGCCACAGAAACATCTGTCTGTACCTCGGACGACAGAATCCCTGAACACAATTCATCTCTTGGAATCCGACGTTGTCCTCGTTGCATTAGAGCCAGTCTCAATACCAGAAATTTGGCTGTTCGTGCTACGTTCCCCTGAGAATCCATCACCCCCTACATTTTCCAAAACAGCATACCTGTTTGAAATGGGTATATCCACAAAAGACTCCTGCCCTAGGTGCTGACCTCTCTTACCCTTCCTGGAATTAATCAATTTATGTGACTGTATCTGACATTTGCCCCCTTCCTATAACTGCCATCCATCACATACTGTTGCTGTTGCAAATTCCTCATTGCTTCTATCTGTCTCTCCAACCGATCCACTCGATCTGATAAGATTCGCATCCAACAGCATTTATGGCAGATATAAACTCTCTTTAAACTCCCACATCTGACAAGAAGTACATTTCACTGCAAAGGCCATTTTTGCTCCTTCACAATCTACAGACCCAGAAAATAACACCATCTTATTCCTCTACAAACACTGCCCCAGATTAAATTAATCGCTATGGCTTATATTTTAAGTTTAATCAAGAAACTTACCTCCAAAAACATATAATCAAGAAAGAATCCACTATACTCACTACTGCAGCCTTTCTCTTGGACAGACTTAAGACAACAATTAACTGATCTGATTCTGTGCTGTGAACTTCGCCCAACAGTTCCTCCAAGATCAGTTGTGAATTTCATCGAGAATAACTCAATGACAGACATTTAGGAATCACAAAATGCAATGGAAGAACTCATCTATCAGCATGGTAGCCAAATATCTTTAGAGAAATTGAAAATTTTATTTTGTCATATTACATATATGCCATAAATCAAGTGCCAACAAAATCATTACATACCACAACTGGTTCAGAAAGGCCATGGCAGAGGTCAGCACCATAGAGTCATAGAGTCATAGAGATGTACAGCACGGAAACAGACCCTACAGTCCAATCTGTCAATGCTGATCAGATATCCCAACCCAATCTAGTCCCACCTGCCAGCACCTGGCCCATATCCCTCCAAACCCTTCCTATTCATATACCCATCCAAATGCCTCTTAAATGTTGCAATTGTACCACCCTCCACCACATCCTCTGGCAGCTCATTCCATACACGTACCACCCTCTGTGTGAAAAAGTTGCCCCTTAGGTCTCTTTTATATCTTTCCCCTCTCACCCTAAACCTATGCCCTCTAGTTCTGGACTCCCCACCCCATGGAAAAGACTTTGTCTATTTATCCTTTCCATGCCCCTCATGATTTTGTAAACCTCTATAAGCTCACCTCTCAGCCTCCAACGCTCCAGGGAAAACAGCCCCAGCCTATTCAGCCTCTTCCCGTTGCTCAAATCCTCCAACCCTGGCAACATCCTTGTAAATCTTTTCTTAACCCTTTCAAGTTTCACAACATCTTTCCGATAGGAAGGAGACCAGAATTGCATGCAATATTCCATCAATGGCCTAAACAATGTCCTATACTCCTGTACTCAATACTCTGACCAATAAAGGAAAGCATACCAAATGCCTTCTTCACTATCATATCTACCTTCAACGCCACTTTCACGGAGCTATGAACCTGCACTCCAAGGTCTCTTTGTTCAGCAACACTCCCTAGGATCTTACCATTAAGTGTATAAGTCCTGCTAAGATTTGCTTTCCCAAAATGCAGCACCTCGCATTAATCTGAATTAAATTCCATCTGACACCTCTCAGCCTATTGGCCCACCTGGTCAAGATCCTGTTGTAAGGTACCCTCTTCGCTGTCCACTGCACCTCCAATTTTGGTGTCATCTTCAAACTTACTAACTGTACCTCTTATGCTCGCATCCAAATCATTTATATAAATGACAAAATGTAGGGGACCTAGCACCGATCCTTGTGGCACTCCACTGGTCACAGGCCTCCAGTCTGAAAAACAACCCTCCACCACCACCCTCTGTCTTCTACCTTTGAGCCAGTTCTGTATCCAAATGGCTAGTTCTCCCTGTATTCCATGAGATCTAACCTTGCTAATCAGTCTCCCATTGGGAACCTTGTCAAACGCCTTACTGAATTCCATATAGATCACATCTACTGCTCTGCGCTCATCAATCTTCTTTGTTATTTCTTCAAACAATTCAATCACATTTGTGAGACATGATTTCCTATGCACAAAGCCATGTTGACTATCCCTAATCAGTCCTTGCCTTTCCAAATACATGTACATCCTGTCCCTCAGGATTCCCTCCAACAACTTGCCCACCACTGAGGTCAGGCTCACCGGTCTATAGTTCCCTGGCATGTCTTTACCGCCCTTCTTAAACAGTGGCACCACGTTTGCCAACCTCCTGACACCTCTCCTGTGACTATCGATGACACCTCTCCTGTGACTATCGATGATACAAATATCTCAGCAAAAGGCCCAGCAATCACTTCTCTAGCTTCGCACAGAGTTCTTGGGTACACCTGATCAGGTTCTGGGGATTTATGCACCTTTAACCGTTTCAAGACATCCAGCACTTCCTCCTCTGTAATCTGGACATTTTGCAAGATGTCACTATCTATTTCCCAACAGTCTATTATCTTTCAAATCCTTTCCAGAGTAAATACTGATGCAAAATGTTCATTTAGTATCTCCCCCATTTTCTGTGGCTCTACACAAAGGCTGCCTTGCTGATCTTTGAGGGGCCCTATTCTCTCCCTAGTTACCCTTTTGTCCTTAATATATTTGCAAAAACCCTTTGGATTCTCCTTAATTCTATTTGCCAAAGCTATCTCATATCCCCTTTTTGCCCTCCTGATTTCCCTTCATACTCTTCTAAAGGTTCACTCGATCTATCCTGTCTATAACTGACATATGCTTCCTTCTTTTTCTCAACCAAACCCTCAATTTCTTTAGTCATCCAGCATTCCCTATACCTACCAGCCTTTCCTTTCACCCTAACAGAAATATACTTTCTCTGGATTCTTGTTATCTCATTTCTGAAGGCTTCCCATTTTCCAGCCGTCCCTTTACCTGCGAACATCTGCCTCCAATCAGCTTTCGAAAGGTCTTGCCTAATACCGTCAAAATTGGCCATTCTCCAATTTAGAACTTCAACTTTTAGATCTGGTTTATCTTTTTCCATCACTATTTTAAAACAAATAGAATTATGGTTGCTGGCCCTAAAGTGCTCCCCCACTGACACTCAGTCAACTGCCCTGCCTTATTTCCCAAGAATAGGTCAAGGTTTGCACCTTCTCTGGTAGGTACATCCACATACTGAATCAGAAATTGTCTTGTGCACACTTAACAAGTTCCTCTCCATCTAAACCTTTAACACTATGGCAGTCCCAGTCGAAGTTAGGAAAGTTAAAATCCCCTACCATAACTACCCTATTATTCTTACAGATAGTTGAGATCTCCTTACAAATTTGTTTCTCAATTTCCCTCTGACTATTAGAGGGTCTATAATACAATCCCAATAAAGTGATCATCTCTTTCTTATTTCTCAGTTCCACCCAAATAACTTCCCTGTTTGTATTTCTGTGAATATCTTCCCTCAGCACAGCTGTAATGATATCCCTTATCAAAAATGCCACTCCCCCTCCTCTCTTGCCTCCCTTTCTATCCTTCCTGTAGCATTTATATCCTGGAACATTAAGTTGCCAGTCTTGCCCATCCCTGAGCCATGTTTCTGTAGTTGCTATGATATCCCAGTCCCATGTCCCTAACCATGCCCTGAGTTTATCTGCCTTCCCTGTTGGGTCCCTTGCATTGAAATAAATACAGTTTAATTTATTAGTCCTACCTTGTCCCTGCCTGCCCTGTTTGACTCACTTCTGTTCTCAACTGTACCCATCTCAGATTGATCTCTTTCCTTACTATCTCCATGGGTCCCATCACCGCACCTTACTAGTTTAAATCCTCCCAAGCAGTTCTAGCAAATTTCCCTGCCAGTATATTAGTCCCCTTCCAGTTTAGGTGCAATCCATCCTTCTTGTACAGGTCACATCTACCCTAAAAGAAATTCCAATGATCCAAAAATGTGAATCCTTCTCCCAAACGCCAGCTCCTCAGCCATGCATTCATCTGCTCTATCCTCCTTTTCCTGCCCTCACTAGCTGGTAGCACTGGGAGTAATCCAGATATTACTACCCTTGAGGACCGCTTTTTAAAATTTCTGCCTAACTCTCTGTCATCTCCCTTCAGAGTCTCAACCTTTTCCCCTCCTATGTCATTGGTTCCAATATGGACAATGACCTGCTGCTGGCCCCTCTCCTCCGTGAGAACATTCTGCACCCTCTCTGAGACATCCTTGATCCTGGCACCAGGGAAGCAACACACCATTCTGCTTTTTCTCTGCTGGCCACAGAAATGCCTGTCTGTACCTCGGACTAGAGAATCCCCAAACAAAATTGATCTCTTGGAAGCCGATGTACCCCTCATTGCATTAGAGCCAGTCTCAATACCAGAAATTTGGCTGTTCGTGCTAGGTTCCCCTGAGAATCCATCAGCCCCTACATTTTCCAAAACAGCACACCTGTTTGAAATGGGTGTATCCACAAAAGACTCATGCACTAGGCGCCTACCTCTCTCACTTTCCTGGAATTAACCCATCTATGTGACTGTATCTGAGACTTTCCCCCCTTCCTATAACTGCCATCCATATTTGACTTCATAAGAAGGTCTATTTAGTCTTGGTAGACTATGACTCAAAGCGGTTTGAGGAATCAAGTCTTCAATCATCAGACTCAGTGGTTAGAACACTAAAGTGCGCTTTTGCAAAATACAGTTTCTCAGAGGAATTAGTCTCAAACAATGGACTATATTTGTGAACAGAAGATTCAGAAAGTTCACTTCAGAGGCCAGTATTACCTCAGTGAAAAGCTGTCAGTTTCATCCTCAGTCAAACAGAGATGCAAAGAGGGTGTTCTAGATTATAACACCATTGATGTCAGAATGCAAGAAATGGCAAGTGGTGTACAATAAATAGCATGTTGGTGGTGTACAATAAATAGCATTTTGGTGATGTTCAGTTGCTTAGCATTTTGTTTCCGATATCCAGGAAAACTAACCAACTTGCACTTAGACTCAGTTCCTGTGGTTCCATGTGGAACAATGAACAGTAAGACCTTACCACCAACTCTGATCATTTGCAATCTTTTTCCCTCCAGCTTTAGTGTCTGCTTTGAAGGTCAACCCTATATGTACCTCACCAGGTCTTTTTTGGTCAGCCCTTTCTTTCCATATGCTAATGTCCATTATAGTGGCACTCTGACAAGGCATATGTCCAGTGAAATGACCAGGTGTCTTGCCAGTCTCAGTCATCTCTCTGTCATGGTACCCTTTCAACACCTCTACCTAGTCTGTGTAAGAGTACATCATCGGTGACACAGTCTCTCCATGAGTGATGCCCATGATCTTAAGTAGGCAATGCTGATGGAAGACACCCAACTTACATAACATCTTTACTGCTCTTTTCAATGTTTTGCTGGCATTGATTGCAGTTATCACTACAGTGAGCAAGTAAAGTTGCAGCTTCTTGGCTGTGCTGATGGTATTGGATGCCCAGACTGTGTGAAGTCACTGGAAGACTGATGCTGCTTAGTGAGTTGTTTGTATGGGTTTTGGTTTCTACATTACCCTCCTTGGAGGTACAGTTTTCTAGGGAGGGGAAGAGATTGATGTCCTAAACCTTCTGTTGCCTGATGGTGATGGGAAGTGCTCAAAAAGCATGTTCAAATTTAATGTTAATGTGAAGTTTCAGCTCAACAATGTTTAAGTTGATGCTTGGGCTTTAAGAAAAGAGAGAGATGGTGGTATAATGGTACTGAATTGACAATTCAGTGGCCCACTCAAATGCCCTGATAACATGAGTTCAAACCTACCACAGCAGCTAGTGAAATTTGAAATCAATTAATAAATCTGGTATCTAAATCTAGTCACAGCAAAGGCAGCTATGAAACTGTCAACAATTGTAAAAAATCTTGTTTAGTATCACCCTTTGGGAGAGGACTGTACGTCTTTACCTAGTCTGGCCTATGTGTAACTCCAGTCTCGCAGCAATGTGATTCAATTTTATCTGCCCTCTGAAGTGACCACATAGATGTATCAAAACATCTACAAAATCCAGAGGAAGAAATGAAACCAGACAAACTGTAGCAAACCCAGCCCTGTCGACACAACATAATGTAAATTCTCAATATGAAGATGTGGCTTAGTCTCCAGAATGACTATGGTCATTCTCATTAATAGTGTCAAGGATGATGGTTCTGTGACAGGTAGATTGGTGAGAATGAGGTCAAGTATAGTTTTTCCTATTATAGATTCACTTACCAATATCAGAATGCTTGTGTCAAAATTGGGAGAGCCATCCTACAGACTAGTCAACTTGCCTCATAAAGTAGTACTCATAGAATCATAGCTTACAATGTTTCAAACACCACAATCCAGAGCCCTGGGTATGTTGTAACCCACCCGCAAGACAGACTCAGCAGATGTAGCAGTATAGTGGCATACAATCAGGATTTGCATGTGCAAACCCAATGAAGTCTCATGGCATCAGGTCAGAAGTGGGCAAGGAGATTTTCTGCTGACTACCAGTTATAGCTTCCCCCACTCTTAGCTGATGAAACAGTACACCCCATGTTGAACATTAGTGGAGTAAGCTCTGAGGTTGCAAAATCACAGAATGTACTCTGAGTGGGGGCACTTCAGTGTCCATCATCAAAACTGGCTCGACAGCAGCACTATTGACAGAGTTGGCCAAATCCTAAAGTATACAGCTGTTAGGCAGGGTCTGCAGCAGGCGATGAGAGAACCACCAGTAAGGAAAAACATACTTGACCTCATCTTCTGTCAGTTGCAGATGTACCTGTCCTTGACAGATTAGTAAGAGTGAATGTCGTACAGTCATTACAGAGACAAGATCCTGTCTCCACAGTCAGGATACACTTTATTATGTTGTGTGGCCCCACCACTCTGCTAAAAGGGGCAGATTTGAATAGATGTAGCTACTCAAGAAAAAGACATTTATTGGGTGCTATGGTCAATTCACAGTAGCAAAGTAGTGTTCACCCAAAATCTGTAACTTCATGTCCTGACTTATCCCTCATTCTAACATTACCATTAAGCCTGGGGATCGATGAAGAGTACAGGAGACCATACCAGAAGCAGCATCACAAATAAAAATGAGACATCAAAATGGTGAGGCTACCAAGCAGAGCTACTTGTGTGCCAAACAGCAATGTGAAGCAGTAAGTGATGAACAGAGCAAAGTGATTCCACAACCAGTGGCTCACCTCTGCAGTTCTATCACATCCAGTTGTGGATGATTGTGGGCAATTCAACAATTGACTGGAGGAGAATGTTCCACAAATATCCAAATCCCCAACGATCAGGGACCCCAGCACATAGGTGCAAAAGGTAAGATTTAAACATTTCCACCAATCTTCAGTCTGAAGTGCAGAGTGATGTTCCACCTTGGCATTTCATACTAGGAATGAAGTTGACCCACGTGGAACAGGTTTTCTGTATTTTGGTGTCCTACTCTTTAACTACAAGTTTTAACTTTTCCAGTTCATCAGTAATGATTTCTAATTGCTCTCACGACGATCTAATCTCAACTAGTTGACCATGGGAATCTTTGAGGTTGTTTGTTATCGCTATTGCTGTGGCTATCTTTGTGGCCTTCTTTCCTAACTCATTACATGTTTCTCACTGAATGTCTTGGACCATGGAACCTGCAGTCCAGGGCCAGGCTGTTTTGCTGCAGAATTCCGGCTATTTGGGCCACTTTTAAAGAGGAATTGGTTGAGAGTATCCTCCTATGTTGGATAAGAGGGCACTTGTTCCATTTTTCTAGTGAGCATATTATTGCTGGATCCTTTACTGGATTTATCTTCCATGTTATTAAGGTATGGAAGGTGGCTGTTGTTGGGGTAAGGCTTCAGATAAATTCTTGTTGCTACCTTTTAAAGTCTAAAATGTGTAGAACTAGGGCATGGTAACCCCTTATAACATAACCTGAAGATGGGAATTTAATCCCTTCTCATGGCCTGACTGTAAAGTTTTCCATACTTGTGTGTTATGTGTATCACTGGTTCCTGACCCAACATCTGCTGTTTGTTCCAAGTATTCTTTAAAACAACTGGCTATCATTGCAATTGGGTTAGTCATGTATATAGAGGTATCAACACCAGCCAATGTCTCTAGGGTTCTCACACAAGAGATAAATGCTTGTTTTCCTCTAGACTGACTTCCTCACAGCCCTTCTATTATCCACTACCCTTTTCCAGTTTGTGCTATGCTTGTTCTGGCAGTCGAACACTCGGTTGATGGGTCAAATCCTGGTCAGCTCCCTGTATCCTCAGTTACTCAGTTGAATCCTGGCTTTCATGTGAGGTATTGACCCTCTTAAATGTGGCTCAGGCAAAATTCTGAGAATACCAAGCTGCTGAGTTTGACTTTGTTGCAACTCAGGGTCACTTCTAATCAAAGACAACTGGGATGCCAAATATTGTCAAAAAGAAAATCAGAGGCTGTCTGTGCTTCCTTAAACAAGTTAGACTACACCAACATGAATGTTATGAATGAATTTGTCCAGGTGTCCTAATACCAAAGTGATCAAATCAGTATGAACACAAGCATTAGTCTCAACTTTATTAGGAAACAAGTTACAATCGCCTTTAATACTAAACAATACTATTCCAAATCCATCTGGCCTCTTAAGCCTACAGTGCTTTTGGAGTCTCTTGCAGATTTTCGCAGTTCCTCTATCTATGGGACTGCAAAGCTGCTCTCTCATGACGGTAAGCTAGTTTCTGACTTTTGTCACTGGTCTCCTCAGAAGGTCTCCTGCCTGGTCTACAGGTAAATCCTATTTTTATATCTTTTTATCTAGCTTCTGTTTCTTTCTATAGCTTTAGCCAATCAGGAGATTCTGTTTAATGACTACCAATGGTTGAGATGGCTTTGTTACTGTCTAAATGTCCTGTTTGTTCCAATGTTTCAGGCTTGAGTATCTGGTTTGCAGTTGCTAACATGCATCCCTTCTTTGTTTAGTTGATGCAGTATATGTATCCAAGATGACTGTTGATATGCTGTGTCCTTTATGTTAAAGTTGTTAGCACCTAGTTGCTACTTGTGTCTGGGTTTTTGTGAGTTCAGAGTTTTACCAGGCCAATATATGCAGCATTCCTGCTCTTTGGCCAAGTTGGCAATCTATCTGTGTTACAACAGCCAGGATGATACAATAATTGGGTCATATAATTGACAGAAAAATATGAAAGTATGCCATAAAGAATCAGATTTTAAAAAACATTAAAGCTGTGTGAAGAAACATTTAAGATTTGTTTAATCAAGAATGTGTTTAAATTTCATTAATTTATATTCAATCGTGACCAACAATGCACTTCACTGGAAATCAATCCCCTCTAGTCCCAGAATTGTCACAAAAGTTAAAAGATTTATAAAAGTACATAAAATCCCACAATTTACCAATCTCTTTAGTGTCAGGTTGACAGAAAGCACTAACCTGATATTTTAACAAGAATTACTGTTTATTCCAAGTAAATAGATTTTAGTCATAAGTAGCAATTTTGAATTATAGGCATATTGACAAAACTGTAACCCCTTGTAAAACTGCCCCTACACATACAGACAAGGAGATAGAAAAAAAATTAAAAAAAACTATGGGTGAAGAGAAAAAACAGGTAAGCAGTCAGAGTCAGAATCATTGGTGACCTTTAATGGCAATTGGATAGGTACATGGATAGTGATTAAGCAAGGACAAATTTTCAGCACAACATTGTGGGCCAAAGGGCCTGTTCTGTGCTGTATTGTTCTATGTTCTATGTTCTATGGTCCCTGTCTGTAGGGTTCACTGAGATGAAGCTTTTGGTTCACCAGGACTTGCTGTTTCTTGATCTCTCTTCAACAGGAGCATTCACTTTCTTGCAGGATCCAGAGAGCTGAAAATGTGTTGCTGGAAAAGCGCAGCAGGTCAGGCAGCATCCAAGGAACAGGAGATGCGATGTTTCGGGAATAAGCCTTTCTTCAGGAGATCAGGATCCAGAAAGCAACTGGTTAACAAATGATGAAGTCTGCGGCTTATTGATTGCAGTTGATGATGAGGGAGAAGAAAATGGCTTTCTTTAGGCTTTCAATTTTTTTACTGCATAGAGACAGACACCACCACCTTTCCAGATATCTGAAGGCTTCTGATTCTATTGCCTACATCCTCAAACTATTCAGCTACCTAGGAGCCAATACATTTTGGCAAGCAGAAAGTCTTTGCCATTGACAACTGGTCACAACTTCACAGACCGATTAGCTACCTGTTAGTACCTGAATCTCATTGTGCACACACCTCTTGTGCCAGTTTTCCTAACCACCACATGAAAAAGCAACAGCTCGGGCAGCGCAGAGACACAGTGGTTAACACCACTACCTCACAACACCAGGGGCCTGAGTTTGATTCCAGCTTTGGGTGACCATCTGGGTGGAATTTGCAAGTTTTCTCCATGTCTGTGTGAGTTTCCACCAGATGCTTTTGTAGTAGCCTGCAACTGCTCAAGTGAAATTTAAAAATTCATGAACACAGGAAGTTAGAAATAGGGGCACAATAAACGATAAACAGAGCATCAAACTTGGCCAAAAAGCAAAGTGTGCTGGGAATGCTTGAGCCAAGACAGACACAAGAGACAATTCTGCCTGGGCAACAAGTCTTTACAAGATCCAACCCCAGACAATTGAAACCAGACAGGCACGAGAACACATCAGGAAGTACGAAAGGGCAATTCAACCTTTCCTGAAAAAAAATCACTAGATGCATGGGGCAGGTGTGCCTCAATAAGGCAAAAGACCAGGTGGAATAAAATCAGAATTCCAGGCCCCAAGGGCAGACACATCAAAGATGTTGCTGTTAAGCAAGACTTCGAAAGTCATTAGCAGCAGTTCAAGGTGATAGAGCCAATTAGTTCGGTATCTGTGATTGGTCAAGTCCTTAGAAAGTTCTGGGACGTATCCAAGAGGGTATAAGAACTCAGCTCAACAGGGCTACATTCTCTAGCCTACCAAGAGGCACATTGGGATATAGCAGTGACCAGAGCAGCTCGCCCTCTGACCAGAGAAAGATAGGGAGAGAGAGAGAGAGAGAGAGAGAGAGTGAGTCAACCCATGAAGAGAGGAAGAGACTGAACAATTTGTCAGCCCAGCAAAGAGACAAGTTTCTTTCATGTTTCTAAAGAATCAGATTGTTAGCAATGTTAAAAATCACACAACACCGCGTTATAGTCCAACAGGTTTATTTGGAAGTACTAGCTTTCGAAGTGCTGCTTCTTCATCAGGTGGTCGTGGAACAGAATCATAAGACACAGAATTTATAGCAACAGGATTGCAGTGTCATCGGAATGTAATACAGGTGCACAATCCTTTATTCGAAATGCTCGGGACCAACTGGTTTTCGGAATTCAGAATTTTTCGAATTTCAGAATAAGTGACAGTGAAATTTTACAAAATCTTACCAAGCAGCAGACGCAATGTGAGTAAAATGGGCCCTGAAACAGAATTGAGGCCTGCTAGTGCTGGGCCAAGCCCCTACACGTCGCGTCTGAGTGACATGCATCAACGGGTATGAAGTTGGGTTAACTGGACGCCAAACAGCCTTGTTAATGAGAAGATACTTCATGAAAAGCCTTCGGAGTTTGGAGCTTTTCGGATTTCGGGATTTCAGATAAAGGGTTATCTACCTGTATCAAACAAACTTAGTTTAAGACTTTCATCTTTTAGAATGAGTTTGCTGGTTTTGATTCTTTCATATGTAAATCCCAGAACTTTTTAAAAAGTTAAATTCTCAAGATAGCTTTAACAATAGGTGCCATCTCAGCTCAGATAAGGCATTGAATGTGTGAGGTTAAAGTATGTCTATGTCCCAATGTTAGGTCAGACTGATTCTATTTCTAAAGTGGGATTTACAGAATCTAACATGGATTTAAACAGTTATTGAGCAAAATAAAATGTAATTCTACAAGTACAGATTTATCCCACAAACTTGTATGTGTGTGTGTTTGTGTGTGTGTGCGTGCACGTGCATGTGCACGCGTAGGGGAGACCAAGTCTGTGTTGCATGTGGATGTATGTGTGGGGGTGCGAGTGACTGTGAGAAAGTGTGTGTATGTGTATGTGCATAGGTACAAGCACACATAAGCACGTGCACATGCGTGCATGCGCGGGCTCGCGCACGCACACACACACTCTCCTACAGACCCACACTTATGCAGATCATCTCTCAGACACAAGCTCTCTCTCATACACTCACACGTACACCCTCGCACTCACACCCACACACGCACCCTCTCATAGACTTATTCTCCATTACAGCTACACATATACACCAACACTCTCTCACAGACACTCACACCCCCACACACATATCTACATGCACATACTTACTCAGTCTTCCCTGCGCACACATAAGTTTGTGGAATAAAGAATTGTATTTGCAGAATTACATTTTATTTTGCTCAAAAACTGCATAAATCCATGTAAGATCCTGTAAATCCCATTTTAGAAATAGAATCAGTCTGACCTAACATTGGAACACAGACAAACTTTAACCTCACACATGCAATGCATTATCTAATCTGAGATGGCGCTATTGTTAAAGCTATCTTGAGAATATAATTTTTTAAAAGTTCTGGGTTTTACGTATGATGGAACCAAAACTAACATGATCATTCCAAAAGATGAAAGACTCAAGCTCTATTTGTTTAATGTTATATTCCGATAACACTACAATCCTTTTGCAATAAATTCTGTGTCTTATGATTCTGCTCCACAACCTCCTGATGAAGAAGCAGCACTTTGAAAGCTAGTGATGCCAAATAATCCTGTTGGACAATAACCTGGTATTCTGTGACTTTTAACTTTGTCCACCCCAGTACGACACCAGCACCTCCAAATCATAGTTAACAACAGAATTGTTAAAAGTGTAAAACTTAACTCTTACCCTTTGTTGACTTTGAATAAAGGAGTAACCTGGTTTGCTGACTGCAGACATGTGCTGTGTAGTCCTTTCCTGATACATGCTAAGGTGTCTGGGTAAATTGTGTACACTCGTTAACAAGTCTGTGGGGTCTTAGACACATCCATTTCCAGACAGCACTCTGGTTTCTTCCCAAAGTTCAAAGATGTGCCAGTTAGGTGAATTGGCCATGCGAAGTTACCCATAATGTCCAGGGGTGTGCAGACAAAGTGGCTTAATCAGTGTAAATGTAGGGAGACGGCGATATGGTGGGTTGCTGTTTGGAAGGTCACTTCCAATGGGCTGAATGGTCTGTATCTGTACTGTAGAGATTCTATCACAACACCTACAAATAAGTACTGGTAGCTTGCTTTAAAAAGTTCAGGAAGCCCTTCCACAATCCTTGATTTTTAAAACAGTGCTTTTTCCCATTTCAGTTGTAACATATATAAAAAGATATGGTCTTTAAGTAATTACACTTATTATTGAAACGCATTTCTAGAAAAGATTTAGTTTTGACTTGCCTTGTTTTGGGTGGAGAGAGAAAAAAAAGCACTTACAGCTTCAAGCCAAATCAAAATCCTTACTGACTTGCAAAGAACCTCAGTCATATTCCCTGTCATTTTAACTTACTTGCCCATTTCATTTTTCTTGTTTCCTATCTGGAATTACAACGCAAGACCATTTTCTGAGAATTATCGTGAAAGTGAATTATCTTTCCATCAACAATATATTAGAACTGTTTTATGCAACAGAGCTGTCTTGATATTTTGGTTGATAAATACACATTCAAATTCTACAGCATTTTGAATTATTAGAATTATAAAATTATTAACTATCCCAAATTAGTTCCGCTCTGCTAGGACAGATTGATAGCTGAGGGGAAGTTACTTTAAATATTAAAAATGGGAATTTGTCAGGAAACCACCTCCTCATCATTCCAGTAAAGCATTCATTTGGCAATGCTGAGTCATATAATATGATCAGAACTGGCTGTGATGGCTATGTACTTGAATACCCTAAAAATATTGATATGTGGAAATGTTGGTATGTCAATGGAATTGTACCACAGAAGAGGCCTAAATTTGTGAAAAGATATTTACATTAACTGTTGAGGCAGTACCTAGAGAATGTAAAGTTAGGATAAATAGTTAAAGATAGGTTTAGGAAAACCTTCTATGAAAAGCTTTATTAGAATATGGATTCTACTATTAGCACCATTGAAGTGAAAAACATTTGGAAAACAACTTCTTGAATAAAAAGTGTGAGAAAAGTGTAATTGATTGATTGATCTTCTTCATACAGCCAGCATAAACATGTTATGGACATCAGATTTGGGATAATTTCCCCTTTTTCACATCTCTTGGCTGACTGCAATAAGATATATTTGAAAGAATACATGAATTCAAAAAATAGAGATGAAGCATGAAGCAGGCTTTCTGATAGGCGTCAATAAAAACAAATGTATTTCACGCATGAAAGTTCACTTCTAAAAACATTCACTCCTCACACATAGCAAGAAAAAAAACACAAAAAAAGTTGATTTCTGAATCCAAAGAATACACCTAACTCAATTAGAACATAGAACATAGAATGTTACAGCGCAGCAAAGGCCCTTCAGCCCTCAATGTTGCACTGACCTGTGGAACCAAGCTGAAGCCCATCTACCCACATTATTCCATTATCATCCATATGCCTATCCAACGACCATTTAAATGCCCTTAAAGTTGGCAAGTCTACTACTGTTGTAGGTAGTGCATTCCACACCCCTACTCCTGTTTGAGTAAAGAAACGACCTCTGACATCTGTCCTATATCTATCATCCCTCAATTTAAAGCTACGTTCCCTTGTGCTAGCCATCACTATCTGAGGAAAAAGGCTGTCACTGTCCATCCTATCTTTGATTATCTTATATGTCTCAATTAAGTCACCTCTCAACCATCTTCTCTCTAGCGAAAACAGCCTCAAGTTCCTCAGCTGTTCCTTATAAAGCCTTTCCTCCATACCAGGGAAATTGAAAGATAAATTAATAGATTGATTCTTCTGCTGTTGTTAAGAAGATGGGATTTGAAATGTCACAGGCTTGAAGGAAATTCTCTTGGAGATTAGAGGTTTCTGGCTGCTTCCAACAAAATTGTGACCAATTCCCGATAGCTACAACTTGTATTCATTGAGGATATATTAGGAGTACAAGGAAGACTGGTAAGTTTTATTGATCTCCAGGGAGATAACCCCTATTAATAGGGAGGGTTAGGTAGGTATTTCTGTGGCTGTAGACATGAATCCAGGATGGTGTGCTATCTCTCTGGCACTACTATGGTCAAGGATGTCACTGAGCAGCTGCAGAACACCCTGAGGGGAGAGTGTGAACAACCAGCAGCTGTGATCCACATATCAACATCATAGGCAAAAAGGGAGACGTGGATCTGCAGACAGAATTTGGAGAGCTAAGTAGGAAATTAACAAGCAGGCCCTCAAAAGTAGTAATCTCTGGATTACTCCCAGAACCACGTGCGCTTAGATGTGAATAGAACTAAGAGAATAAAGCAAATGAATGCATGGCTCATGGATAATGCTGTAGAGAAAACTTTAGATTTGTGGGACATTGGGTCTGGTGTTGAAAGAAATGTACAGAGCAGATGGGTTTCACTCAAATAGAACTGAGACTGCATTCCCTGAGGAGTGATATGCTGTTATTGAGAGAGGGCTTAAACTAACTTGGCAGGGGTGTGGCTATCAGGAGATAATATCAGGGATGAATATTAAGAATGCTTAAAGAGATAGGTCAGACTGGAGTAAGGAATAATAATCACTTTGCTCGGTGTAGTCTATAATTCACCAAGTAGAAGGAAGGATGCGGAGGGACAAATTTACAAGAAAATTACAGAGAAATGCAAAGTATTATAAAATACAACTATCAGAGAGGGACACAGGTTTCTACAGTGACTTCAGGAACACTTTATATAACAGTATGTTTGCAGTTCAATGAGGCAGAGGCGCTGCCAGACCTGGTTCTCTCACCTGGAGATTCACCAATAGATCAGTGACGGTGGGGACCATATATGTGACACTGATCTTTATATCATAAGATTTAGGTTGACATTAGAAAAAGCCAAAGAGCTACCAAAATAAGAATAATTCACTGGAGGAAAGCCAACTTCAATGGGGTACTAATGAATCTGGGCAGAATACATTGGATTCAAAGCTTAGCATAAAAATGGGAGAAGAAAAATAAGCTAGCTTTGTGGAAGGAGAAAGGACTGCAGATGCTGTATGGAATATAAAGAACATGAAAACGTGGGAAGGGTTAAAGCATGAAGACCATTGGCATTCTGTGGTCTGTGGAAGGCAGGATGGGATAAGAACTATGGCATGCTCTTACACCAATTAGCAGAGTAGGGTTAAGGCTGAAAGGTCACGATGGCGAGATGAGATAACAGTTAGTAGAGTTAGTTTCCCTGTTAAATGTTATTATGACAGGATTGGGACCATAAATATTTGGGACATGACATTAAAATATCTAATTAATAGTTAGTAGAGTCAGCTTGAGACAGGAGACTATTGTAATAGACAGAATAGCTAAATATCTATCATGACAAGTTAGTCTGGAATGGAAGATCACTGTAGCAGAGGGGATAATTATCTAATCATGACATTAGGAAAATATTAAATAGGGTCTGAAATGGAAGACCATTGTTGCAAAGAGTTAGTAATAAATATCTAACCATGACATTAGAATAACAATAAATAGAATGTACAACTAAAGAGATAATGGGAATTAACATCACTGGTTTATTGTGTAGGTAGAGTGAGGTACTTTGATTAATATAGTTAGACATGCTGATAAGCTAACAGAAACATGACAAAGAAAATATAAAAATCTACGGACCCTGAGGTTCATGGGCATTTGAGAGTCTGCTTTCTCAGTGTCACAGTTTTTTGTTTGCAAATAAAAGACCTACTTCTTGAAGAACTCTCTGCGTCTCCTGGTGATTCTTTATATTTTCTCCACGACAGCTAGAGGTCAAAGTTGGAAGGTGTGGCACTGGAAAAGCACAGCAGGGCAGGCAGCTCTCAAAGAGCAGGAGAATCGATGTTTCGGGCTTATGTCCTTCATCATATTTCTGAAGAAGGGTTTATGCCTGAAAAGTTGATTCCCCTGCTCTGCTCCTCAGATGCTGCCTGAGCTGCTATGCTTTCCCAGCACCACACTTTTGGACTCTATCTTCAAGAAAGACACAATTTGTTCAGAACCATGGTCTATATGAATAAAAGAGGAAAGATAAGGCATAGAAATTCAAAGCTCCTGGCATAACACCCAAAAGTCTTTGTAAATGAAGACAAAAAGGAAAAATTGTGCTGATGTCAAAGCATCAAATAGAAAATACAACAGAGGACTAAGCTGGACTGTAAGAAGAAGGTCAATGCTCTTCTTTCCATCAGCATAACTGTTAACGTCTTCTCTCCGATTCCTCATCCTCACTCCATCTTTTCTACTCACCTATGCTCCACTCAGTATTGCCTGCCACATCTTCCCTCACTTGACATCGTAGTGGCAAATGTGACAACTTAATTTGGCACCTTAATTACCCGGTGGCAGTTAAGAACCAGCTACATTGCTGTCAACAGGGAGTCCCATATGGTCAGACTATGTAAGGACAGCAGTTTTCTTCCTAAAGGGCATTAGTGAACCAAATAGGTTTTACAACAATGATTTAATTGTCATCACTAAGCTTTTAATTTCCAATTTTTATTGAATTCAAATTCTATTATCTGGCATGGTGATATTTAATCCCAGGTTTCCAGAAAATAACATAGGTTTGTGGACTGCTATTTCAGCGACACTAGCATTAGTCCACTGCCCTCTTTGCTGTACAGTTGCAATAGTAGTTGGCACTCTAGCCTGAGGTGTCATCATTAAGGTTTGGAAGCTTACTGTCAGTAGATCGGAGGGTTAGGTTAGAGTAGATTACTTACAGTGTGGAAACAGGCCCTTCAGCCCAACAAGTCCACACCGACCTTCTGAAGAGCAACCCACCCAGACCTATTTCCCTACATTTACCCCTTCACCTAACACTATGGGCAATTTAGTGTGGCCAATTCACTTCACCTGCACATTTTTTGGGCTGTGGGAGGAAACCGGAGCACCTGGAGGAAACCCACACAAACACAGGGAGAATGTGCAAACTGCACACAGACAGTTGCCTGAGGCGGGAATTGAACCCGGGTCTCTGGCATTGTGAGGCAGCAGTGCTAACCACTGTGCTACTGTGCTGCCCATTCTTAGAGACTGGCACATGTTGCCACTTTCCATAGATATGGG
Organism: Hemiscyllium ocellatum; assembly: GCF_020745735.1. Lineage (NCBI taxonomy): Eukaryota > Metazoa > Chordata > Chondrichthyes > Orectolobiformes > Hemiscylliidae > Hemiscyllium > Hemiscyllium ocellatum. The sequence goes on from NC_083401.1 coordinate 130,511,343, forward strand.
GGGGTGTGTGTGTCCAGTATCTTTTGAGCGTGCCCTGAGATGCTGGTGGCTAGTATCAAACATGGAGCACGATTAAGAAGCAGAACTCCAAGGTAATAATACTCAGGATTACTACCCAAGCCAGGTGCAAACTGGCATAGGGTAAAATTAAGTCAAGGAGTTTAATGTGTGAGTCAAAGATTGTGGTGTATGTGGAATGAGTTTCGGTTTATCCAGCACTTGCACTAGTACTGAGGTTGAAGGGAGCTGTTCTGGTGGGATTTTGCTGGGTCCGGTAAATCAAATAACTAGGGTTGTGGAGAAAGCTTTCAACTAATTGGAGAAGAGTGAAGGTTTGAGGGAGGAGAAATGTAGGCTTACAATGAAACGATAACGATAAGAAAAAAAGTGAATGAGACAAGAAGAGACAGAATAATAGAAAATAACAGTGAACACGATTACAGGAGAAAACAATTGTAAAAGGACAAAATTCTGACTCATGAATGCAAGTCCTACTTGGAACAAAGTAAATGAGTTAGTGACACAAATACAGGTTAGTGGGTATGATCTTAAACCTATTATAGAGACATGGTTATAAAGAGATCAAAGCTGGGAACTATGTGGTGCAGCGTTTTTTTGTATAGGATGAAATTAGCATGCTGGAAGGAAATGACCTTGGAAGGTGTAGAATCTATAAGTGTGGAGGTAAGAAATAAACAAGGGGAAAAAGACTCTGGTAGTAATCTATAGATGAACAGTGACATTACAATGAGATCATGTAATATAGCCTGTACATTAATCAAAGGGATCTTTAATTTTCATGTGCATTGGGAAGTCAAATTGGCAGAAGTTGCCATGAGGAAGAACTCAGAGAGTATCTTCAGGACGGATTTAAGGACCAATATATTGTGGATCCAACTAGGGAACAGGTTAATTTGGATCTGGTGAGGTGCAATGAGGCAGGTAAATAAGTGATGTCAGAATAAATGATCCCTTCAGAAACAGGTAGATTGGTGGATGGGGAAATTATCATTCAGTTTGAGAGGGAGGAATCTGGGTCAGAATCAACTGTGCTAAGCTTAAGTAAGGGCAATCTGAAAGGAATAAGAGCAGAATTGGCTCGAGTGGATTAGGAAAGATTAAAAGCCACAAAGATGATTAAAAAATGGCAGACATTTAAGAAAGTAATTCAGGACTCACAGCAAAGATTCAATGAATGAGACTGAAGGATACCAGAAAGGTGATAAATCGTTAACCAGAGAAATTAAAAATAACATCAATTGAAAGAAAAAAAACGCACAATTTTGCAAAGACTAATAGTGAACCAGAGGATTGAAAATGTTTTAAAAACCAACAGAAGGAGACCAAAATAATGAAGGGGGAAAATGTAATGTTTGAAGGTAAATTTGCAAGCAATATCAAGATGGATAACAAAAGCTTCTTTAAGTATGTAGAAAAGGAAGAGAAAAACTAAGGTGAACATGGGTCTCTCAGAGAACAAGGCTGGGAAAATAATAATGGGGAACCATGAAATGGTAAAGTAGTTGAATAAATACTTTGCGTCATTTTGACAGTAGAAGACACTAATAGCATCCCAAAATTAGTAAATATCGAAGAGGCAAAAAGAGGAGAGCAAGTAAATACAATAACTATTACTGAAGAAAAAGTGTTAGGGAAACTAATGGCGCCAAAGACCAATAGGTTCCCTGGACATGATGGGATGAATCCTAGATATTAAACGAATTAGCTGCAGAGACAGTGAATGCATTGGTAGTAATCATCCAAGGTTGTTAGATTCTGGAAAAGTCCAAGAGGATTGGAAAGCTGCTAATGTAACCATAGTGATTGCAATGAAGTTAACCAGATGAACATCATAGAATATAAGTTCCCTGATTGGGCCTTTTAACTTGGTCCAATCAGCAAGCTCTGGCTGACAAATATTAACAGGAGTGTCAGAGGTTCTATTCACTTTGAGAGCCGGCTCTAAGGGAGCTAGATCAGTGTCAAAGACTCAGCTTCAGTGGAGCTATTTCAGTAACACCTTTATTTAAAAGGGAATGAAACAAAGAAGTAACTATATGTTAGTTAGCTTAATGTCTGTTGGAAAAAATCTGAGTCTAAGAGAAAAGAAGTAACAGCAGAGCATTTAGAATTAGACGATATGATCCAGCAAAGTCAGCATGCCTTCATCAAGGAGAAATCAGACCTGACAAATCTATTAAAATTCTTTGAGGAAGTAACAAGGAGAATAGATAAAGGAGAATGAAGGGATATAATGTATTCGAATTTTTGGAGGGTATTTGTTAAAGTACCACTTTAGGTTGCTTAATATGATAAAGAGGCTATGGTATTGGAGTTGAATATTAGAATGGATAGAAGATTGATTAGCTAACAGAAGACAAAGAGTTGGAATAAAGGGGGCAATTCTTGGGCTAAGAAAATGGTAAAAATGAAGTATTATGGGAAATGTGAAGTTCTGGAGTCACAACTATTTACAATATACATAAATGATATAGAAACATAAAGTACTCACATTGTGGGAGCAGTCGATTCAAGCCCATTGAGTCCGTACCACCCCTTTGAAGATCATCGTACATAGACCTGTATCCCTATCCTAACCCTATTTTTCCTATGGCTAATCCACCTAGATTATACATCCCTAGAGACTATGGGCAATTTAGTTATCCACCTAAACTGTACATCTTTGGAAACTGGAGCACCTGGAGGAAGCCTTCACAGACATAGGAAGAATGTGCAAACTCCACACAGCCAATCACTCAAAGGTGAAATCAAACCCAGGTCCCTGTGAGGCAGCAGTACTAATCACTGAGCCACCGTGCCACCCTGTGGCTAAGGATATAGATAAGGAAAATGAATGTACAATAGTCAAGTTTGTGGATAACATAAAAATATGTGGGAAGTCAAATGGTGATGATGACACAGAGTCTGCAAAGGGTTATGGACAGGTTAAGTGAATAGCAAAAATGTTACAGATGGATTATAATGCAGGAAATGTGAGATTATGCATTTTGAGAGGAAAAATAGGAGAACTGAATGTTATTTAACTTGAGAAGGAATGCAAAAAACTACAGAACAGAGGGACTTGGGAATTCTTATGCAGAATTACAAAAAGTTTGAACACAGGTTCAGAGAAGGCAAATGGAAAGTCGGCCTTTAATTCAAAGGTAGTACAGTATAAAGTAGGGAGGTTTTTCTAAAACTATACAAGGCACTAGTCAGACTACAGCTGGAATACTGTAAATGTTTTGGGCCCCATATTGAAAGAAAGGGAGACTGGTAATGGTGGCAGTCCAGTCCCCTACGTTGATACCAGATATGTAAGGACTGTCTTATGAACAGAGTTTGAACAGGGTGGACCTGCACGTATTGGAATTTTGAAAAAAAGAGAGGTAACCTTATAAAATATATAAGGTTCTTAGAGGAACGACAGGGTAGATGCGCAAAGGTTATTGTCCCTTGAGGGAGAATCGGGAATCAGAAGGCATTATCTCAGCATAGGAGGTTGTACTTTTACTGAGGGCTGTGACTCTATGGAATTCTTTACTGCACAGGCCTGTCAAAGTTGGGTCATTAAGTTTATTCAAGGCTGAGATAGACAGATTTTTCATCAGTAATGGAATCAAGAGTTTGGGGGAAAAGACAGGAGATTGGAGTTGAGGGTTATCAGATCAGCCATGATCTCATTAAATGGCACAGCAGAGCTCGATGGGCTGAATGGCCAGCTTTGGCTCCTATTTCTTATGGATTTCTTTTGGAGCAAGTAGCGAGCTGAAATTGTAAGGTATCATGCCAAGAATTTTTGGCATCTGGTTTTCTCACGGTGGTTGATAGTAGTGGAAGTAAGGCCATGCATCCTATGTTTTATGGTCTTATAGTTACTTTTAATGAGGTGAAAGTGAAGACTGCAGATACTGGAGTAAAAATATGTGGCACTGGAAAAGCACAGCAGAGTTGGTGTGGAATTGTTGGGCCGAAGGGCCTGTTTCCACACTGTAGGGAATCTAATCTAAAAAAATGTCAGGCAGCATCCAAGGGTCAGGAGAGTCAATGTTTTGGGTATAAGCCCTTCATCAGGAATGTAGTGAGGTTTAGAGACGTGAAATGCGCACTTGATAAGGTTTTTAACCTTCAACACTGCCTTTCATAGGCAACTTGCTGCTCTTTCTTTTTCTGTTTACTCCTGTTCTTTCTTTTGCTTTTTCTTTATACAGAAGTGTTTTCATGCACAACAAACTGCTTCTTTCCTCATCACCCTAGTTACTTTCCATCTTTATTCATTACCACTAGAAAATAGAATGGAATCCCTACAGGCCACTCATCTAACAAGTCCACACCAGACCTCCAAAGAGCTCCCACCCCATTCCTGCAACTCCCATAACTAAGCCACCTCGCCAAACATCCTTGGATACTATAGGAATTTAACATGGTTAATCCACCAAGCCTCCATGTCTTTGGACTGTGGGAGGAAACCACTGCACCCAGAGGGGACCTATGCAGAACTAGGAGAATGTGCAAATGCCACACAGTTGCCCAAGGCTGGAATTGAATCCAGGTCCCTAGTACTGTGAGGTAGCAGTGCTAACCACTGAGCCACCCATGTTACCAATCACTTACCAATTTAGGTGCAAAGCCTGTCAGGGGCTGTGCAATAACACAACCAAGTGAGGGAAAGTTTAGAAGAGAAGGAGGAATGAGCCTGCAGCTTATTTCTGAGAGAAAGTGAGGACTGCAGATGCTGGAGATCAGCGCTGAAAATGTGTTGCTGGAAAAGTGCAGCAGGTCAGGCAGCATCCAGGGAGCAGGAGAGTCGATGTTTCGGGCAAGAGCCCTTCTTCAGGAATCTTGTTCTTCAGAAACAAGATTCCTGAACTTATTTCTGAGGACATACCTTGCCGCAATCCTTCATTACAACATACAGCAAATTTTTCCTGATGTCAAGATAGGCCTCGCTGAACTTCTGACACAATGCTGCTACAGTTCTCACCATAGCCCACTTTATTCAGGTCTCTAAGGGGCAACTTTTTCACGCAGAGGGTGGTATGTGTATGGAATGAGCTGCCAGAGGATGTGGTGGAGGCTGGTACAATTACAACATTGAAGAGGCATTTGGATGGGTATATGAATAGGAAGAGTTTGGAGGGCTATGGGCCAGGTGCTGGCAGGTGGGACTAGATTGGGTTGGCATGGACGGGTTGGACCGAAGGGTCTGTTTCCATGCTGTACATCTCTATCACTCTACAAGATTTCGAGGAGCCATTTGAAATAAGAGATGTAGTCCTGTTTTGCATTTTCTATATTTTATTATGACTAGCTTGTATTGTTAAATTCAGTATCTCTTAATGCAGTAGACAATAAAACTGTGACTACTGTTACCAGGAGACTTTATCTGCTGACCGGCAGATAGATGTTGGGTATTAGAGAGAAATCAGAATTGAGGCTGTTTTTGTGAATTGGATGCAGGAATCCTGGCTGATGATTGACTTTCCCCCTCAGCAGCCTGAGGTCACTGAGGCCAATTTGCATGCCCTTAGTAACATTTAAACTGAAATCAATGAACTGAACGTAGCCCATGTTGACTGGGATTCATGGACTCATTGGTACATTGACTGACAGTCACAAGGCTCTATGGAATTATTTGTAATACCAAGTATAATACCGAACAGAACTCCTCAAAACGGGACAGCGGAATGCAACGTGGACTTATTCTGGCTCGAACAAAAACCTGCAGATTTCAGCTGTGTGTTTTTATGTACCATGTAGTCCCATATCCTATCTCTCCTCCTCCCTCCCTGCCTGCTCTGCTGTGGACTCCGATATGAATTGTGTGCTCAAAACTACAGCTGAAAGGTGGGTCTGAACAAACAAGAACACCTAGTCCTGCTTTTGAGATCCAACAAACACAATGGTAACTTATGAGTGCCTTTAACATAATAAAACGTCCAAGCTGCATCACAGGAGCCTCATAAAATAAAGGGTGGCCAGAAACCAGTTGAAGAGATAATAGATCTGCTGATCAAAAACTTCAAAACAGGTAAACTCTAAGAATTGTTTTAAAGGGGAAAGTAAGGTCAAAAGACAGTGCGATATAGGGAGGCAATTCCAGAAGTTATGATCTGGGGCTCACAGCCAGCCAAGGTGAATTGATTAAAATTCGGGATCCTCAAAGAGTCTGCAGTTAGAAGAGGATTGTGGAGCAACAGAGATAGGGAGAGGTGAGAACATGAAGCCATTTAAAATGAAGGGCTGAATTGTAATGATGTACCAGATTCCGTACTTTCAGTTAACATGTTGGGAATGCCACCTGCTGCAAAGCTAATTAGCTACAGACATAAGGGTGGAGAATGGGAAATAATAGAAATAATCTAAAAAGAGAAAGTTAAACCTCACAATACCAGGCTATAGTCGAATGGGTTTATTTGGAAGTGCAAGCTTTCGGAGCACTGCTCCTTCATCAGGTAGCTAAAGGGGCAGGATCATAGGACACAGAATTTATAGTAAAAGATCAAAGCATCATACAACTGATGTGAAGTGTAGAACAAACTTAGATGGCTGTTATGTCTTTCATCACTTAGAATGGGGCAGCAGGTTTCATCTGATTAATATGTAAATCCTAGAATTTCTTTCAAGTCACAGTCCCGAGATAACTTAAGGTTTTATTAAAAAAGAAGTGACATCTCAACTCAGACAATGTATTAAAGGAATGAGGTTAGAGTCTGTCTGCATCCCAACCTTGAGTCAGACTGGTTCTATTTCCCGGAGAAAGTGAAGAGTGCAGATGCTGGAGATCAGAGCTGAAAATGTGTTGCTGGAAAAGCGCAGCAGGTCAAGCAGCATCCAAGGAGCAGGAGAATCGATGTTTCGGGCATATTTCCACACCTGGACGTCCCATTGTATCAGGCAACAGGATGCTGTGTGATAACTTCTCTGGCTATGTTGAGGACATCCTGAAGCCCATTGTACAGGGAACCCCCAGCTTCTATCATGACACTGTAGGCTTCTTACAACACAGCACCCACAGACCAGTCAAACCAAGAATGTTCCTTGTCACAATGGACGTTTCAGTCCTCTACACCAGTATGCCTCACAACGATGGCAGTGCTGCAATAACCTCTGTATTTAACAACAACAACTGCCAATCTCTGGGCACCATCCTACAACTCATCCAGCTCATCCTGGACCACAACATAGAGTCATAGTCATAGCGATGTACAGCACAGAAACAGACACTTCTGTCCAACTTGTCCATGCCAACCAGATATCCTAACCTCATCTAGTCCCATTTGCTGGCACTTGGCCCAAATCCCTCCAAACTTTCCTATTCATATACTCATCCAGATGCCTCCTCTGGCAGCTCATTCCATACATGTAATACTGTCGGCGTGAAAAAGTTGCCCCTTACGTTTTAAATTTGTCCTCTCTGACCCTAAGCCTATGCCCTCAATTTCTGTACTACCCCACCCCAAGGGAAAAGACCTTGTCTATTTATCCTTTCCACGCTCCTCATGATTTTATAAACCTCTACAAGATCATCTTTCAGCTTCCAATACCCCATAGAAAACAGCCTACTCAGCCTCTCCTCCAGCTCAAATCCTCCAACCTTGGCAACATCCTTGTAAATCCTTTCATGACCCCTTTCAAGGTTCGCAACATCCTTCCGTTAGAAGGGAGACAAAAATTGCACGCAATATTCCAAATGTGACCTAACCAATATCCTGTACAGCTGCAACATGACCTCCTAACTCCTGTGCTCAATACTTTGACGAATAAAGGAAAGTATACCAAACGCTTTCTTCGCTATCCTATCTAACTGCAACTCTACTTTCAAGGAGCTATGACCCTGCAATCCAAGGTGTCTTTGTTCAGCAACACTCCCTTACCATTAAGTGTACAAGTCCTGCTAAGATTTGCCTTTCCAAAATGCAGCATCTCACATTTATTTATATTTAAACTCCATCTGCCACTCCTCAGCCCTTTGGCCCATCTGATCAAGATCCCATTGTAATCTGAGATAACCTTCTTCACTGTCTACTACACCTCCAATTTTGGTGTTGTCTGCAAACTTTCTAACTATACCTCCTATGTTCACATCCAAATCATTTATGTAAATGACAAAAAGCAGTGAACCCAGCACTGATCCTAGTGGCACTCCACTGGTCACAGGTCTCCAGTCTGAAAAACAACCCTCCAATTCCACCCTCTGTCTTCTACCTTTGAGCCATTCTGTAGCCAAAATGGCTAGTTCTCCCTGTATTCCATGAGATCTAATCTTGCTAATCAGTCTCACATAGGGAACCTTGTTGAACACCTTACTGAAGTCCATATAGATCACATCTACTGCTCTGCCCTCATCAATCCTCTTGGTGATTTCTTCAAAAAACTCAATTAAGTTCTTGAGACATGATTTCCCAGGCACAAAGCTAGCTGACTATCCTAAATCAGTCCTTGCCTTTCCAAATACATGTAATCCTCACCTTTGACAACCAGATCTTTATCCAGACACATCAAATAACCATGGGGACCAACTTGCACCCCAATATGCCAACATTTTCATGCACAAGTTCAAGTAAGACGTCTGTGTTGTGCAGGACCTCCGATCTGCACTATGTACCAGATACATTGACAACATTTTCTTCCTCTGGACCCATGGCGAGGAGTCACAGAAACAACTACTTGGTGATATCAGCAAGTCTCAGCCTATCATCAGAATTACCATGGACTATACTTTAGAATCAGTCTCATTAGAACATAGAACATAGAAAAATACAACGCAGTACAGGCCCTACGGCCCTCGATGTTGCGCCGACCGAAGCCTACCTAACCTACACTAGCCCAATAACCTCCATATGCTTATCCAATGCCCGCTTAAATGACCATAAAGAGGGAGAGTCCACCACTGCTACTGGCAGGGCATTCCATGAACTCACAACCCGCTGAGTAAAGAATCTACCCCTAACATCTGTCCTATACCTACCACCCCTTAATTTAAAGCTGTGCCCCCTAGTAACAGCTGACTCCATTGGCGGAAAAAGGTTCTCACTGTCAACCCTATCTAAACCCTTAATCATCTTGTACACCTCTATCAAATCTCCCCTAAACCTCCTTTTCTCCAATGAGAACAGCCCCAAGTGGCTCAGCCTTTCCTCATACGATCTTCCTACCATGCCAGGCAACATCCTGGTAAACCTCCTCTGCACTCGTTCCATTGCCTCCACATCCTTCCTATAGTATGGCGACCAAAACTGCACACAATACTCCAGATGAGGCCGCACCAGAGTCTTATACAACTGCAACATGACTTCAGGACTCCAGAACTCACATCCTCTACCAATAAAGCCCAGTACACCATATGCCTTCTTCACAGCACTATTTACCTGGGTGGCAACTTTCAGAGATCTGTGTACATGGACACCAAGATCCCTCTGCACATCCACACTACCAAGTAGCCTACCATCAGCCCAGTAATCCATCTTCTTGTTACTACTACCAAAGTGAATGATGTCACACTTAGCTACATTGAACTCCATTTGCCACCCTTCTGACCAGCTCTGCAACTTATATATATCCCGCTGTAACCTGCCAAATCCTTCTTCGCTGTCCACAACTCCACCGACTTTCGTGTCATCTGCAAACTTGCTCACCCAGCCTTCAAGCCCCTCCTCTAGGTCATTTATAAAAATGACAAACAGCAATGGTCCCAAAACAGATCCTTGTGGAACACCGCTAGTAACTGCACTCCAAGATGAACCTATACCATCAACTACTACCCTCTGTCTCCTTCCAGCCAGCCAATTCCTAATCCAAACCTCTAATGCACCCTCAATGCCATACCTCCGTAGTTTTTGCATTAGCCTGCCATGGGGTACCTTATCGAACGCCTTGCTAAAATCCATATACACCACATCTACTGCTTTACCCTCGTCCACTTCCTTGGTCACCTTCTCAAAGAACTCAATAAGGTTTGTGAGGCACAACCTGCCCTTCACAAAACCATGCTGACTATCCTTGATCACATTATTCCTATCCAGATGTTCATAAATCCTATCCCTTACAATTCTCTCTAAGACTTTGCCCACAACAGAAGTGAGACTCACTGGCCTATAGTTACTAGGGCTATCCCTATTCCCCTTCTTGAACAAGGGGACCACATTTGCTATCCTCCAGTCTTTTGGCACTATTCCCGTAGACAACGACGACATAAAAATCAAGGCCAATGGCTCCGCTATCTTCTCCCTAGCTTCCCAGAGGATCCTAGGATAAATGCCATCAGGCCCAGGGGACTTATCTATTTTCATCCTTTCCAGTATTCCCCAGACCTCTTCCCTATATATCGCAAAGCCATCCATTCTAATCCCTTGTGACTCAATATTCACATCAGCAACAGTGTCCTGTTCCTGAGTGAATACTGACGAAAAGTATTGATTTAGTGTCTCTCCAATCTCCTCCGCCTCCACGCACAACTTTCCACTATTATCCTTGACTGGACCAATACCTACCCCAGTCATCCTTTTATTCCTGACATACCTATAGAAAGCCTTTGGGTTTTCCCTAATCCTACCAACTAAGGACTTTTCATGTCCCCTTCTTGCTGCTCTTAGCTCTCTCTTTAGATCCTTCCTGGCTACCTTATAACTCTCAATCGCCCCAACTGAACCTTCACGCCTCATCTTTACATAGGCCGCCCTCTTCCCTTTCACAAGGGATTCCAATTCTGTATTAAACCACGGCTCCCTCGCAAGACCCTTTACTCCCTGCCTGACTGGTACATACTTATCAAGGACACCCATTAGCTGTTCCTTGAACAATCTCCACATATCATTTGTCTTCTTCCCTTGAAGCCTATTTTTCCAATCCACGCATCCTAAGTCATGCCTCACCGCATCATAATTTCCCTGCCCCCAGCTATAACTCTTGCCCTGCAGTGCACACTTATCCCTCTCCATCACTAGAGTAAAAGTCACCGAGTTGTGGTCACTGTCCCCGAAGTGCTCACCTACCTCCAAGTCTAACACCTGGCCTGGTTCATTACCTAAAACCAAATCCAGTATAGTCTCACCTCTTGTTGGCCTGTCTACATATTGTGTCAGGAAACCCTCCTGCACACATTGGACAAACACCGACCCATCTAACGAACTCGAGCTATAGCTTTCCCAGTCAATATCTGGGAAGTTAAAGTCCCCCATAACAACCACCCTGCTACTTTCACTCTTCTCCTGAATCATCCTCGCAATACTTTCCTCTACTTCTCTCGGACTATTAGTAGGGTTGTAGAAAACTCCTAACAGGGTGACCTCACCTTTCCTATTTCTAACCTCAGCCCAAACTACCTCAGATGGCAAGTCTTCCTCCATCGTCCTTTCCACCGCTGTAATACTATCCTTGACAAGCAATGCCACACCTCCCCATCTTTTACCCCCATCTCTGACCCTACTAAAACATTTAAACCCTGGAACCTGCAACAGCCATTCCTGTCCCTGTTCTACCCACATCTCTGTAATGGCCACAACATCGAAGTCCCAGGTACCAACCCACGCTGCAAGTTCACCTACCTTATTTCTTATACTTCTGGCATTGAAGTATACACACTTCAAGCCACCTTCCTGTTTACAGGCACCCTCCTTCGAGATCGATGCCATGTTCCTAACCTCCCTATACTCAAGGTCCTTTACCCTAAAGCTACAGTCCAGGTTCCCATGCCCCTGCAGAGTTAGTTTAAACCCTCCCAAAGAGCACTAGCAAACCTCCCCCCAGGGATACTGGTGCCCCTCAGGTTCAGGTGTAGACCATCCTGTTTATAGAGGTCCCACCTTCCCCAGAAAGAACCCCAGTTGTCCAGAAACCGGAATCCCTCCCTCCTGCACCATCTCTGTAGCCACGCATTTAACTGTTCTCTCTCCTTATTCCTCGACTCTCTATCACGTGGCATGGGTAACAAACCAGAGACAACAACTCTGTTCGTTCTAGCTCTGAGCTTCCAACCTAGCTCCCTGAAAGCCTGCCTAACATCCTCACCCCTCTTCCCACCTATGTTGTTGGTGCCAACGTGGACCACGATCTGGGGCTGCTCCCCCTCCCCCTTAAGGACCCGGAAAACACGATCAGAGACATCACGTACCCTTGCACCTGGGAGACAACATACCAATTGTGAGTCTCTGTCGCCCCCGCAAAACCGCCTATCTGTGCCCCTCACTATTGAGTCCCCAAGAACTATCGCTCTACCTTTCTCCACCCTTCCCTTCTGAGCAATGGGGACAATGGTATACTTGTTCTTGAGGAGAATGATCACAGGGGGTCCCTGCACTGGCTGCTTCCTCCCACTCACTGTCACCCATCTCTTTATAACTTTTGGAATAACTACTTCCTAAGGCTCTGATCTATGACCACCTCTGCCTCCCGAATGATCCGCAGTTCATCCAACTCCAGCTCCAGTTCCCTAACACGGTCTTGGAGGAGCTGGAGATGGGTGCACTTCTTGCAAGTGTAATCAGCAGGGATGCTAATGGCTTCCCTCACCTCATACATGTTGCAAGAGGAACATTGCACTGCCTGCACTGCCATCCCTCTAAAAGGTAAACTTTAAAAACTAGATCTCAAGAAACAAACAAGCAAAATGCCACACTTACCTGCTTATCACAACGGGTCTTATTATTAGGTTAGAGGAGGAGGGCGGGTGGGAGGCTCTACCCCTGTAGTGCCTCGGGTTCCTCGCCTGCGCACTTTTATAAGGAAAAAAAAACCTTCCCAGGTACGCTAGCGCGACACCAGCTTCCGGGTCCGCTAGGTGCTTAAAAAAACTTTAAATTTTAGCCGTTAAAAAAACAATAACTGAACTTAAAAAAAACACCACCAGACAGCCGTTACCTGCTCCGCTGAGAGAGTGCATCTCCATCAAGGATGGATACCTGAGTACCTCACTTTATTGCAAGCCCATGGATAACTTTGGGATGCTACACCTCTCTAGCTTCCACCCTAAACATGTTAAAAAGGCCATCCCCTATGGACAAGCCCTGTGCATGCACAGGATCTATTCAGATGAGGGGGAACACGACAGAGACCTGAAGATGCTGAAAGATGCCCTCATAAGAACAGGATATGATGCTCAAATCATTGACTGCCAGTTATGCCGTGCCACAGCGAGAAACTGTAATTACCTCCTCAGGAGACAAATATGGGATCCCAACAATAGGGTATCCTTTGTCATCCTGTACTTCCTGGAAGCGGAGAAACTATGCCATGTTCTTCGCAGCCAGCAACACATTATCGATGAAGATGAGCACCTCACCAAGATCTTCTCTACACCTCCACTTCTAATCTTTAAACAACCGCCAAACTTTAAACTGCCCAGCCTTCAGGACAACATTGACCCTGACTGTACATCCCTGACATGGCAACCATAGCAGAACGTGCCAGCGTGTCGACACAGATACCACTATTACACGTGGGGACACCACCCACCATGTACATGGCGGGTACTCATGTGACTCAGCCAACCTTGTCTATCTCATACGTTGCACACAAGGATGCCCTGAGGCATAGCACATTGGCGAGACTGAGCAGAGGCTATAACAATGGATGAATGGACACTGTGCAACAATCACCAGGCAGGCGTTTTCCCTCCCAGTCGGGAAACACTTCAGTGGTCAGGGACATACGGACTTGGATCTTCGGGTGACCACTCTCCAAGGTGGACTTCGAGACAGGCAACAACACACTATCACCGTGCAGAGGCTGATAAGCAAGTTCAGTACCCTTGAGGATGGCCTCAATTGGGAATTTGAAATCATGTCACACAACGGGTGACCCCAACACACTATACACTCTCACATACAAGCACACGTATACACACACTCTTACACACTCACACACTCACACAGACCCTCTCTCATAAACACGGTCTCAGACACACACACACACTTTCTCGCTCCCCTTCACACACACACACACACACACACACACACACACACACACACACACACACACACACACACACACACACATAAATCTATGTGGTGAATTTGCATTTGCAGATACATTTTATTTTGTTCAAAAAGCACACAATCTGTAGGCAGACAGTCCATGTGACATTTTATAAATTCCTACTTTGGAAATAGAACCAGTCTGACTCAAGGTTGGAATACAGACAGACCCTAACCTCATACCTTTAATACATTGTCTGAGCTGAGATGTCACCTTTTTTTAATAAAATCTTAAGTTATCTCAGGACTGTGACTTGAAAGAAGTTCTGGGATTAACATTTAATCAATTGAAACCTGCAACCCCATTCTAAGTGATTAAAGACTTAACAGCCATTTGGGTTTGTTCAACACTTCACATACGTTGTATAACATTTTGATCTTTTATTATGAATTCTGTCTCTTATGATCCTGCCCCACTAGATGCCTGACAGATAGCAATGCTGCAAAAGCTTGTACTTCCAAATAAACCTGTTGGACTATAACCTGGTGGTGTGTGATTTTTAACTTTGTACACCCCAGTCCAACACTGACACCTCCACATCATAAATGGAGAATGAGGAGGTAATAGTGAGTTTAGCAGCCTTAAAAGTAGCTAGATGTGTAGACCCAGATAAGATGAATCCCAAGCAGTTGAGGGATGCAAAGGAGAAGCTATCAGGGCCTCAGACAGTAATTTTCAATTTCTTTCTGACCACAGGTGAGATGCCACCAGGTTCCCAACTTTGTTCCATTATTAAAAAAGGGGAGGAAGGGATAGACCAGGAAGTCACAGGCTAACCTCAGTGGTGGCAAAGCTATGAAAATGAATTCTAAAGGACAGACTGCATCTGCACTTGGTGAGACCTAGATTAATGAAGGATAGTTAGCATGGGTTTGTTACAGGAAAATCATGCTGGACAAATTTGATCAACACTTGGGAGGAGGTAACCATGAATATTGATGAGGGAAACACATTTGATATGGTTTTAATGCAATTTTGTAATGTCCCTTATAGCTGACTGGTCAAAGAAATAAGAAGTCATGGGATCCAAAATTCACTGTGAGAGATGAAGCAGAGAACAACTGTATACATTTGATTTTATGACTGGAAGTTTATTTTCAGTGAAGTTCTGCAAGGCTTGGCACTGGTGCCTTTGCTATTTAAGAAATGCAGTAATGATATGGACTTAAATGTAAGGAGATGATCACAAGGAACGCAGATGACATGGTAATTAGCAAGGTAGTAAATAGTGAGGAGAACAGCCACTTCTGCAGTACAATATCAATGGACTGGTCAGCTTGGTAGAGCAGAGACAAATGGAAATCACTCTGGAATTGTCTGAGGTATTGCTCTTGGGGAGCACTAACAAAGCAAGGGGTTATACAAGGATGTTGGAAAGTACAGAGGATCAGAGGGATCTTGGTGTGCATATCTGCAGATTACTGAAGGTAGCAGAGCAAGCATATAAAGTGGTCCATAAGACATGTTGGATATATGCATTTATTAGTTGAGGCATAGAATTCAAGACTAAGGAACTTATGCTGGAAGTGTTTAAAATGCTGGTTAGGCCACAACTGACATGCAGTTCTGATCACCACATTATAGGAATGATGCAAATTAACTTGTGGAGGATAGAACAGATTTACTAGGATGTTGCTGGACTGGAAGAACTTAGCTTTGAGGAAAGATTGGAAAAGCTGGAGTTGTCTTCTTTGAGCAGGGAAGATTGGGAGAGCTGTAAGATTATGAACAGCATAGATAGGGTGGGCAGGAAGGAGATTTTTATGAGTAGAGGTGTTGAAAAATGAGATGGGGTTTAAGATTTAAGATAAGAAGTAGAAGGCAAAGAGGTTAATGGAGGTCTGAAATACACTGCTTGTAATGATGGTTAACTCAGAAACTCTGGTAACATCTGAGCAATATTTAAATTTCCAATTGCATTGCCACAATCTCCAGAGCTATGGGTCAGAAGCTGAAAAAGTGGGATTCGTGTAATCAAACTATTGTTGACTAGTGCAGGCATGGTGGGCTAAATGTTCTCATTCTGGGCTTTAAACATCTATGAATCCATGAGAATAGTCACTAATTGTCTATTATTAGTTTGAAGCTGCTTCCTGCATAGTCACAGTGGTTAGCATGGACATGCAGCAGGAACTCTTAATTACTAAATTGATTAAATTCAAAGTTGACTTTGGTGGGTATTGCTGTGGTAAGTGCAGCAGGGACTGACTGTTTTCATAGCACTTTCCACATTGAAATATATACAAAAATGTACAAGTGGGGAGATATTGCTTTTTGTAGAAAGCAAATAGTCTTGTATGTGAATAAATGTAGCTTCATATAAAGGTTAAGTCACTGTAACTCCAATTTCTCATTAAAAACAGAAAACTGGTGATGGCTTAACCAAAGGGAAACTGTACCTCAGGCAAAGGTTGGAATTGAGAAGGTGGGGACTTGGTGTTGTTCTCAATTGATTCAACAACTGAACCTATGCTATTGGCTACATTCTGTGTTGCAAATCAGTTGTTCAGCCAACTGAGCTAACCAATGCCTGATCTTGTCCTACATGCAAATGAATCACACTGAGTCTGATTGATAAGTCTAAATTGATTTCTGGTGTTACCTACAGCACAATCAGAATTAGTTAGTAGATGTTGTCCAGTAGTAGAATCACATGTAATGTTGGACACTGTGTTCTGAATTTTGACAAACGGGCTGGTTGGGACATTGACCGTCCACAGCAGGCACTTATTACAACTAGCCTTTCAGCAAGGTTCCCCAAATCATTGTGGTTCCAGATGGGATATCAAAATTATTGAGCTCCTGGTGAGGAGAGATAAGTAGCTAGGAGAAAGTGAGGACTGCAGATGCTGGAGATCAGAGCTGAAAATGTGTTCAGGAGGTCAGGCAGCATTCAAGGAGCAGGAGAATCGACGTTCCTGAAGAAAGGCTCATGCCCAAAAGGTTGATTCTCCTGCTCCTTGGATGCTGCCTGACCTGCTGTGCTTTTCCAGAGATAAGTAGCTCCCCATCTTTATTCACCTCTTCCCATAGTTGGTTACAACAATAATTTATAAAGATCTCTTCCTTTGTGGATACCTTTCCCCCTAGCCAAATGAATTTATGTTTTAAGAGGAGTAAATTTATCCAAAGTTTCTTGAGCTACTCAATTGATAAGAGAATAATGCAAAACACAGGTACACAGATTAGAAATGAAAAGTGAATCAACAAAATGATAGAAGTTAAATCAAAAATAGATTTTTGAGTAATTCATGAAGAGTATATAGTTGAATGTTGCAGTCTATGACATTGAAGTAGTAGGTGAAAGGCCAATTATGAGATTCTTCACTTTGTAGATGAATTCAAATTTCTTTTCTCTGGTTCATTTTGACAGTAGCTAACTGGCAACACTCAGAATCAAACACACCAATTTCCTTTTCTTTACTTACTGTGCAGGGGTGTTTTAATGGCTGTTCTCAATTAGACCTTCACATCACACACTAATCTACCCAATGGGACTTTAACACACATATTTTTGGGAAAAAAGGAACCATCAAACCCATGTATTTGGTGTGAGTGCTCACACCAAATATTTTATGGTGTGGGCAGCATAATATTGAGGTAAATTGATCTCTAAACAAGCTCAAATGGTACTTTATCACTTATTTACATATGGTGGGTAGACCACCAATTTCAGCACCCGCCCACACTCCACATTTTGAGCGGAGATGGAAAGTGGTACGCTCACTTGTTGATATAGGTTAAATTCCCCCAGTACCTCAAATGGAAAATTCTAATCTCTGTATTAAAAGTTCTTTACAGCCTTTCTGCTTCCTATTGTGACAATATCCTGTAGCTTTTTAACTTACTAAAATTGCTATATTCATCCAACTCTGACCTTTCTGAAACCCTGCTAGCTCTGAGTTTCCTTGCCTTAGTCTGTTCCACCTTTCCTATCTCCATTAAACTCACCTCTATGAACAGGTTGTTATCCACGCTAGCAAATAACTTCAATTTTTGACTCAAAGTTAATATTTGTGTAAAGGTGTGATATAAAAAGAAGGCTTAATCTTGAGGGCCTTGGTTAATCTCACACTCAACTTCACCAACTGAACGAAGAAGCTAATTGTAATTCCTGCAATCAGTATATCTTGATCTATATGTCCCTAACTAACCCTAGGATATGTTTACTTTTCAGTTTTTAGGAAAATTATTTTTTACATAACTCATGTAATCACGTTAAAATACAAAACTGAGGAAATGTACACATTCACTAATCTTTTAACAGATGTGCTCAACATTTTAATTGTGGAAATTGTTGGCATCCTTCCTCTTGTCACTGTTTGGTCATGACATCCATAAAAATATTTTACTATAAGCTTATGGGAAATTTCTTTAAACTGTATCATTTCCAGTTGATGTCCACATGATTTATAATTTACATTTGCACCTTATCTGTACTTAACACTGTATTATGATCCCAGCTAATGTTATTACTAGACAAGTCAGATCCCAGACCTAACCTGGCTGGATAGATTATATCTTGCTTTTCATAGAGTCATAGAGTCAGAGATGTACAGCACGGAAAGAGACCCTTCGGTCCAACCTGTCCATGCTGACCAGATACCCCAACACAATCTAGTCCCACCTGCCAGCACCCGGCCCATATCCTTCCAAACCCTTCCTGTTCATACACCCATCCAAATGCCTTTTAAACGTTGCTATTGTACCAACCTCCACCACTTCCTCTGGCAGCTCATTCCATACACGTACCACACTCTTCAAGAAAACATTGTCCCTTAGGTCTCTTTTATATCTTTCCCCTCTCACCCTAAACCTATGCCCTCTAGCTCTGGAATCCCCCGCCCCCAAGGGAAAAGACTTTGTCTATTTATCCTATCCAGGCCCCTCATGATTTTATAAACCTTATCAGGTCACCCCTCAGCTTCTGACACTCCAGGGAAAACAGCCCCAGCCTATTCAACTTCTCCCTATAGCTCAAATCTTTCAACCTTGGCAACATCCTTGTAAATCTTTTCTGAACCCTTTCAAGTTTCACAACATCTTTCCGATTGGAAGGAGACCAGAATTGCATACAATATTCCAAAAGTGGGCTAACCAATGTCCTATACAGCTGCTACCTGACCCCCTAACTCCTGTATTCAATACTCTGGCCAATAAAGGAAAGCATGCTAAGTGCCTTCTTCACTATCCTATCCACCTGCAACTCCACTTTCAAGAAGCTATGAACCTGCACTCCAAGGTCTCTTTGTTCAGCAACACTCCCTAGGACCTTACCATTAAGTGTATGAGTCCTGCTAAGATTTGCTTTCCCAACATGCTTTTATTTAACAAGGTAGTCTTTCAGAGAAACATAGGCACATAATATTACAGATTTTGTTTTAGCAAAAAAGAGCGAGAAGGTTATTGCACAAAAGAAATGAAGCTGAAATAGAATAAACTAAACCATTTACACAAAACAGCTTTTGAAAGATTTTGATTCAGTTGATAAAATACAAAGTTATCGAAACCAACACCATCATTTTACATTATTCAATCAATAGTAAGAGTTTGCTTCTCTAACACAATTGTTTAACAATGGTTTCTTTCACCAATCTTAAGAGTTTGATAGCCTTTTCCTTAATGAGTAACACAATGGAGCTTAAACTTTATCTGCTTCAAATAACTCCTTCCAGTTTGTCAGAAGTACATCTGGGCTGGAGCTTCCAAATAAAACCATTAAACTGAATTTTTTTTCCCCAACTTTCCTTAGCTCTTTTTTTCTGAGAAATTGTCTTATGCACCCAACTTCAAGCAGGACCTTTGCAAACTGCAAAAGAAAAGTCTTCCAAGCTATCTCTTTTTCACATGAGCAAAGAAAATGTAATTCCTGACCCTACTAAACTGAAAGCAAGCAAATGCTCTTCAGTATTTACTCTGTCCATGAGTAAAACTCTCCTTATGCAAAGCAAGTTCCCATTATCAGCTCAGGGATTGCCTCTCTCATCTTGTTGTTGTAAAAAAGTCATGGCTCCAGATATAATAAGTTAATCATAAAACCCCCTCATTAGTGGACAACCTCTATAACAGAGAGTTGTGAAAGCATGACGTACTTTTTTGGTTGGCTATATTGAAAGATGGGGTCTAGATTATATTCTAAACAAGAATAAACAGAGGTGAGCTAAGAACTGCAACTATAAGGAGAGTACGGAGCAATGGAATTAGAATTAGATAGCTCTAGGAAAACATCAGTTGAGAGACAATACTTCAAAATGATGTCTTAAGCTGTAAAAATGGATGATAATTGAATGTGAGAATATTTATTTTAGTATTATTGAGCTATGTTACATTACTATTTAACTTTCAATGTAGAGTCATAGAATCAAAGAGATGTACAGCACAGAAACAGACCAGATATCCCAACCCAATCTAGTCCCACTGCCAGCACCCGGCCCATATCCCTCCAAACCCTTCCTATTCATATACCCAGATGCCTTTTAAATGTTGCAATTGTACTAGCCTACACCACTTTCTCTGGTAGCTCATTCCATATACATAACAGCCTCTGCATGAAAAAGTTGCCTCTTAGATCTCTTTTATATCTTTCTCCTTTCACCCTAAACCTATGCCCTCTAGTTCTGGACTCCCCCACTCCAGGAAATAGACTTTGTCTATTTATCTTCTCCATCCCCCTCATGATTTTATAAACCTCTAGAAGGTCACTCCTCAGCCACCGACGATCCAGGGAAAACAGCCCCAGCCTACTCAACCTCTCCCTATAACTCAAATGCTCCAACCCTGGTAACATCCTTGTAAATCTTTTCTGAACCCTTTCAAGTTTCACAACATCTTTCTGATAGGAAGGAGACCAGAATTGCATGCAATATTCCAAAACAGCCTAACCAATGTCCTATACAGCCTCAATTTGACCTCCCAACTCCTGTACTCAATACTCTGACTAATAAAGGAAAGCATACCAAACGCCTTCTTCACTATCCTATCTAGCTGTGACTCCACTTTCAAGAAGCTGTGAACCTGCACTCCAAGGTATCTATGTTCAGCAACACTGCCTAGGACCTTATCATTAGGTGCATAAGTCCTACTAAGATTTGCTTTCCCAAAATGTAGCATCTCACATTTATCTAAATTAAACTTGTGGGCAGCATGGTGGCACAGTGGTTAGCACTGCTGCCTCACAGTGCCAGAGACCCGGGTTCAATTCCCTTCTCAGGCGGCTGTCTGTGTGGAGTTTGCACATTCTCCCTGTGTCTGCGTGGGTTTCCTCCTGGTGATCTGGTTTCCTCCCACAGTTCAAAGATGTGCAGGTTAGGTGAATTGGCCATGCTAAATTGCCCGTAGTGTTCAGTAAAGGGGTAAATATAGGGGAATGCGTCTGAGTGGGTTGCGCTTTGGCGGGTAGGTGTGCACTTGTTGGACCGAAGGGCCTATTTCCTCACTGTAAGTAATCTAATCTAAACTCCATCTGCCACTTCTCAGCCTGATCCAAATCATTTATATAAATTATAAAAAGTAGTGGATTCAGCACCAATCCTTGTGGCACTCCACTCGTCACAGGCCTCCAGTCTAAAAAACAACCCTCCAACACCACCCTCAGTCTTCTACTTTTGCGCCAGTTCTGCTTCCAAATGGCTAGTTCTCCCTGTATTCCATGAGATCGAACATTGCTAACCAGTCTCCCATGGGGAACATATCAGACACCTTACTGAAGTCTATATAGATCACGTCCACCGCTCTGCCCTCATCAATCCTCTTTGTTACTTCTTCAAAAAACTCAATCAAGTTTGTGAAACATATATGTTATATGATATTTAACATTATCTGCTATTATTATGATAAATAAATGTCTGGTGTTGAATTTCAAAAGCTAGATATTTGCATGAATCTTTCACAGTTTGGGTTGGCACAGTGGCTCAGTGGTTAGCACTGCTGCCTCACCACACCAGGCACCTGTGTTTGATCCCAATCTTGGGCAACTGCCTATGTGAAGTTTGCACATTCTCCCCCTGTCTGTGTGAGTTTCCTCTGGATGCTCCGGTTTTCCTTCCACAACCCAAAGATGTGCGGTAAGGTAAATTAGCCATGCTAAATTATGCCTGAAACCTCAATTCTCCAGCTCCTCGAAGGCTGGCTGACCTGCTGTGCTTTCCCAGCACCACACTCTCGACTCTGACCTCCACCATCTGCAGTCCTGACTTTCTCCTCTATGCTAAATTATCCTTGTATTCAGAGATGTGTAAGTTAGGTACATTAGTCAGGGGTAAATATAAGGTAAGGGAATGGGTCTGGCTGAGTTACTCTTCGTAGGGTCGGTGTGGACTTGTTGGGCTGAAGGGTCTGTTTCCACACCATAGGGATTCTATTCTAGTGACCAACATCAGCATCTTCATTTTAGCAGCCAACACCTATGTAAAAATGCAGCCACAACCAAAAAGTTAAAATATTAATCTTGATTGATCTTAAATTGAAGCCACTTAAAACTTCAAATGCAAAGCTTCACCTCTAATCTAATCTCTCCCCCTTAGCTTTGTATTTCAGTTAATCCTATCATTTTAAATCTTTTAACATGTTCATGTAAGATATATTCAAATTGAGTAAGTGAAAACCTTTCATATTTTTCATTACTTCAGAAATTTTACTTTTTGCAGCAAATGACAGAATTCAGAATAAGGTTGAGGTCTGATGTCCAGACAGATGATGGTGGTTTTTTAAAAAAAAATTGATGTGGCTAAATACAAATTTGATTGTTTAATCCATAACAGCTCACATGGTTTCACACTTGAGCAGTGATGCTCCCATATTTTGCAAACTAGCTGCAAAAAACAGAACTATTCTAACGAAGATGACAATGATATGTCTGTCTGACAGCAGCAGTAGTGCGAGTTGCTTGTGATATTAAAGGATCAAGTGTGGCATGTCAGTCTTTTTGATAATGTGATAAGCTGCAAAACAAATCCAAGATCCAAACTGTGAACCTAAAAATCTTTACAGAATTCTTCAGTGCACCAAGTCATTGAAATTCTAATTTAGAGCTATATTGTTAGATGAATCTTCACAACTGCTCATCATGTTGTATGAGGTAATTGGTATATATGCTGTCATCATTCTTTTCGCTGGCAGGGCCCTGCTTGATTTAGTGTGATGGAGAAAAAGTGACAATCACCTGACGAAGGAGCGATGCTCCGAAAGCTAGTGTGCTTCCAATTAAACCTGTTGGACTATAACCTGGTGTTGTGTGATTTTTAACTTAATTGGTGATGTGATTCTCTGTGAGAAGAATCCTGCTCCTTTACCTGTTTGCGTGAATGATCCATGCTGTAAATGGCTCTAACTAATAAATTCTGTTGCTTTCACAGTTATTTTCTGAGTTGAATCCTGCTGCGCATGCTTTAAATAAATGCTTCCTGCCTTGAC
Source organism: Hemiscyllium ocellatum (assembly GCF_020745735.1). NCBI lineage: Eukaryota > Metazoa > Chordata > Chondrichthyes > Orectolobiformes > Hemiscylliidae > Hemiscyllium > Hemiscyllium ocellatum. Next base: position 130,534,728 of record NC_083401.1, read on the forward strand.
TACAATTTAAGAAATGGATCTCCCATCTTTTCTATGACTTTAATAGTCTCCTAACGTTTCTTTTTCCATACAACTTTGTCAGCTTAGACTTCTAAATTATCCCCTGGTCACTTTAGTCCTGGTTTCACAACTTACCCAGGTCGACAATTTCATTTTCCATTGCTTCTGTAATTCCCTTCCCGTAGTCATGTCTCATGGTGCCCACTTGCAATGGCAATGGCACCAGTTCTGAGCTGTAAGGATTAGCAATGATATACAAATTACTTTGAAGTGATGAGTACTGCTACAGAGAATGTGAGGAAGAACCAGATGGTTGGCTTTTCTCCATTGAGTTCCTAAGCTGTTCTCCCATCAGGTGCAGATGACATCATCATGATAGTTGATATTCAACATTAACTCTTCCAGCTCCTTACATAATAACTTACCACAAATATTAAGACAGTTTAGAGGAATCAAAACAAATATAACTAAAAGAAAACTAGTCATAACAATACCAGGAATCCAACATATTCATTGCTTGTGAACTCATTTGTCAAAAACTTTCCACTCCTTACATTTAGCAATTCGATTACAATTCAACGCATAAAAATATATCTGCCTCTTTAGTTTTTTCTGAGATAGAACAGTCCACATCAGTGTTCCTGTATGCTTTGTGTCTTTTGGGTGAGATAATGTCCACATTCTGTAGGTATAGTTAGAACAAATATCAGCTCTTAATCATTGCAGGTGCATATGCCATGGTATGTTAGTAGAACAGATTAATTATAAAACTGTTATTATTGATCCAAACAGGAAAATGTTGTGAATGCTGGAAATCTGAAATAAAAACCAGAAAATGCTGCAAATACACTACAGGTCAAGTCACATTTATGAAGAGAAACTCAGTTAGTGATTTAGAACTGAGAGTATTCATCAGATTTCAGTCTGTATACCGTATTTTCTAATCAACCTGTTCAGAGACCTTATTACACACCTCTGGAGCAGGTTGGGATTTGAATTTAGGCCTCCTAGCTCAGAGTTAGGGACACTACCATTGTGCCACAAGAACCAATCTATTGAATCTGGCTTGTTCTCTGCTTGGTAAATTAGAGATAGTTTGTATTTATAAAATACTTTTAACATAATAATATATTCCATGGAAGACGATTCTGGGTAATCCAAGATGGAGGGTGGGGAAAATATGTGGGTGTAACAGCTGCTCCTTTTTTTTGCTATTTTAAATTTTGGAGCTGATTTCCTTGAATTCTAGAAGCAATAATTACTACTTATAAGCTGCTCTGGATGCGGTGATTCAAATGGAGAAATAAATCTGCACTGTGAATCTGCATAGCTGACTGTTCTGCTGTTTAATTCTGTACAGGACATTGGTTAGGCCACTTTTGGAAAACTGCATGCAATTCTGGTCTCCCTGATATAGGAAGGATGTTGTGAAAATTGAAAGAGTTCAGAAAAAAATTTACAAGGAGATTGCCAGGTTTGGCAAATTTGAGCTTTGGGAGATGTTGAATAGGCTGGGGCTGTTTTCCCTGGAGCGTTGGAGGCTGAAAGGTGACCTTAAAGAGGTTTATAAAATCATGAGGGGCATGGAAAGGGTAAATAGACAAAGTCTTTTCCCTGGAGCGGGGGAGTGCAGAACTAGAGGGCATAGGTTTAAGGTGAGAGGGGAAGGATTTAAAAGGGACCTAAGGGGCAACTTTTTCATGACCAAAAGCTTGGTGAAGGAAAAAGATTTTATGGATTACTTTGAAGGAGGGAGCGAGGTGGAGAGGCAGTGCAGTTGTAGGGAGATTATTCCAAGCATAAAGGCCTAAGCAACTGAAGAAATGGACTTTTATAGTGGAGTGATTAAAATTAAGGAATCTCAAGAGATTAACAGTTCAGCTACCAAAGGCTCCTAATTCTGAGGCATAAATGGAACATCATTTCCCCATTTCTTTGCTTCTTTTGAATTTGTGAATTTCAAGATGGGTCACAATTTTCCCTAGATGCAAATGGTGAGAAAGTTGTGAAAACGACAAATTATTCAGCAAGTTGGCCTGGAGAGGTCTCCCTTCTTGTCATATCAGCAATTAAATGCCGGACGATGTTTTCAAAATATCAGCAATTAAGGTTCTTAGATGGCCAATTAACAGACATTTATGTGCCTCAGCTCGCTAAACGCCTGGTGAAATGGCTTGGATTTCAGACTGGAAAACCAGATATACCAGCCAGGTTAGGTTTGGGCCTCCATTTTCTCAAATCTTGGAGCTAATTAGGGTATGGATGGTTGCTGAAAGCCAACCACATACCCTTGCCTCTGAATCCCTTACTCCTCTCTCCTCATGATCCCCACCTCATAAGATATAAATGATAAAGACATACCAACAATCTCCAAGACTCAGAACTCCCAGCCTCTTATTGGCTGACACGTTTATGCCAGGTGGGATTTCAACATCAAGGCCAGCAATATGTGAGAAGCTCACCAGACAGCTCTTAAGAAGCTGATTGGAACTCAATTGGGCAAACCTCCTCAATTATTAAATGGTGAATCTGTCACTCTTGGACACATCCACTCCTTCAGCTAAGCTGCAGAATGAGAAACCTTAGTCATGAATTCCTTAAGTCTCCTTGTTCATAAGTTGTGATAGTTCAGGTTAAGTATTATGGAAGTCAATATTTTTTTTTGCTTTAGTAGTCAAGAAAGTGATAGAAATTCTGTGAGGAAATTGTATAAGTTTTAGTGACTTTGTGCTTCTGGTGGATAGGGTCGATTTTATCAACTAAACCAGTCCTCGTGGTGCAACCAGAAGTCTGCAGTGCTAGTGCTCATTTGCTTTTTATTATTTCACACATTCCTACTATTAAACTTTAAAGTGACAGCAGTTTGGGGGGTAGGTGGTGCCATAGTCCAAAGATGTGCAGGTTGGATGGATTGGCCATGCTAAATTGTCCCCCATAGAGTCCTGGAAGTGCAGGGTACAAGGATACAGTAATGGCATGGGTCAGGGTGGGATGTTCTTTGGATGTTCGGTATTGACTCGATATAATGCAAGGCTTGCTTCCACACCGTAGGGATTCTATGATTCTATCATGCTAATACCACTGTGCTAGCTAATATTCTCAGGGTATGGGTTCAAATTTCACCATGGTAGATGGTAAACTTGAGTGCAATAATAAAATAAGCCTCATGGTAACCACATAACTATTGCTGTTTATTGTTAAAACCCTTCTGGTTCTCAAACACCCTTCAGTGACTGAAATCTGTCAGCCATAGCTAGTCTAACTTACACATGACTCCAGACCTACAACAATGATGTTGATTCTTATCTGATGTCTGAGCAATTAGGGACGGGCAATGAATGTTGACCCACCATGAATGAATAACAGAAACAAATATGAGCGGAGTGCCATGAGACTTTTGTGCATTGCTGACTTTATCTTCAAGGCAAGATAAATTTTTTCAAAATACGCTGGTTACTATTCATGGCATGCAATGTGGCTCAAAACTCTGTTCACTTTATTGCTGCATCTCAACCTGCAACTGGGAAATAGAGATTATGCCTCTGTTGATACATAGCACATTTCAGTATTCGGGCTCCATAAAGTCTCCCTTGTATTTATAGTCCATTCCAAGGAGCTACTATTTGGTAGTAGATGCGCAGAGTTGTTCACTCGTTTACTGTAGCCACGCTTTTGGGCTATGGGTGGACTGTGTAACAGTCTATTAATAACAATTTGCTTTTATCAAGTGCTTCATCAATTCATAGAAAAGCTTGAATCAGCTCAGACACAGTCTCATTAGGACTGGAGTGACCACATGGACTGGCAATGAACCATGAGCAACCAACAGAGGTCTGAATGATTTTAATCAATGACATATCCGCAATATTACACATGCACAGTTGCTTTTCTGTTGCTGCTCTCTCTTTCAAATGTGCCCTGCAATGTAGTTGGGATAAATTCTGTAGCACCAGTGGCTAAGAAAAACAGAATCATTTTCTTTTGAAGCTGTGAAATATAAATGTACTTAAGACAGGCTGATTTTGTGAAAAATGACCTGCTTGTGCCTGCCAAAGCAAAATAAATTCAGTGCAGTTGTTGTGCAATCCCTCTTACAGTTTTTCAGCTGCGAACAGTGTACATGTTTGCACATTTGCAAACACCCATAGTGGTAACAAGCCTGTGCCTGTTCAACGCACCCAATTTGAGTAATATAGTGTGTAAGTAATATTCCATTCCTGTTTTGTATCAATATTTAAACATGTGCTACCATCATTTTGTTTGTAGAATAGAGTAAACAGCAGCAGAATGATAAGAGTGTTTATCTGTGCACTATATCTAAACGGAATCACTGGGACAATAACTAAAATCGTAGATTAGAATAAGATCAATACAGCCTTTGTACAACTGGTGCTCTTACGTTAGTCTTGAAAATCCAGAACTGACTTTGACCAAATGTCTGAACAGACTAGTTGTTTGAACAGATTTAAACCTAAATAGGATTGTCTATCAACTACTTTCAGTAGTTTTTTTTAAAATTGTAGGTGCAGTCTATTCTATTTTTTCTCTCTGAACATTTACAATTTTATTCCTGATTCTTTTCCCAGTCTATTCTTTTTTTTGCACCTTGACTTTGTCAAAATGACTTGTCTTATATTTTCCCTTTCATTTGAATTCTAATTTTCATTATCCTTTGCCTTCCAGGCTCTGAATAGTCAGAAATTGACAGAAAATAAAGTTGCCATAATCCTACAGTATAGGGCTGTTTGATCATTAAAGAGAGACAACTGATACTGATGTAAACTGAGGGTTGCTATGCATCAGACAAGGAGAGAAGTTGAGGAGAAGAATCTTCCATGGTAACCTCAGCTAGTGCAGGAACTGGAAGTACCAACCAGTACCCTTCCACCGACACCCTCCTTCGACTGACTGTACTGGTCCTCACCCTGAACAACTTCTCTTTCCAATCCTCCCACCTCCTCCAAACTAAAAGAGTTTCCATGGGCACCTGCATGGGCCCCAGCTTCCCACCACCAAACCATCATCTCCCAGACCATCCATAACCTCTTCACCTCAGGGGATCTCCCATCCACCGCCTCCAACCTCAGTCCCACAACCCCGCACTGCCTGTTTCTACCTCCTGCCCAAAATCCACAAACCTGACTGCCCCGGCTGACCCATTGTCTCAGCCTGCTCCTGCCCCACCGAACTCATCTCCGCGTACCTCGACACGGTTCTGTCCCCCTTAGTCCAAGAACTCCCCACCTACTTTCGGGACACCACCCACGCCCTCCACCTCCTCCATGATTTTCGCTTCCCCGGTCTCCAACGTCTTATCTTCATGATGGACATCCAGTCCCTGTACACCTCCATCCCCCATCACGAAGGGCTCAAAGCCCTCCGCTTCTTCCTTTCCCGCCGCACCAACCAGTACCCTTCCACCGACACCCTCCTTCGACTGACTGAACTGGTCCTCACCCTGAACAACTTCTCTTTCCAATCCTCCCACTTCCTCCGAACTAAAGGAGTTGCCATGTGCACCTGCATGGGCCCCAGCTATGCCTGTCTCTTTGTAGGATATGTGGAACAGTCCATCTTCCGCAGCTACACTGGCACCATCCCCCACCTTTTCCTCTGCTACATCGATGACTGTATCGGCGCTGCCTCATGCTCCCACGAGGAGGTTGAACAGTTCATCCACTTTACCAACACCTTCCATCCCGACCTCAAATTTACCTGGACCGTCTCAGACTCCTCCCTCCCCTTCCTAGACCTTTCCATTTCTATCTCGAGCGACCGAATCAACACAGACATCTACTATAAACCGACTGACTCCCACAGCTACCAAGACTACACCTCCTCCCATCCTGTCTCCTGCAAAAACGCCATCCAATATTCCGAATTCCTTCGCCTCCGCCGCATCTGCTCCCAGGAGGACCAGTTCCAATACCATACAGCCCTGATGGCTATCCAGTCCCTGTACAACTCCATCCCCCATCACGAAGGACTCAAAGCCCTCCGCTTCTTCCTTTCCCGCCTTCAAAGACCGCAGATTCCCCCCAGACGTGATCGACGATGCCCTCCACCGCATCTCCTCCACTTCCCGCTCCTCCGCTCTTGAGCCCCGCCCCTCCAACCGCCACCAAGACAGAACCCCACTTGTTCTCACCTACCACCCCACCAACCTCCGTATACAGCGTATTATCCACCTTCATTTCCGCCACCTCCAAACGGACCCCACCACCAGGGATATATTTCCCTCCCCTCCCCTATCAGCGTTCCGAAAAGACCACTCCCTTCGTGACTCCCTCGTCAGGTCCACACCCCCCACCAACCCAACCTCCACTCCCGGCACCTTCCCCTGCAACCACAGGAAATGCAAAACTTGCGTCCACACCTCCTCCCTTACTTCTCTCCAAGGCCCCAAGGGATCCTTCCATATCCACCACAAATTCACCTGCACCTCCACACACATCATCTATTGCATCCGCTGCACCTGATCTGGCCTTCCCTATATTGGGGAGACGGGCCGCTTACTTGCGGAACGCTTCAGGGAACACCTCTAGGGCGCCCGGACCAACCAACCCAACCACCCCGTGGCTCAACGCTTTAACTCTCCCTTCCACTCCACCAAGGACATGCAGGTCCTTGGACTCCTCCATCGCCAGAACATAACAACACGACGGTTGGAGGAAGAGCGCCTCATTTTCCGCCTGAGAACCCTCCAACCACAAGAGATGAACTCAGATTTCTCCAGTTTCCTCATTTCTCCTCTCCCCACCTTGTCTCAGTTGATTCCCTCGAACTTAGCACCGCCCTCCTAACCTGCAATCTTCTTCCTGACCTCTCCACCCCCAACCCACTCCGGCCTATCACCCTCACCTTGACCTCCTTCCACCTATCACATCTCCATCGCCCCTCCCCCAAGTCCCTCCTCCCTACCTTTTATCTTAGCCTGCTGGACACACTTTCCTCATTCCTGATGAAGGGCTTATGCCCGAAACATCGAATTTCCTGTTCCTTGGATGCTGCCTGACCTGCTGCACTTTAACCAGCAACACATTTTCAGTAGTGTAGGAACTGAACCTACACTGATTTTTTTCATGCTGTATCACAAACTAGCTGTCCAACCAACAGAGCTAAATGGCCACCACGAAATTGGCAGACCTCAAAATGCATGTTGAATGGCCCCTCGGATGTCTTGACACTGAATGTGGAAGTTGCCAGGGAAGTTGGAACTCTGATCGACAATTTCCCTCTCCTCGGACGTCGCTGAGAAAGTCTCTGGATCTGAACTAGAGTTACCAAGTAACGACAGACTAAAATTCCCAGTCTAATTGCTGGGTAACTTCACAACTGACCCATTCAACTCAGCCTTTGTTCTTCCAACCAATCCTATGTCTCCCAACTCCTCTGGCCTTTTCCAATCCCATGATTCTCTGAATCTCCTGTGACCCTGAATCATCCCAGTGGCCCACCAACAATTCCTGACATCATAAGTGCCTCCCGACCCAACCTTACCACCTAGCCCCTTCTCAATAAATAAATAACCTTTCTGATCCTTTATTTCCTGGTATGTCAGCCGTGATTAACACGGACCCCTAACCTGTACACCAAACCCGGCCCAATGCAACCTAACTTGGCCTTGTCATGTTACTCACCTATAACGCAGCCACCCTACCCAGCTTCCAGCCTACCCATAAAAAACATAAGAAATTGGCCTGGTTGAGGCCATTCCGCCCTCCAAGCATGTCCTGTCATTCTACAAGAACATGGTTGATCTGCTCCAGGTTTCAACTCCTCTTTCACACCACTCCTCATAACCCTCAACTCCTTGATATTTCAGAAATCTACTTATCTCCTCTTTAAATATTTATGGTGATGTAGGCTCCACCATTCCCTGGAGTAGAGATCCACAAACAGTCATCAAGTTCTGAGAGACAAAATTCTTTGGGTTGTCAATGCGCTTCCCCTAATCCTGTAACTATGTCTACTCGTCAGAGATTTCTCACACTAGTGAAAAGATTTTCTCAACATCAACTCCCCTCAAATTCATATGTGTTCCAATGAGAAGACCTTTCATTCTTTTAAACTTGAATGAATAAGAGCCTAGCTTTTTAGTCAATCTTGACAAATCAGTGCCTTCATCACAGGAATCAGCCATGTGGATTCTCTTGAACAGCCTCTAGTGTTAGCATACCTTTTCCTAAACGTGGGGAGCAAAGCTGTGTAGGCTATTCCAGGTGGGATTGCACCAACACCCTTTACAGTTTTAACAAGATTTCCTTATTTTTAAATCTCTGAACCCCCGAGCAATAAAGGCTAACATTCCATTTGTCTTTTTAAATACTTGCTGCACTTATTTACCCACTACTCCCCTCCCTGTTTATCTACTAACTTCACCCACCAGGAGTCTAAGTACTTCTTTTATTCTTTTTCATGGGCTGCTGTTCAGATTTTCTTGACGGCCACATTTTGATTTTCAGGGCTATCTTCTGGTTTTTGGGAACTATTTTTTCATTATTACTAACTTTTGATAGGTGATGCTGCCATGTATTAAGAAATCATCTGCATTTGTGTTGACATAATGGGGTATTTGGATTCACACACAAATACAATTAGAATAATTAACTAATATCTTCAGTAATTATCTACACGCCATGAAACTTAAAGCCACAATACACAGAGAAAGCTTTAATTTCCTGTACACCACAGTATTTACTTGGTACAGGATAACAGATGTTTAAAAATTAACTGACACAAATTTCTATAGTCATTATTCTAGACATGCCTTCCACAGGCTTGTGACGTTACATCAAATGTATTTCCATCATGCTTGCACAAAGCTGGAATATGTGAACTAGGTGGTTACAATCTTATTTACTGCAATTTTATCTCCCTCTCCAATTCATAGTTACTAACTGATACTGTCATTGTGTCCAACCTCTCCTTATAGCTAATACAGTCCCATCTAGGCAACATCCTGGTAAACCTCTTTTGCACCTTCACCAAAGCCTACACACATCCTTCCTATGGTGTCTGGACAGCACACAATATCCCTAATTATACAGCTTCAACATGCCTTGCCAACATTTATACTCAATACCTCGACCAATGAAGGCAAGAAATTCATTTCCTCAGTGACTTGAAGTTTTCTTGTATTCCGGTTAACTGAGTATTCCTTTTTGACAGGATTAAGACTCTTCTTTCCATTTTGCAGCCTTTACTCCTGCCAACTTTGCAACCTTCCTCTCCCACAACATCACTTTTGTAGCTCCTTCTTTGAGCCCGTACAACCTCCTGCAGCCTCCTTCTATCCATTCACACTTGTTGCGGCTTCCAAACTCCTCCAACACCCCACTTCTTCAAGCCCCATTCTCCCTTTCCAAGCCATCCTACAAACGCTTCCTCTTCTCATTCCTGTGACAATGCTGTGCCTTTAGAAGTTATTTTGTCCTGTTTTTCTTTGAAGAGAGGTTGTAAGGCAGAGGCGCTAAACAGTCTACCAGAACCACTAAAGTAACCAGCTTTGGAGGCTTTGGGTTTGCTTTTAAACAGCCTGAATGTGCATGGCCAGCTCTCACAGATCAAGATTTCTGAGTGTTTAGATTTAGTTTTAAGCAGAAGTTATTGAGATCAGAACAGAATTGGACGTTTTACTGAATGTCCACTAGCTGCTAATCTTTCTGAATTTTCTTTCGATTTTTTTTTCCTCCTGGATGGGAGAACTGCATCAGAGAATCTGTGTCTGAATTTTTTTTTGCCAAAGGGTGTGTTTATTAGATGTTACAATAACTATTGTTCATTAACTGTTCCAATATAGTATCTATTATTCTGTTAAGTTTTCCAATAGAGATACATTATTCTAAATTCCTCTTTCTTTGGCTGTATTTTAATTACAGTGTTTAAATAAATTGTGCTTTGCTTAACATCGAGTAGTTTGACTAGTTGCATTGCATTTTGAATGCACATGTCACATTTGCCTTTAAAAATAAAGAATGGTTAGGATCTAGGCCACCTTCTTAAAATATGTTGCGCGGGTCTGGTTTCATCCATAACACCCCTCAGCCAATGAACTCCTGGATCCAGCAAAAAGTCTCTTCAGGCTCAGCAAAATGCTCCCTCCTCAGCCAATGGTGCCTTTTGGTCCTCAACTCTCCCACCACTCCAATAAGTGACTCATAGAATTATAGAATCCCTACAGAGTGGAAATAGGCCCTTCGGCCCAATGAGTCCACACCAACGCTCCGGAGAGTAACTCACCCAGACTCATTCTCCTACCCTATCACTCTACGTTCACCCCTGATTAATGCACCTAACCTACACATCCCTGAACACTATGGGCAATTTACCTAACCTGCACATCTTTGGACTATGGGAGGAAACCAGGGCGCCAAGAGGAAACCCACACAGACATGGGGAGAATGTACAAACTCCACACAGATGGTCACCTGAGGCTGGAATCAAACCCAGGTCCCTAGTATTATGACACAGCGGTGCTGACCACTGACCCACCGTGCCACCCCAGTACCAACAATGATCTTCCATGCTGCTTACTTCTCCGCCAATCACAATCCTTCAATCCCAGGTTTGCTGCTGGTTGGCTCATGGAACAGAAAACAGCACGTGATTGGAGGAAAGGCTCTTGACCATTTCTGTATATTTCATTTATGGCTGCAACTTTTCTCTGATTGGTCAGAGCATGAATATTCCCAGACATTTTGGGGCTGAATCTGCACACTGTCCCCCAGTATTTGAGTGTTGTCACCACCCACCCGACCTATGTATCTACCTATTCCACCCTCTTAAATATTTACAGTACACACATGCACACATTAACAGACTGAGAAAGTCCTTTTTACATTCAAATAATTAATTCCCAGACTACAGCAGCTATTGCCAGAAAGAAGGAGCATGAATTCTCTCCGTTTGCTCCCTCCAAGGATTTCCGCACTGAAGGAATGTTGCAAGCTTCTTGGCTGAGCAGGTGACATTTGGCCTTTACAATTTGTCAACTGTTCAGTTCAGCAAAATCCTCACCTTGCAGAGTTTTTGAATGCATGCTAATCATATTGCATGTTTAACAACGCATTTTGACTTTCACCTGTCAATACTAAGTTTATATTGAGCAATGACCTGCAAAATTATACCAGCTTTTCTTTTATTTTATTATAATGTAGAAATTATCAACTGTCCAAACTTAGTAGTTTCACTACAATGACTCTTGAACACAGATTTTTCAATTTTCAATTTTCCTCTTTTGAAGACAATGGCCATTTCCCTTGAAAATAAGCTACAATAATAGTTAATATCTCTCAACGATAAAAGTCATAATGGCACAGTTCAGTTGAGTTAATTTTGAAGAGCTGGGATAGGTACAAGCGAATGGCTTGCTCCTGTGCTGTAAAGTCCAAATATTTCTGTGATGTTGAATGAGTACCGATCTAATCTTTCAGATCAGTCTGTCAAACAGATCACAATTGACCCAGGAAAAATGTTACACTCATTAGAAAAACAACTCCCTGAGAAACTACACCTGAATTCATCCCCAAGAGATGGGTCAAATCATCCTTGCATATCTCTCTTCTGTCTTTACTTTAGGAAAATTCAGTTGGGTTTTATTCAGGATGTATCCCAATGGATTTGAAAATATTGCCACAGGCAGGATTGTTTTGGATAGCAAGGTTTCCCACCCCAGCTCCCAAATGGGAAGTTAATTAAAGGAGACATCCACCTCCATCTGGGAGGGTTTCCTGTTGTACAAGATAAATGGATATAAAAAGTGTTAACCGGAGTTAAGATAAAGTTAAACTCACTCTGACATAGAACTGAGCCTTTAGGTGGAGCATTAGGCAGCTCTGAACAGATTAAGATAGTTTGGGCAGTTGGTAGGAGTCACATTCTTACATGCCTCTTATTAGGAATAGATAATATGCGTAAGAGTTAATATAACCTGTCCGTAGTTATTGAACATAGAACAAGACAGCACAGAACAGACCCTTCGACTCACGATGTTGTGCCGAACATTTGTCCTAGCTTAAGCACCTATCCATGTACCTATCCAATTGCCGCGTAAAGGCCACCAATGATTCTGACTCTGCCACTCCCACAGGCAGCGCATTCCATGCCCCCACCACTCTCTGGGTAAAGAACCTACCCCTGACATCCCCCCTATACCTTCCACCCTTCACCTTAAATTTATGTCCCCTTGAGATATGATAAACTGCATCTTGTAGCTAAGACAAGGTCCTCTTGTCTTACAATTCATCCTTCACCACAGACAATTGGAAAGCCCCAAGACAAGCACAGGCCAGAGGATGCTAAGTCAGAGCAGCGGCAGGAGTGTATCTGAGTGGGAAAGGAATGATTGCCTCAGGGTCTGTCAAAGAAAGCTGAAGGGTAAAGGCACAGATCACATTAGGGATAGTAGTAATGAATATTTAATGTGGAGAATGGGCTGCTGATCTAGCTGATGGTTTTGTCCTGAATGGCCAGTAGCCTCTTGAGTGTTATTTAGAATCCTTCATGCTGGTTCGCGTGAGTATCAATTAAATATGGGGAAGACTAAACCGTTGGGTGGAATCTTGTAACAGCAAGGGGGAGACTGATATGAATGGAGGCAAAATGCCTGCTTACAGAAATGGGGGTGGAAGTTGGTTTTCATTTGGTGGTGATTGAGGACAGCGTGCATTTCGTGACAGCAAATAGCAGAAACCTATTCATTAGCATGTCATGTATGCTCATTAAGTAGAACTTTTCCAAATTAACTTGTACTTTTGGATTTAAACTTTGGAAATGATGAACTTAGAGTTACGGAGATAGGGCTGAAGAATAGGGTGAGTTGGGTAGCTCTTGCTGGAGCCAATACAGACATGATAGGTCAAATGACCTCCTTCTGTACATAAATGCTATGATCCTATAAATGTTCAACAAATGAGAAACACATATCTTCGTATGTAAAACTGGTTAAAGGTGTCACGCATCAAGTGAGATTAATGTTTTGGACTAAATAGGAGTTGCTTTTCTTGTTTACAGAGTTTTGGTGAAATGGGAAGATGAGCACCGATGAATGAGGTCAAGTGGAATCTGCGTGAAGAAAAAAAAAGAGGGAAAGGTTGACCAAGCAAGGAAGGGATGTGGTGTGAAAGCGGAATTTGTCATGGCTGATTGAAGGAGGAAGAAAGGGAGATGGCGATCCTGTGAAGGTGTGTGGGGGACTGAGTGAGGAACCAAGCCTAGACAAGATGGTTGGAGGTCAAGCATGCCTTTGGCGAAAGTGAGAGTTGTACAGAGAAGGACAATGATGAGGTGTGTAAAATTAAGGTAACAAAGGGCTGGTCCAGGATGAAAAAGGTAGTGTTGAGGATGATGGATGACAGGTCAAGGGTAATGGGAAGAGCTGCAGTGTGGTAGTGGGCTGACCAAGAGTGATGGGTGGAAGATCTAGGTCAATGATAAATGGTCAAGGATAATGGTGGTAAGTCAAAGGTAACCAAAGACAGGGCAAGGGTGGGGAACGATGCGTCAGACGGGTCTTTGACACACTCATCACATCCAGATTTCAGCCAGAATGATGCCCTTGCAAGGTTTTTTAATCTCTTCATAAGACATTGACTTGTAAGTGTCAGTAATTCCAAACAGCCAGTCTGACAGCTGCCTGGGTATCATTCAAATATGACACGCTGACCTTCGAGCCCATGAAATAACATTGAGAGAGGTGACTTTCAGCCAAACAATTGCATGATTGACTAACAATTGCATGATTGACTAGGGCACCTGTTTCTGCACATTGAATAGGCTAGTCACTCTGTCTCAAAGCCAATGTGCCACAGACTACCAGTCACACCTTCTAACCCTTGATGACAGTAAAAGCTTCAGCCCTTTTTCTTCAGTCTACATTATCCTAACTACATGGAAGTGTCAGATGGAGTTTAATTTAGATAAATGAGGTGCTGCATTTTTGGGAAAGCAAATCTTAGCAGGACTTATACCCTTAATGCTAAGATCCTCGGGAGTGTTGCTGAACAAAGAGACCTTGGAATGCAGGTTCATAGCTCCTTGAAAGTGGAGTCGCAGGTAGACAGGATAGTGAAGGCAGCATTTGGAATGCTTTCCTTTATTGGTCAGAGTATTGAGTACAGGAGTTGGGAGGTCATGTTGCTGCTGTACAGGATATTGCTGACCACTGTTGGAATATTGCATGCAATTCTGGTCTCCTTCCTATCGGAAAGATGTTGTGAAACTTGAAAGGGTTCAGAAAAGATTTACAAGGATATTGCCAGGGTTGGAGGATCTGAGCTACAGGGAGAGACTGAACAGACTGGGGCTGTTTTCCCTGGAGTGTCAGAGTCTGAGGGGTGACCTTATAGATGTTTACAAAATTATGAGGGGCATGGATAGGATAAATAGATAAAGGGAATACAGGACTAGAGGGCATAGGTTTAGGGTGAGAGGGGAAAGATAGAAAAGAGACCGAAGGGGCAACTTTTTTACGCAGAGGTTGGTACGTATATGGAATGAGTTGCCAGAGGATGTGGTGGAGGCTGGTACAATTGCAACATTTAAGAGGCATTTGGATGGGTATATGAATAGGAAGGGTTTGGAGGAATATGGGCCGGGTGCTGGTAGGTGAGACTAGATTGGGTTGGGATATCTGGTCAGCATGGACAGGTTGGACCGAAGTGTCTGTTTCCATCCTGTACATCTCTATAACTCTATGACTGTACTGATTTCTTCCATTTCTTTTAAGATGCTGTTGAAGAAGCTAGTCAGCAATTATCCTAATATCACCTAATGTGATGTGGTGTCAATTTTGTTTGTTAATGATCCTGCAAACAAACTAGGAGTGTTTTACCAGATTAAAGATGCTACAGAAGTGGTATAGATTGTTATCATATTTCTAAGTTTTGACTTAGAAGTGCTGGAGAGGCTTTTGGAATCAGGAACTGAGCCACTCACTATGAAGTGTTCAATATATGAAATGCTGTATTAACTACAAAAATTACATGGTTGGTCCAGTTAATTCCTGGTCCATGGTGATCGCTGACTTGGTGGGTGCGAAATCTGGCAACAGTGTGGAATGGAATAGATGGCCAGCCACTCTAGACCCAGCAGTGCCAAACAGGAATAGTGGCCACTGCTGGAACTCCAGGCAGTCCTCAGTAGAGATTGTACTTAGGGCCGTCCAACTTGCTTGAGTGGATG